>NW_009952690.1:632109-701345 GCF_000747805.2 Chaetura pelagica
CGGGTGCCATGTCAGCCCGCGGCCCGGCCGGAGCGACTCTTCTTCTGAGCCCTCTAGACCATCTTCCCTCTGGCGGGAGCACGGCCCGGGTGCGAAGAAGAAGAAGAAGGAAAAGACACGGAGGAGAGCGGAAAGGAAGCTATGTCGGCGAGGTCCGAGCGGTGCCGGAGGCAGGTGCCTGCCCGCTGGTGTCACCTCTGGGGGCGCGGGGGGACCCGGCACCCTCCGGACTCAGGTGGATGCACTCGAGCAGCTGGCTTCTTAGGGGTAGGGAACACATGATTCCAGTCAGATAAGGAGCACTGTTTCTGACGCAAAATAGCTGGGTTTGCTTACATACATTCCTGAAAGTTCAACGTCCCTAACGAGCAGGCATGAAATCTGTATGTAAACTGTAAGTTATTAGTGGTAAATACACGGAGCAGATACCACAGAAAGAGCTGCCGTGAAAGGAGACCCAAGCAGCTGCAAATGCAGGCATCCCACAGCTAGGCAAGGTTAGCCTGAGTTTGCCCACTTGACCTTAACTTGTCATCCTTGCAAACGTGTGTTGCCACCCAGCCTGTCATTACGTGACCACACACAGGCAGCTTTCAGTTCCCACTGGTCAAATAGTCTGAGTTGCACAGAGCTGCACCAGCCCCGTGGTGCCTGCAGCCCAGGCTTGTGTGGGAGCAGTGACCTGCTGCTAGGACAGGCTGAGGTGCAGAGTGTGGTTATAGCTCCATTCACAGAGCTCAGAGTCTGAACTGATAAACTTCACTGGCCCAGCTGCTGGCTTGTGGCACAGGCAGCTCATGTGCCTTCACACTGTGTCTCTGGAGGGGGAACACACAACCACACTGAGTTATCATCGGGTTTTAGCTCAATATTCTAACTTGGCTTGAAATGAGCAGCTCCAGCCCCCTGCTCTGTAAGGGAAGAGGCTGCAGAGCCTGCCCCTGCCTTCCCCTATCTCAGTGCCACATCTCCGTGCCTTCTGGGAGGCCTCCCAGTGGGAGTGGGCAGGGACGTGGGAGCCATCACAGACCAGGTGCAGTGCTCCAGCAGTACTGAGAATAGTTCTTGGGCCTCAGTGTAGCCGCTGCTAAAATCACTGGGTCATTTTTACTCTGTACTCTAGAGTGTCTTCTGCAGCCGTTGTGCTGAAGCACAGACTGCTCTGCTCTCCCCACCTGTGGGAGTTCATGGCATGTTATTAGTAAGTCACTGAAAGGTATTTTAATATTTCACTTGAAATTCATAAAGGGGTGGGAGAATGGTTATGTTTTAATGCTACAGAAAGAGCAGCAGCCGTCCAAACATACGTGGGATCAGAAGAAAAGGACCACAGGAGTCAAACCTGTTGGAAGCAGCCTTGCAGGACTCGCCAAGCAGGGGCAGGAGCTACCTGTGAGGAAAGCAGCTTAGGCACTCACTCTGCCTCTCTCTCAGGCACCCACTCCATGAGCTACTGGATTGGGCCATTCTTAACAGGTAAAAGCTGCAAGAGGCAGGATCTCAGATTGCAGTTTACCATGGCCTTCCAGTTGGATGTAATGTCTGACCCACTTGGGTAGGACAGGAGCTGTGCAGCTCTCTTCCTTCCCTGAAAACACCTTGGTTTCCTCAGGAAAGCTACTGGAAGCCAGAGCTCACTCTGCCTTTACTTTTCCCAGTCTGTTATTACTACTCCACATTACTGTTGGCTCCATGGTCTCCCTCTTTGTCCTATGCTTGGAAAGCTACAGCTCACCTTAGGAACACTATTAGTCCCATGCCAATCATGCAACTTCTGTATGCAGCAGTGTGGGAGCATCCAGTGCCAAACCCACACACAAAGGCACTTGTCTAAAGGAGGCAGGTCCTGCCAAGTCTGAGCATCTCCACCATAGGGCCATGTCTTCATTTTGGAGGTCTTGTTGCATTTCCATCCTTCCTTTGACAAGAGTAGATGTTGCTCTTTTTCTTAGGTTTTCATTGCAAACAAACTCCATACACATCTTGGCTGTGAAGCACCAGCACTTTCCACCAGGCACATAGTGACATCTCCATTTCCTTTGGTCGGAATACAGCTTCTATCATTGCTGGCACTGAGGGCAGGTAATGCCTCACCCCAGCCACACACCTGCTATATATTTTCCATCAGTAATATCAGGTGGTGCAAATTCAAATTCAGCAGCTTTTCAGCTGCCCTGGGATTGCTCTTGGTGTGTCTGCTCAGTAGCAGTTGTGGAAGTGGGGACCAGTCTTAAAGATTAACCTCAGCCCCTCAGGATGGGTCTCTGGAGGCCCATAGGAGAGGCCAAAGGAGAGGAAAAACATCTTGCAGGATTTTGAACACTTAACGTTGGGCGTCAGCTCTGAAACACCTCTCAAAGAGGCCTGTCCCTCTGTACTGACTGCAGGGGCAGCCCAGGGAGGAAAGTTTCCTGGGGCTGAAGTTAAACCTCAAGATACTCCCCTGGGTATTCATTCGTGAACACGTCAGCCTGGGCTGACTTCCGCATCACTAGATTTCAAGAAGCACTTACAGACCTCAGAGATTGAGACATGTCAGAAAGAATATCAGTCATGACTGGCGATAAGTATGTGAAGCAGTTATTTATGTGTTCATTTATGACAGGGAAAGCTTCCTGTTGGACTGTACTGCTTTCTTGCATGTGTGTGAGCTCTATTCCCTGTGTCAACTGAGGTAAACTAAGTTGGGATGGCATTGACTTTCACCCATGCAAGCGAAGGGCTGCATGATGGTTTGCTTCTCAGGCACATACAACAGGAGGGTGGAAGAGCAGGCATAAAGGGTAAAAGAAAGGTCCAGCTTGACCTCTTTTTCATGCTCCTGGTGGTAGGCAGGTCCCCGGTCATAACCCACAGTAGCTGCTGTGGAGCTTCCCACCCCCATACCACAGCTGTCCTCACACCCTGGCCACGTTTGCGGCTGGTATCCTTGCTGAGGTGCAATTTTACAGCAACACCAGGTAGGGGATATACATGCTGATGGAGATGAAGATCAGGACCATTGGCAGATGAGAAGAAATCTAGTTCTCTGCTGCAGTGAGCTGCAGGAAGCAGGGAGGTGGGATTAGGCAATCTCACCTGGTTTGGCAGGGCTGCTCTGGCCTGCTGCAGTATGTCTTGTTCTGCAGTGCCAGACAGGGAGGAGAGGCTAATAAGTGCTATAGTCTATTGTCATTTCCTCCTCTTTCCACAGCTGTCAGGAAGATGCCTTTAGGCATTATATTAATGAAGTTGTGGCCTTTTGACCATAACGTGGCATCTGTCATCACTGATGCTAGCCCCTCGAAGTATATCACTTATTTATTCTCAGCAAGGATGTCACAGACAGAACATTACCAAACCTGCACCCACTTAGACTAGCAGAAAGTATTCTTGTTTGGAAAATCCCTTCAAGGTTCATCTGCTGTTCTGCACTTAGACCTGACAGTTGACATTCATTCATCACACCAAGGCCACATTAAAGGTAAAAGCCCACAAGGCAGGAAACCAGCACAGATAGGGAAATTCACTGTGAGTCTGGACCTGCTCATTTCAGACTTTTGGACCAGCCAGTTTGTTTCAGCAAGAACATATTAAGATCATCTCCAAAATGTGAGACATTAGGATTTTAGCTGGGAAATATATTTGCTGAAGAAGCTCCCTGGGCTGGAATGGCTTAGTCAGGCAAAAGGCTGGTAATTCAACTTTTGAAAGTATGTCCTATGTTCCCTGAAACACTCTTCTGCTTGGATATGAAGGTGATGTCATCCTTCAATGCGATCTGACCCCTGAAAGCACACTGCTAACATACTGAGGCACACATTTCCCTGCTTCTAGTTCCTGCTTCCATATGACTATATTGGCACAAGCAGCTATACAAGTGCTGACAAAGCATGTAAGAGACCTTGAGTCCCTTCTAGGAGCAGCCACATGAATAGGTATGGATAGGTAGAGGTATGAACACTCCTTGTTCATCCTTGACCCCACAATCTCTCACAATACTCACAAACACACCATTCCTGCCCCTTTGCTGTCACCACTAACACTGTCCAGTCTGAATTTTCTCATGTCCTCCAGGCCTGGGCGCCCTTTTTCCTCACTGCTCTTTGAAAAGAATATTTTTACTATTCTCAGTAGAGCTGTTTCTCTCACACTCCCTGGTGAGGACACATACGAGCATCAGTGGTGAGTGTTTCTCTGCTTTAACTTCTTTCTCCTGTCCAGCTGGATTTCCCCAGGCATTCATGTGCTGTCACCAGCTTACAATGATCCAGCTTGCTACTGCTCTTTCTGGTATGTGTTAGTGTTTGTATTACCATAAACCTTTTCACTCTTAAACTATGACTCCACTCTTTTAGTCACTGGTTTAAGTGAGGAAAATGTAGGGCCTGAAGGAGTAGGTGTACCTGTAGCAAAAGGAATAATTGGACTCTACATGGTACTGGAAATCATAGAGTGCAGGCAAAACAGAATTTAAAACCTGTAAGCTAACTCCCTTTCTCCAAACTCTCTTAATTATAGTTGTTATAGAGTTTACTTGCAATCAAGGTAGGGATGACATTTCAAACTGAAGACTGATTATTAAATTGACACTTCCTTTAAAATGTGCCTGAAGTCAAGGCTGACATGCTAATTGAATTTTGTTAGAAAGAAATGTCTGGTTTAATAAGGAAACTTCCTTATCTCTGTAACAAGTTTGTGTTAAGTGCACACCTACTAAATGTTTCCCATCACTACCACTTGGCATTGCTAGTCAGAAAAAACCCTCATTGAAACATCTCCCTGAAAATCGAATGCTGTAATTTCCTTTTATATCGATATGAGTTTCACATTCATACAGCCCATTGACTACTGGCACTGGGAGACATCAAGGAAATGAAAAAGAAAGCTGTCCAATTGTTATCTTTTGAGCTTTTAAAAATGATCGTCATAGAATCATGGAATGCCAGGTTGGAAGGGAGAAAGAATAGTTAAGAGCACGCAATAAATATTGGTTAAGAATGTGAAATAAATCCAAGACCAAATCAAAATGGGAAATCTGGAATTGCTGCAGACTTCAGGGTCCACCCAAACACTAAATGATTCCAACTGCTTTAGTATGATGGGTATACATATCCACACTGTTACCCTGAAGAACACAGATTCTCAGTGTGTCATATCAGAAGAGGGTTCTGTAGAGGACATTGGTGATGCCTAAACTCTGTACCAGAACACAGCAAAGCAGAATAACTGCACCGCTGGAGCGGCCTCCAGCTCTGAGCTGGGCTTCAGAGAAGGTGTGCTCCACCATGTAGGTTGTGCTACCATGTGTTAGGAAAAGGCAGATACTTCTTCAGAGGACAAAGCTCTCACACTAAAGTCAGGCTCTATTTTATAAAGAAGAGGTCTGTTGTGGCAAAATTGACAGTGACCTCAGCTGGAGTGCAATGAAGTCCGTGTACAGCCTGTGCAGAGAAGTAGTTAATTCCATCTCCAGAGTCCCAAGTGGGAACATCCAGGATGACAAGAAGTTAACAAAGATGCTTATATCTCAAGAAACCATGATAAAAGAAAAGGTAGACAAAACTGAACTGTCTTCTTTACAAGAAATATAACCCACTCAAGGGAAACAGATGGGAGAAAGATGATGTTTCACTTCCAGTGAGAGATCAATCCACCCTCTTTGGTGCTCTGACTTCTTAATTGCACTCAGTTTGATAGCAGTGAGGGTTTAACCTGCACATTGTGGGTATTTTCACTGTTCTTTTTAGTTTTGCCTGCTGGCATCAAGCAGGTTGTGTACATCAAGCCAAGTCTGCAGTCTTGATTCAGGGCTTGGCTGACCTCAGCTGATATTTTGCCTGTGTCAGGACAGTGGGAGAAATGCTGGCATAGAGAATGGAAGATTTATTTGGAACACGAGGTGAAAACCCCATCATCCACAGGTGATCATTTGTTCAATATTAACAACATGCATTTTAACACCTCCCAAAATAATCTGGCAAGTGCTGATTGCACACTGAATGTGTCCCAACTCATACAGTTAAATGTGGAAGGAATTTCAAGTTTCTGTATTCTTGGTGTCAATCCAGTTTGCAGTTCATGACACCAAGTCGAGACCAGTAAAATATCACTTCCAACTCTTACTTTATGGTGAGAAGCTGAAGAAGATGCTACTCTGGGAAAGGCCAGGTCAGGTCAGTGCCTCCATACTTCCCACAGCTTCTCTCAGAGAGGAGGAACTTCAGTTTGGTGAGGTGGGTGTTTGCCTCACCTGTTTCTTTCTGTGTTGTGGCGTGACCTTGTCTCACTCAGCGCTGGATGCTGCTTGGAGAAGAAGCTAGCTTTGCATTTCTGAAAGAGGAGGATAGGTCCACATGTCAGGCTTCCATCTCATGCCAGCAACCCCCTGGCAGTTTTAGGCATGCTCTTGACATTGGGCTCACTGATGTGAGCAGTATCTAAAGAGCAAACCAAGTTGGTTTCACCTTTTGAGGCTTGTGAGGGAGACTGTGTTAGAATATGTCAAGCTCTGTCCTGCAGGTCAAGTTTATTTTATCAGAAAACCCATGCTCCAAGGATCCAAAATATCAAAAAAGGGAACAAATCAAGTTTGAAGACCACTGGGGCAAGTAAATGCAAAAGCTCATGCTGCCCTGCACGTACTCTTTCCAGCTGTATGATTTCCATTATGAATAAAAGTTCGTCTGCCAGGAGCAACTCTTTGATTTTGAAAGAAATCAAAATAACAAAAGATACATAATTACTTAGTAGGTGGGCTAATTCCTCCTTCTATGTCTTTGTCCACAATGGAGAAAAAAAGCATTACTTTACACTCAGTGGCTTGGCAGTCCTTCCAACCCTCCACCAACAGAAGGGAAAGGCACCCTAAACATTAATATTTTAACTCCTACCATAAAGCAGCTAAAGCTGGCTTATACCCTTGAGCAGGCTGAATATTTCCTACATGTGGCAGTACCGGTGCTGGAAGCAGAACAACCAGCTCAGCTTTTAAGAACAGCCTTCATCTGATATAAATAATTTTTAGTTTGAGACCACTTGTGGTCTCATCGTGGCCAGTCAAATCAGCTTCCTGTTTTGTTTAACTAACAAGTAATATTTTAAGTGCTCTGAAAATGTAGCCTAATAGGAAAAGTCTGACGAAGTAAGTGATTACTGTTTCAAAGGAAAACAAAGTTTATAGAAGCATAATTAGTCATCTGCTCTTAAACCAGAAAAATATGGTAGAGAAACTGAAAATGTATCTTTGAGTTTTCACAGAGATACAGAAACATGTTAAATCATGGAATGCCATCAGAGTCTGCATTTATTTTAAGGACAAACAAACCTATTATACAGTTGCCCACCTTCATATCTACCCTTTCTGTGTTCTGCCTAATGAGCTCTCTTCCTTGTGTACAGAAACAAACCCCAGCCCTATCCTGTTTACAGTTGAGCTGCAATATACTCAAAATCATTACTTCAGATTTTGTACATTAACTTTGTCTGCTGGCAAGAGGAAAACCCTCTCATATTATCTAATTATGACTTCAAGTAGCACTAATGAAGAAGTTGTGCAGGCTGGGGCCTGTTCTCTTCTTGTCCGGAGGCGTCGGCAGCGAGTCTGTGGTTGTGGTCGCACAGGAGCAGGGAGGGAGGCTGGAGCTGCCAGGCTTCAGATGCAAACTCCAGAGGCCTGGCAGCCCCAAGAGCTGAGGCTCTCAAGAATGCAAACGTGGACTCAGGTCCACATCCCCAAGGCAGGATTGCAGCCACAATCCATGAGCCTGAGATCCCCAACTACACCTCCTTCCCCCTCTGCCCTGTTAGACTGGGCTAGGAGGCACTGGGAAGCGGGCAGGCTGGGCTGGGGATGGAACCCTCCGTGCTCCATGGAAAGGTGAGGTGTGAGCTGTGCCAGCGCAACCGCAGCACGTGCCGACAGGCGCGTTCCTGGCAGTGGCTGCCAACTGGAGCCAGGAGAGACTGCTGTCTGGTTTCAGGGTAGTCATGTCTGGTCGGCAGTGGGTGAGACACAGGTATGTGTCCACTGGAATCAAATGAGCTACCTATACCAACGTAAAATAAGGGAAGCTCAGGGTAGACAAGCCAGGCTGCGTCTGCACTCATAGCAAGGTCTGAAGCACGGCATGGAGACCAATGAGCTTGCTAGTTTGGTTCAGTATCACGAATGCAACAATTTAGCTGGAAACCCCACTGAATAAGCCACAGAAAACTCACGGCTGAGCTCCATGCATGAGCTCCTGACCTGTTACAGATCCCAAAGCTAACTGGTTTAAGGTTAGTTGTGCTAATTTTCTAAACACCATGGCTTGGGCAGACGTGTAGTCACACCATAAAGAATATAGAGTATTACAGAAAAAAGGATGCCAAGGAGAATCAGAAAAAAATTCCACCTTCATAAAGAGAAAAGGGACCCAAACTCAGATATGAGTTAACTGAGGTTTTCTTCTGTATCTCATTAACCTCTGGGATGGAGAACCCAGCAAAGCTGTGATTTGTTTACCGTAGATGCACTCAAAGGATACCGCATAGCTTAGTGTTCTGGCACTGTGAAAGTTATTTGCAATAACGAATTTTTTAAATTCTTTGGAGAAAAGCAAGTGCATGTTCCCTTCCCCCACCAAATAATAAATAAATAAATACAGAGTAAGATTCAAAGGCTCATTAAAAGCAGTCAGGGAAAATAGATTACGGAGACTTCAAAGACTCACAATACTGGTTAAGAATACGTTCTCTTTTTCAAAGAAAATGTTATTAGCTAATGTTTGAAATTCGGGTTTTTTGGCAGATGACACATTTTTTTCCTGCAGGTGCAGAAATAAGAGGGTATTAAAACAGTTTTGGTAATGCACAAAAAACTTCCCAACTTGTCTTACAATTCTATCTGCTCAAGCTAGCCTGAGTGAACTCCCTGATTCCTCCTATATGTACTGAAACGTAGCAGCATTTCAGGAGACTCTAACCTGTATATTATAAGCTGTATATTACTTTACTGAGAAAGCACCTCTATTAAGGTAATGTGTTTTGTTTTGTTGTGCGTTTTTTTATGAGGAAAAATAATGCCTTTATTACTGCGATTATCAGCAATATCAGGGGAACTAACAGAAAAGGTAATGCATAGCAGAAGTAGTTTCTACATGTTGGTAAACAATTCCACTAATAAAACACTATAAGCATACAAACAAACATCACCCCCCAGTTTGGAGATGCTTTGTAGTATTCTGTCTTTTAAGGTCTTCTTTACAATGTCCCTTGTGTATGTTTTTGTCTGCTTTATTCATGGCTAATCCTGACTCCTCTCTTAGTTACAAGCCTCTGGTTACCAAAAGAGACAAGGCCAGCCACATCTCTCTCAAGTCATTGTTATGCAGAGATCCTTTGGCTTTAATTTAAAACCTGGCTATCTCACAATGACAATTTTTCCACTGAGACTAAAAATTTGTGCAAAAGATGCCCAAAGCTGTGTCTTACTCTTTCCATGGCAACCAATAGCTTGAAGTCAAATAACTGGGCTTAAGATGCCCCTAGTAGTTAGCAACCTGAAAAGGAGCATGTGAGTCAATAAGGAGTGATAGAATAGCAGCAAAACTTGCAAGAAAACTTTCCACTTTTCTAGCAATGAAAACACTTGCTCTGTTGCATTCCTTTGCAGAAAGACTCTGAACAACATTGCTTTTAAGTTCAATGCAGAGACATAGGGTTGTGTGAAATTCAAACCACAGCACAACTGTAGTTCCTAACTTGTAGAAAAGAGACCATGGGAACTTAGTTCATTAAGTCTATGATTAATCATAGAGACTCTCACCTGTGTACATTAGGATACATGAACGTTATAGGGACACAGTAAAACCACAGTAAAGACTTTGCTCACTACTTTGCAGCTGTCCTGAAGAAAGTATTTTTAATTGTTCCTGGGATCTTGAATATGGTATACAGGGGCTTCCATTTGCTTGTAAGAGGTAGCTTCTCTTATTCCAAGTTCATTGTCTGGAGTATATTTTGTCCCCATACATGGCATCAGGTATACAGTGCTGACAGCTAATATCAGAAAACTTGACACAGTTACAACTGTTAGTAGAGCCACATGAGTAACTACTGCAAAATAGCCACAAGAAACCACACTGAAGAGTTAAACTTGTTCAAAAATGAATATTTGTTTGTCTCAGAACTCGTCGATCTGTGATGAACAGAGAGGTAGAAAGACAGGATAAATATTTTGGCCAGGGTGCCTTGTCTGGTCTTATTCAGCATGAAGAACAACTTGGTATTTTACAAAACATATTTTTAAACAGAGCTCTGAGCTGGGAGAACTGAGACAGGAAGGGGCTGTGGCTGATGACACCAAATGGGATTAATGCAGCATTATTGAACAGGCATCACCAACATTATGTGTCAAAAAAAAACCTACCCAACTCTAAACCAAAACCAGGCACAAAACTCACATTAGGTGCACATTTAAACCATTGCACAAGTATCTTGGTTTTCATAAGCTCCTTTTATTAGCCCTCATTACTCTAATTTTGTTGACATTTACATAGATGTGTCAAAATGCCTGCTGAAGAGTTTAATCCAATATAATATTGTTCAGAGAAAAAAGAGCTCAGGAGATTTTATTTTTTGGTAGAAGAGAGGTTTAAATTAACTTGGATGTAAAGGAATATTTATTGCTCAAAGAAAAGTAACCAAGAAATCAGCAAGTGAAATAAATGTTTCTGGAAACAGAGAGTCTATATCCTGAGTGCAAGGCATCTAGGCAGAGCTGTATATCTTGCTGTATTTCTCACTTCCTTTGCATAGATTTATTTTGCCATGGGTGACAATAAAATGATGTTGAGGGTACTGCAGGATCTCCCTTCCCTGCCCAGACACAGACTCCTCAATGTGGGCAGAGGCCCTTGAGGGCAGATGGGGTAAGAAACGGTGAGAGAGGATGCAGAAAAAAAGCACAGGTCTGACCCTAACACGAGTCTCTTAACTGTGACTATAAGCCTGAGAAAGGTATCTAGAACCCCTGCACTCACTCTTTACTTAATGTTGTGAATCAGTGAGTTGTTTGTCTTGCTAAGACCAGAGTCATGCTCTAAAATGCCTTTATCTGTCCCTGGCTTCAAGAGATACTGTTTTCCTAGCTTGGATACCTCACTTACAAACCAGTATCAAGAATCAGGTGGAATTAATCTGGCCTGTACTATCTCCATTTTGGAACAGGATGTGCTCACAATATATCGGAACACCTTCCGGACTAGATTAGCAATATTCAGAGTTTCTAGTGAACTTCTGAGAGTTGCTTGCTCTTCTCATCTGGGAAGCACAGAAAAAACGATCCCTGGAAGATTTTGAGGGAGGATGAGATATTTTGAGGGAAACATCAGAAAAGAAGAGTGACCACAGTGAATTATAAAAGCCACATTGGTAGAAAGTACCTTGCTGACTTTACCCAAGCTACGTAGATAGGAACAGATGAGCAGAAGAACTAGTATACAGGATGCAGTACTGAATCATAATATATAAATTTTCATTTTTTAAGCCACTATAGGATCTATTTATCACCTACTATGTTCATCAGGAAAACAACTCCCTGTTCATCTACTGGAAGGGCAGTTTAGTTGGATATTTTACTGGTAAGACCAATGTCAACACCCTTATCCTGGACCATTGTACTTGAGGTCTTGGCTAAGAGTTTTATGTGGATTTCTCCATGGCTGCTAAAGTGTCTTATCAATTTTAGTTTCAAAATTATGTGTGCTTATTGCTACTTTAATAGGAACTGTTGGCTTAGTTAGGAATATTTACTCTTCTGCACATATTTTGACAGCAGCTATTGCTGCACAGACAAATAACAATGTTCTGAGTACCTGAATAAGAATGAGGAACATTCCCTGTGAGAGAGCAGGGTTGTTCAGCCTGGAGAAAAGGTGGCTCCAGGCTTTCAGTATCTAAAGGGGACCTACAGGAAAGCTGGGAGGCACTTTTTACATGATTTTGTAGTGAGAGGAGAAAGGATAATGGATTAAAACTGGAAGAAGGGAGATTTAAATTAGAGATTAGGAAGAAATTCTTCAGTGTGAGGGTGGTGATGCTCTGGAACAGATTTCCCAGGGAAGTTGTGGCTGCCCTCTCCCTGAAAGTGTTCAAGGGCAGGTTGGATGGGGCTTTGAGCAACCTGGTCTAGTGGGAGGTGTCCCTGCCCATGCAGGGGGGTTGGATCTAGATGATCTTTACGGTCCTTTCCAACACAAACTTTTCTATGATTCTTTACAGCACAGCCTATGCTACCCACACTGGCCCACTTCTGCGCAGAGGCAATGACGTTGCAGTGAGGCTGTTGACTGGAGAACATCAGGACACTGTTTAACTGAGTGATGTGGGACCCCAAACATGTAGGACCATCCTACTTTCGGAATTCTATCTAATCTCTTAGTCAAAAAAAGCTTTGACAGTCAATCAAGAGGAAGGAGAAACATGAGGAACAAAGTATATTTTTTCAACCTTGTTCCTACATTTTTTACTACTTAAAAATTTGTCACAATACTTAAAATCTTCCCACAGGAAAGATGTCTCAAACATACTGTTTCTGCTTCAAAACTAGATGCAGAATTCCAGTCCTGTGAGTTACCCCTTGACAAGCATGCAATACTGAGGATTTTAAAGTAAAATAAAATTGAAGTGGCGATTCAGAAAAATCCACATGCAAAACACATTCAGAATTCACTGCAACATCACTGATCAAGTATGAGGTCTTGGGTTACATGAAATGAGTTACTAAGGCAAAAATTGTTCTTGAGAGCTAGTTACCTTGCTCTCCAGAAATAATTTAATATCTTAGCCTAAGAGAACAAAGGTTAAGGCTTACTCTCCAATGGGGGTCACTGCTGAAGAATAGTTTCTAGTTTTTTTTCTATGGAAGTTCAAACATACCCTAAAACCACAGTGAATAATCCAGATGGGCCCATGGGAGGGTATAGGAATTTGGTTGGAGCAGTTCACACCAGCTGTCAAAGTGAATCCTGTGTAAAGACAAAGTGTGTGGACTATAGGAGGTAAATTACCAGGTAATTAACACTCTATATACATAACAAAGAAGTGAAACAAAAGGATGGGAAGTTGGGGAGATGTATTTGACCTTCGAGGAGGCTTGGCAGGAATGCTGTAGTCACTGCCTAAGGAGTCACCAAGAAAAGCTAGCAGCCCTTCTTCCCCTCGGAATGACATTTAGAAACCTTCACGTCCTGATTACCCCCTTTTACAATTGTAAAGCCTTTTCACCCAACTTGCCTGTACTTTTAGTAGAAAAGTGAAGGATCTCTAGAGTGCTGTTGGGAGAGGCCTTCACACATCCCAGACCCTCCCACAGTGGGATCCACCAAAGTTCTAATGTCACAAGAGAAGGAGGGAAAGGTTTAGGAAATGGGCTTTTGCATTTCAACACACACATCTGTCCCTGGGACTCCAGTCTTCCTGGGTTTAGAGTTTTACCAGCAAGAGACTAACACAGCTGTGAAGTGAGAAGTGGAGTGCCCATGTTTGGGATAGAGTGAGCTCAAGGGTGCATGAGGCTGCATCCAGGTGTCAGTGGCACATGACAAAGCTCCCATGACTTCAGTGATATCAGGCCTTTCATCCCAGATAATCGTCTGAGGTCTCCTTATTAAACCCTTAACATTAGGAGCTGGTAGCCAGTCACAAGCACTGGAGGGAAAGTACTATGTGCCTGTTGGCTTAATGGATGAGTTGTTTCACAATGATGAGTAATAAATGAAACTGGTGCTCTTGCCTTCCTATGTAGCTCAGCTGTTTTTGTACCAGCTCACTGATTGGCCGACTGACTCTGCTTTAGTAACATTAATATAGACCTGTATCTTCACAAGTATCACTCAAACCCTGAATCTCATCCCTTAAAAGGTACTTACTACTATTAGAAATGCTGCCATTCTGGACCAAAAACTCCCATAAACCTGAAAATACCCCATTAAAGCAGCATCACCCTTACATGATACACTATTTCTCAACAGCATGATGTTTATATCTGGCTGTGGTCAGATTAAGAAACTGTTAGTACTGTCTGCTTCCAGAGAACAGCAGCAGCAGGCCTTGGACCATAGGCAGACAGATAAGAGTTGCAGGCAGACCCTGTGTTCAGACAACTACTCTTAAAGGCATGGTTTTAATAGGATAAAATAGACAAATGTGCTGGGTCAGACTTTTTGCTCCCCTAAATTGGTGTGACATCACCAGAGCTCTGCCATTTGTAATGGCTAACATCCAGCTTGGAAACTTTAAAGCTGTAAAAAGGGGAATAGGCAGCTCTCCCCTCCACGTGGCATAGGGAGGGAAGAAGAGAGAAGGTATTTGAGTGGTAGTTCCAGATGTAAACATGTTAATCCCTGCCTGAAGTGATTATGAACTTCAGCTTTTTACAGTTCAAGGAGCAGCTCCTAACACTGTTAATCATCCTAACACTTCACTGGAAAAAGGTCACAAGGTCTGTTGGTTTCAGGGTGCACACACTTGGTGCTTCAAGTAGTCCCACCAAAGCTGGACTGAGTTGGAGATATCTGAAATGCAGACATGGCATTTCCTACCTACTACAAATGCTTGGTGTGATTTTTAGCCATTAGTATTTGTCAAAGTCAGCAACTCCACAACACAGAGGAGAAACCTGGAGAGCAGGACAAATGCTGTTCATTTGTTCTTCACCTGGGACTGAGCTCTGCCTTCTGCCCCACATCCATTTGGACATGTCAGTGCCTGGAGCATGTCTCCACCTGGCACCTGAAGAGAAGGCTCTTGATTAGGCACAAGCACAGAAGAGCTCAGAATTTCAGGAAAACACTGAGAGATACTTAAGAAATGTCATCTTTCTGAGAAATTAACACTATTGAGAATCAGACTTAAAACTGGCATTTTTAGAATTAGAGCCTCTATTTAAGAGGAAAACTGTTGGAAAAGATCATTCAAAACCTTAGTATGTTCATGTAGCTGTGAGCCTCATGCTTTCCTCAGTGTTCGCATTCTCAGCATCTTTACAACTGCAATACACAAGTTATTTCACTTCTGTACATACCCATGTCCTTTTATGTCCTTGAAGCTTCTTCCTCTATTGCATCTGATTTAGAACTGAAGTGCATCAACCAGTGTTTACTTGTGGTTACATACTCATGGTACAAAAGGGAACATCATTATACTGTAAAGTATTTCACCTGGAGGACTTGGGTGTGGCGTAAGGAGAAGCTGTATGTGATAAAGACAAAAGAAAATGCTTCTTCTACTTCTGATCAGATGTAAACATGATTTTATGATGTTCTTCTATTGCACTCTGTTGTAAAATGAAAGTTGAACATTTCATTTTGCACCAGTTTTAGGATCATCTCCACAAATAATACAGAGCACTTCACAGACTTTTCAAGAACATCTTTTGGGGTTTTTTCCCCATAATGTTTATGGAAAAATAAATTTGTCACACTACCTTGCAAAAGCCAGTTGCTTTCTTGACCAGATGCCAAACTGAAATTCAGACATGGATGGCTAGAAATAAGATTTACTTTAATCCTACTAATCCTGAGCTGTTGATTGGTACAAGGCACCATTATAGCTGGGTAAGCTTCTCAGGCTTATCGTCTGATTCTGTTTGGAGTCATGAGATCACTTTGAAATCTCAGTTTTTCCCTTGTAAAGGGCAACGTTGCTGCCTCATGTTCTATTTTCTGTTAAAAAAACGATAATGAGCAAAAGAAATCATAGTCCTTTGCCAGCAAATGCAGAAAACTCGAGTCAGGTAGTTTGCTGAGCCTGCTGATATGCTCTGCCAGGAAGAGTGGAATGAGAAGTCATGGGCTTGTCCTCAAGGAGGTTAGCAGTCTACCTGGTTAATTGTACTCGTACTGAGTTCAGTGAAGCTGCAAGCCATCTTCAGAAGTGGAAACCATACTTCTGGCAGGAAGGTCCATTTTTCTTAGAAGAAGAAAGGGAGAAACAGGACTCCTGCGATGTTTTCCAATGGATTTGAGGGCCAGCAGTGAGCTGTTGGTAGCCTATTGATATTTCTCTTCCATCTGGAAGTGACCAACAGACTTCCATAACTCTGTGGATTACAAGGCTGAAAACCATGAAGTCATGAAGTGCTGCCCCAGTCCCATCAGCAGCAGCAACATATGCACCCATAGGGAGTGACTGTACTCAAAGTCCAAATGCTCACAGGATCTAGCTTAAGAAGGAGTAGGGTCTTTACAGCAAGGTTGTCTCTTGGCTAAACAATCTGCTTAATTTCCTTTCTTTAATATACCAATTATGTTGTGTGTTCCAACGTGACAGAGCTGCCTTATAATCCAGAACACCCCATTTGGTTTGCTTTGTGCTTCACTGGGATATTATCTGTATATCTGCTGTCTGCATTTAATCTCCTCTGGAAAAAATCCTGACCTTGAAATTTGTCTAGTTTCAAGGATAGTTTCAAGGGTAGCTAGAAGGACACAGATCCAAATATATCCTATGTACCCCATGTTGCAATGTTATCAAGGCAACACCATCACGCCAACAGCACAATTTGAGTTGAAATAAAAAGGTACATACTCAGTTTTAGGCTTAACTTTATCTAGGGTCCTGTAGATAAAACTTTAAAGGACAGTAGATGAATAACAAAGAGCTTCTGGGTCATAGTTTCACCTATAAAGAAAAGGTGAAAGCTTTAAAGAGGTGAGAACAGCTGAGTCATATTGATTTTTACTTTAAGAAGTCTTCAAGGATTTACACCTTGGAGGAGTTTTTAAGACTGTGACTGTCTATTTTTTTGTGTGTGTTCATGGCATCCCTGCAATGAAGCCTTCCCTATTTCTGAGGCTTATAACTGCTATAGTAATACAGACAAGAGCTGGTAGTAAACAACACAACCACTTACACACAATACATGTATAAAGCAGACGATTGAGAACAGTTCTAATTATCCCTTTTGGCAGTGGATACAATTAATTTGTTAACATTTCCCTATAGTCTCACAAAGAAGCTGAACAACATGGAAGTATAAACCAGATAATAAACGTAAGTTGTTGATTCATCTCAGCCCCAAGATGTTATCCATCATCTATTCCAACATCTTCATACATCTTAAAGCAAAGTTTCTTCTTCTACATGTGCCCAATGCATTCTTGAGACCATGAAGTCTTATCAAACATAATAAAACATGCTACTGTCTCCAAGGCAGAACTTAGAACTGTGTAACTGAGGTTAATTGCTGTAGTGGTGGGATGTATAACATTGATCCACATTTCTATTTACTGGTTCTCAGCCTACCCAGCTATTGTCACTTTCCAGAGAATAAGGTATTAATTTATCTACAGAAGTCTTATTTGAAAAACTATTAGCTTGGGGATTGAAAGATGGCTGGCTGTCCTCTGCAGAGGTAGGTTGTGATAAACCCCACCTTTGGAAAGTGATACCTGTTAGAAAAGTCAAATTAAAGTAGGTAAGTGAGAAACAGCAACTCCCGGCTACCCCAGAGTTTAGGAGGCAGCAGAAGGAAGAAGTGCCTGCATCTGTAAGAGAGTGCTTGAGAAGAGCAAAAGAAAGTGGCACCCTGACCCTTGTATCTCAGCTTACCAAACGTGGTGAGTATCTCCACTGCAGGGAGCAGGCTCCTCAGAGACAGGCACCCTACAGCGACCCTCAGGCTTGACTTTGTGCTGCTGAAATCAATGGAAATCTCTGCATTTTTAAGTGCAAAGTTGAGTCCAATGAAAAGACAAAGAGTCTTTCAGCTGCTGTGGCTAACAGAGGAACATTTTTCACTATTAGAAGACTGCCCTATTATATCGGAAAAGTCATGTCTGAACCCCCATTGTTGCAAGAGTATTGTAATTGCAAGGGATTACTGCAGTGGGATCAGGGAATTGCTCCAGCAAGCAGACTGTACATCTTTTAAAATTGCTCGTTCCCCAGTTGGACAGTGGGCATCTCTGCATCTGTTCCCACCAAGACACAGGCAGCTCAGAGATCCCTCTGATTGTCCCAGCTTCTTGACTGCTGGTTATATCCAGCTTATGCCTCTGACAGGTCACATAAATAGTCTTATTTAAAGCAGACCTGATTATCTCTTAATGCTTTTCTAGGCTAAGGTTTCAAAAGAGTTTTCACTTTAATTTAGTTTATAGCAGCACTGTATTTCACAGCTGGTTTTAATGTATTTTTGGAGACTATATGGAATCAGTACTTGAGTTATAAGGTATGTATATCAGATGGAGCCACAGCCACCATTCCCTGGCAAACCGTTAGATCAAATGAGCTGAATCTCCTCTACTTTATTGCCTAATTAATTCTTGAATGGTCACTGAATTGCAGGAGTGGGAAACCTGCCAACTTTGGTCACACTCTGTGTTGGGTTATGCCAGAAAGGCTTGGAAAGTGAGGGTTTTCTTTAATCTGGGTTCAGAGAGGGAAACTTCTAGGTAGGTGGGCAGGGGCTTCTTTTGCCTGCTTGCACAGCTGAATAGCAAGAGGAAGCAGCTCTTCAGCCAAGGCTCGAAGTCTGTAGGGAGAAGCAGACCCCACTGGGGATCAAGACCATGAAATCGCTCGCATTTCCCAGTGCCAGCTTGCTGCTAAACACATGGACTTGATTATCTGCAGCTGAGTCTTCCCTCCAGTGACTAGATATTTTGTGGGTTTTGTAAGTACTACCAGAAGTGGGACAGCAGATTAGCTGGAAAGGTAAGTCATGGACTGCTGAATATAGACTCAAAGCACAGAAAAAAACCTTTGCTGAGAACTTACCCTGAGGAATTCAAGAAACAATGGCTTAGGAAGGACATTGTTGCTAGGAGGGTGATGTTAGGCAGAGAAACATCAGCAAAAAACTTCTCATCTTTTTCTGGAGCAATAGTTGCCCATTTCTGGGACTTCATCCTGGTTTTGAGCATAGGAAGACTCTTCTAGGAATCTGGCCATATGACAGATTTATTCCTTGCACGCTCCCCCCAGAAAAATAAAAGCTATGAGCCTTCAGGAGCACCTGACACACTACACAGCATGCACAGCTGGAGGTCTCACTTCTGCATTGCTTTTCTGATCTACAGCCTCTGCAGTGGGTGCACTGTATGGGCAGAGCTGCAGCCAAGCTGCTGAAGTGCTGTGCAGGGCTGAGTAGAATGGCAGCTTTCATCTTTGCTTTCTGTACAAGACAGCCTGGGTACCAGAGCTGTATGATGCAAGTAGCAGAGCACATACTGGCTGGGGTGCAGGAGTGACAAGTCCAGAGCTATCCGGAGTATCTCTGCACAGGGTTGCATCATGTCTGTTAGCCACACCTTGAACATCCCAGCAGGAAAGAAATGAGAACATATATAAAAAGGAGTGGGATCAAAGCAGACATTCACCTGTTCCAGTGCTGTCTCCATCAGTGTCAATGGTTGGAAGTGCCACTCAGGGAGAGTATACAAGCCTGCTCCCTTTCCCTTTGTATTCCCAGCATTCACAGCTCGTGTATTTATGATGGTAGAGGGTATATCCCAGCCTCCTGCCTTTAACATTTGTATAGATAACTGCATTTATATATAGCAGTACACATATATATATATAATTTATATCTCTAAAACTGTCCATTAATTTGCCCAATTTGTCTAAGGCAATAGAGTTGAATTGTTGTTGGCAAGGAGAGTGGTTTAAAAGGTGTTTGTGGATGTTGCAGCTATGGTTTTTCCTGAACTGAAAGATGCAGTTGAAACCCTATGAATGAATGCCACCTCTTTCACTTAATGTGTAAATAAACTCAGGTCAGACCTCACTGTGAGTTTAAGTGAGGTCAGTGACACAAATCGTTTGTTTTAATGAGTGGAATAAAACGGCCAGAGGCTAATAGGAAACTCAGGATCTGAAACTTAGTGGTTGTTTTACATTTGGATGGCAGGCAATCATCTTTGAACTGCTACCATGGGCATTAGGGAGCTCTTCCTGTCCAGCAGACCGAAGCTCCTGTATAATAGTCAGTCGGAGGTGTGGGAGCTCAGCACTGTGACCCAAGGAAAATGCCCTGCAACAGTACCCAGGCAGAGCTGGCTCTTCTGACTGGCCGTTGATGTGCCGATTATTTCCCAAATTATCTCCCTCCAAGCATCACCATCCTTTTCTCTGGCACTTGGCTTTCGTTCTCATGCCAGCATCACTCCCATGCTACGTGAGGCTCTGAAGATTTGAGCGTCACCTCCTCAGAAACCATGTGAAGTTTCTCTGTGTGCATGGGAACATCCCACCTCGCAGACTGGTGCTCAGAGGGCATGCAGGCAATGGCTTCCTACAGTACTTGCCTCACGTCTGCAATGGTCCTCTGGGACCTGCTTTCCCTCTAAAGCTGTCTCTGAATGTAACAGCACTGCCTGTCTGAAGACATGCTAGCAGACTTAGACCCCAAACAAATGAAAGAGGACACAGAACAGCACCACCTCAAGCTGTTTACCATTACTACAGCGACAAGCACCTGCAGTAGCTTTTCACCGCTCTCATCCCTACATGACTTCTCTGATTCAGGGAAAGCCACTGAGAAAAACCAGCCTGTTTCTAAGTAAATGTCTGTTGGCCACAAAGGGGTTTATATCTCCACTGGTTACATTTCCCAGGGATCACAAATAAAAAAAAAAAAAAGTTGTTAACCAGGCTCCTTATTAAACCATATTAAACCAGAGCTGTTACAAAAGCCCCTCTGGTATCCAGCGAATGGGTGGTTGTGGAGGGGCAAGCCTGTCTCAGGGAAACTCTTCTACCTTGGCCTCTCCAAGGGCCAGAGGGAGGAGGAGACTGAGCTCCTGTGTGAGAAGAAACCCACAGGAAAGTGGATGCCTGCAAGAGCATTGCCCATGGGAGCTCATGGTGAAAGCATGAGCAGAAATCTGCTTGTTCTTTCACTGTCGTCATCGGAGAAACTGTTTGTATGGGTGGATCTAGGGAACACTGGTGACACCTATTTCCCTTCAGTACTTACTGTACAAAATAGAAGGAATTGGCTTGTTCTTGTTGAAGTATTCACTCACCAAAAATTGCCAAAAGAGTAAACCACAAAAATACATTCTGGTATTTTTGAATGTAATTGTGAAGTCTTCACACAGAACGATCCAGACAAGGACAACATTAAATTAACTCCACAAAATCATCTGTTTCTTTTCTTGCCACATCTATGGAAAAGTCTTAGGGAAATAACCATACCCCTTTAGAGAGAACTTAAATGAACATAAGACTATTCATATGAATCCTGTAAATCATACTAATTTCAAGTGCTGTTCTTCATACTGAATTCATTCATCCACATTTCCAGAGCACTCAAGAGCTTCTCGGCTCTTTTAACACTGCATGTACTGCATGTACTAACACTGCATGATACCAAGTGGCTGGGGGGAGTATTGATCTGCTGGAGGGTAGGAAGAAGCTGCAGGAGGACCTGGACAGGCTGGGTCAATGGGCTGAGGCCAATGGCATGAAATTCAACAAGACCAAGTATCAAGTACTGCACTTTGACCACAATAACCCCCAGCAGTGCTACAGGCCTGGGGAAGAGTGGCTGGAAAACAGCCTGGCAGGGAAGGACCTGGGAGTACTGGTTGACAGCCATGATCCAGAACATGACAGAACATGAGCCAGCAGTGAGCCCAGGTGGCCAAAAAGGCCAATGGAATCCTGGCTTGTATCAGGACTAGTGTGGCCAGCAGGAGTGGGGATGTGATTCTCCCCCTGTACACAGCACTGGTGAGGCCTCACCTTGAGTCCTGTGCCCAGTTCTGGGCCCCTCACTGCAAGAAGGATGTTGAGGTGCTGGAGCAGGTCCAGAGGAGAGCAACAAGGCTGGTGAAAGGACTAGAGGGAAAGTCTTATATGGATAGGCTGAGGGAGCTGGGGTTGTTCAGCCTGGAGAAGAGGAGACTCAGGGGACATTATCACTCTCTACAACTACCTGAAGGGAGGTTGCAGTCAGGTGGGGTCAGGCTCTTCTCCCAGGCAGCTAGTGACAGGATAGGAGGGCATGGCCTGAAGCTGCGCCAGGGGAGGTTTAGGTTGGGTATTAGGAAGCACTTCCTCATGGAGAGGGTGATTAGACGTTGGAATGGATTTCCCAGGGAAGTGGAGGCACCATCCCTGGATGTGTTCAGGGAAAGGCTGGATGTGGCACTTAGTGCCATGGTCTGTCTGACGTGGTGGTGTTGGTCATAGGCTGGACTTGATGATCTTAAAGGTCTTTTCCAGCCTTGGTGATGCTGTGATTCTGTGTGATACTTAGTCATAAATAATTTAGTCTTGGAGCATTGGTTAAGGAGCTCCAGTCAGAACCAGTGTCCAAAAGGTGAGGGAAAAATGGCCAGGGAGGGTGGCTGAGAACTTCCAAGTAAGGCAGTGCTAATGCCCAACCCCAGGTGCCTCGGCACCTGGCTCCATCGTGGTCCTCCCATGCTATCTGCAGAAAAGCAGACTGGAGGGAGGTGGGCATGTTGTGCCTTGGCAGAGCAAGAGTGCAGTGCTGCAACAAGCAGGGCTGTTGGCCATGCAAGGGGACTCTTCCTGTACTTCCCACAGCAACGCCAGACACCCCTTGTCCTGAACAGCTATGGGTACTGGAGCAGCTAATGTCATGCCGGCATCACTGGTGGAGCTGCCCAGGACTTCTTACCTCCCCAGAAAGCCCAGTCCTCTGTGGCTTTGTTGTGATAAGCCTCCTCAGACAGAATCACAAGGGAGTGCCAAAAGTGAGCTGGTGGACAAGGAAAGCCTTCATTCTGGTAGCATTTATTTGCTTTGCCTGCAAAGCTCTCTGATGGGCCCGCAACACTATAGTCCTCATCAATAGATACAGATCAGTGTTTGTATGTTCAGCACCTCTGCTTGCATCTGAATTTTTTTCCAAACCAACAAAGTTACACAGATCTGGCTGATACGTCTGAAGCTGACAAAATTCCTCTTTTCTCTTCCAGTCTGTAATATCTGGCTGCTGGTGATCAGTCTGCTAATTAGCAAGGGTGGACCAAAAAAAAAAAAAGGGAAAAAAGAAAAAAAAAAAAGTGCTTTTAACTCAAAGACATAACCCCCAGGCACATAATTCAGGAATCACCATCTCCTAAGAGAGGCTTCTTGCCCTGCAATACATGTGTTTATATTTCATATGGCCTGTCATCTCTTGCACATTCTTTCCAAAGAGTTAAATACAGCAGAAAATTATACCTATTATTTTAATAACCTTTAACTCTGCACCCCTAGCCTCACTACTGTGTAAAGGAAGAGATCCAGGAAAAAAACACTTACGGGGGAAATATAAATTAGCTATACAACTTGCTCAAAATTATTGCAGACTTTCAGCACTTTAATGAAGTCAGGCTTGATTCCTTGGGCTTGTTTGTACAGAGTCATCTGGAATTATAAAGCTCCAGCAGATGCAAACCCAGTAACATCTTTTCTACCATGCATATTTCTGCAGTGCCACCATAGCCTACTTTTCCCACTGCTAATGACCAGACTCAAGATTTAAAATTCAAGTGAGAGGACCACTGTGCTCTGAAAAAGCTCCATGTCCCCTAATTCCCTGTGACAAGGTCCCCAGATCAGGCCTGTAAGGCTCTTCTCCCTTTCCTTGCATGTTCTAGCTAGCAGGAAATCCAGCCAGAGATTCACAGTCCCATGGAGACCATGCTAACAGGGAGGCAGAAGTCACACAAGCAGCAGCCACCAGTCCTGGAGAGCAGATTTGTACCTTTGGTTGGAAGAAACTTCCTCTTCCAGGGTCCTGTGGATTCTCAGAAGGACCACCATGTGTCACCTCCTGGGCAAGGAAGCACAACAGATTTCCATGACAAGTTCTCCTTAAGAGCTGTGTAGCAAGAAGAGGACAAATTTGCTTTCCAAAAAGCCTCTCCCTCCTCACCCTGGACAAGTTGTAAAAGATGCCGTGGGAGGAGTTGGAAGTGGAAGCTTTGTGGAGCAGAGGAAGTGATCCCTTCCCTGGAGGCACAAGCAAAGTCTTGCAGCTCTGCCAGGTGAGTTTCAGGACCACACGTTTGTATTTCTGTCTTCAGACTCTGTGGATGGCCGAGCTGAGATCAGTACACAGCAACCACAGGGCTACAGCCAATGAGCTGCCCACTGGGCACAACTCGGTTTCGGCTCAGTCCTTCCCATTTTCACTATGTTTTGTGCCATTACTGGACCCTCACAGGGAGATTCCCAGGCATAAGAAGAAAAAAAAGTAATTAAAAAACACCGTCTTCTCAACAGCAACATAACATGCAGCCTCTACGGCTCTGTGCGTCTGAGACCTGATGGCACACTGAGGGCACATACCCAGCACACATCTCTAGCTGCAGCTATTTTCCCTGTTTCTGGCAGAAAAGATGCAAGAAGTACGTTTCCCATTCGTAGGGTACTCCTGGAGGACCACACAAACACATTCCTCTCTGTACCGTCGAGAGAAAAAGCGGCCTCCAGCCTTTCACTGTGTCAGCACAAAAGAGTAGTTCACATGCATATGAATGCATTTGGCTAATCACAGTGTAGGGATAATTCTCTGTATATAATTACATGCTGTACTGGGTAGTCAACACTGCAGGGATGTTTAGGTCTGCTTATATGTAGGCAGGGAGATGGAAGGTGATTACGCAGTGTTCGCAGGGCAAACGGGCAGTTCCAGGCCTGCTGGTATATTTTGCAGAGACATTGAGTCAAAACCTGTATCTAATACAGTGCAGTCCCAATAAAAAAATAAAAAATAATTTTTAAAAAGGCTGTTGCTACTAACATTCAACTTTAACTTTATCACTTTATCTTTGAAAAAAACTTACACCTTTGCATGAAGATCTCCATCATATTGATACATGAAGCTGCCTGGTTTTCTGGATTATTAAAAAGTCCAGTCCTATGTACCACGTTCACTGTCTCATTTTCAGAAGTTCTGAGAAGCTGTATACCTCATAGACAGCCAAGGATTAGCAAGAACCTAGCATTCCTGAACATCATGACAGCTTTGTCTGGGGTTTGAGGCTTTTCCGAAATCTGTAAGTGAAGGAGAAATATGGAACCCCTTGAGTAAAAAGAAAACAATATGAACGTGAAAACAGGACACACTTCCCCCCTGTTTTTTAAGTATATCAAGCACAATACAATCTAACAATTGAAGAAGAGTAGAAAAAGAAAAATAGAGCAATATCCTTGAATTGTCAGGCAGTAGGTGGAGGCAACAATTCACAGCACCAGGGATACAAGATACAGGAAAACTCAGAAGTATCAGCAACTCAGCAGAGAGAGAGGTACAAGCAGTCACACAATAGGAGGCTGGTTTACAAAGTTCAGGAATTGGGCTAGAAAATTATGAGATTTTAAAAGAATAGAAACTTCTAATCCAGCTTTTAAGCATGGAGAGGATACACCAATCTTCTTTTGTTCTAAGCTATTTTTTGCTCTACTGTCACTACAACTAGAAGCTTAATTCACACAAGTGAAGTCTGAAATCCTTGAGCAATTAGTTGGTTTTCTAAGAGACAGCAAATATTAATAGACTCATGAGAAATTCTTATGAACTGGCAAAGCTGAATCAGGAACCCCCAGTGTCAGAGCAAACCCAAACAGAGACAACATGAGTTGCTGACTGAAGCCAGGGCAAATATCCCTATAAATCTTGTGCAAGCCAGTGATTCTCTGTGTGACCTTTGGCAAATTGTTTGGTCTTGGTTTGTTCCTCTGTCTATTCAGCTAGAAAACTGGGTTAAAAAAAAAAAAAAAGCACAGCAGGAGCTGACTGAAAAACAGATGCTGAGCATAAGCTAAGCCTCTCCAGGTAAATAAATTATTTTTAAACAATTACAATACCAAACATTCAGCATACCTCATGGTTTACTTTATGTATTTACTGCTGGACCCAAGCCCGGTTACCCCAAGAGGATGAATATGACGACAGTTGAGAGAAGGGATCTGGTGCCAAATCAATAGGGAGAGCCATCTATCCTTGCAGGGAATATCAGACTGCCAGAGATAACACTGGGATAACAGTGAATCCCACCCAGATTTCCAATCCAGCTCACAGTTAAGGCTGAGACCGAGGCCAAATAGTTTCTTCCTGTGCAGAAAGGGACAAGTAAGGAACCGAGAGACCCAGGAAAGCCCCTGAGCTGGTGTCTGTGGACCTCAAGGTAAGGCTTCCAACTGGGTTGGATCCTGGGTAGTGCTGCCATGGTTTCAGCCAGATGACAGGTGACTTTCCCTAAATCCATCCTCACTCACTCCAGAATAACTCAGACTTGATAACCTTCCAGAGAGACACTGCAGAAGCCATGTTAGAGCTCAGTTTGGGGAGAGGTTAGGGACATACTCCAGAAGCAAGGGGGAAAAGGGTTTTTGGTTTGGGCTAGGGTGTGTTTTTTTCTTCTCTTTGTTGTTGTTGGGGTTTCTTTTATTTCCCTTTTTTTTTTTTTTTTTTTTTTTTTTGGGGGGAGGGCTGAGGGGGGGGTGTGTGATTTTTTTTTCAATAGTTTTGATTCATTGCCAAATTTCACTTAATAGCATTTATTTACTGCTGCTGGGTGGTCACTGTTCTTGTGTTGTAAAATTCATTGCAAAAACTCTGAGGGCATTTGGTACTGGGAAGTTTAAGCTTTTTAAGTAAAATAAGAATGCATTTTTTTTCCATGGTCCCATCCACCTACAGTAGGGAAGTCAGGGTCCTTAACAGACTAGCAGTGCAACTTCTCAAGCCATGGGGAGCAGCAGTGGCTATTCCACAGAAGAGCAGGCTTGTATACCTTATCAGCTCATTCTCTAGGCTCAGCAAGGCAGCACAGTGCTGAAAATACTGAAAACTTGCCTTGCTACTCCCCTTGTCCCTATGGGAACACCACAGCTATGGGCTGTAAATATTTCATGCTCATGGATTTCCAGACCTATCTAAATATAGACACCAGTGAACATGCAATAAGCACCTGGCTTGGAAGCTCATATCAAAGACCTCAAAAAGATCTAATTCTTCTTCTGACACCTAAATGCTATTGATTGAGGAACAGACTACTCTGGAGGTCAGCACAAAAATCCCTCCTGGGATCTGTGCTTAAAAGCCAATGATCAATGAGAAAAATATAATTAATTTTTCAATTGCTCTGGTCTGAACTGAGCTTTTTTTCTTGCCCCATCACAGTGATGATGGTGGGAAATGTTCACAGAAAGCACTGACTTGGAACTAATGCAGAAGATGTCTCTGTTTGGGTATCAGAGGTCAGTGGTTTGGGCTGGGAGGGAAATTGTTGGTTCCCACCCCTTGGAGCCATCCGTTGACCATCGACAGCTCTGAAGTGCAAACACAAGACTTTCAGTGGCTACAAGTTCTCTCTGTTGAGCTGTGAACACCACCTGCAAAGCCAGCAGTGTGTATTTTGGCTGAAGGACCTCCTCTGGCTCCACATCCTCGTGGCACAACCCTTCCAGCCGTGCTTCTACCTGCCCACTGGCAACACAGGGGCTACCGGAGGGGAGTCTCACCAGCCAGGAGGGGTTACTGGGAGTGCAGGTCCCTGGCAGGGCACCGTGCAGCAAACTGAGCAGATACATACCACAGAATTAGAGTACTGGTAATTATTGTGTTTGTTTGGGTTTTTTAAAATAGTTCTCAGGGTGAAGTGACAACTCCACTATAGAGAACATTTTTTAGAGGGATACACTTCATGGATTTGCACTGAGTGAGAGTGAACTTACTTGCCAATTCAAATATCAGTTTTAATAAAGCTTTTAGGACTTCACCAGCTTAGGAACAGAAGGTGCCATTTTTCTGGGGTGTATAGATTGCTGCCTGGGATTTATTTATTTTTTCTTTTTATACTTCAGTGCCCCCTTTTTGGCATCAGCACCAGCTTCTCATTTCCTTACAATCGAGTGGGCAATAACAAGAGCTTAAACACACAGGGACTGCTGCTAAACTCACAGGCACACACAGCAAGCACAAGCTTCACAGCAGAGTGGCTGGACTTCAGAGAGCAAATAACACCCTTCTGGGTTTCTAATGCTTCAGCTACAGTACAAAAAGGTCAAGTGCCAGCTAAAACGTGGAGAAATGTTCCCTTTCACTCTTTCTTCCTGGGTCCAGCCTGTGTTACACAGTCCTTGCACAGCAGCCCATAGAGAAGGAGGGGACACTGCTGGTTTGCATCCAGTGGCTCTCACATCACCTGGTGGCTGGCACAGCCCAGGCTCCTCTAGGAGCTGTAAGCTCTGCCTGTGCAGCTGAGAGGGAAGAGTTTCCCACCCTCGACCAAGCTGGCAGAGGGTCATTAGCAAGCACACTGGCCTGTTTTTCCCACGATGACCACGCATCCCAGCATTGCTCTTTCTTACTCTCTTTCCATAATTCCCCGCTCCAGGGACTTCTGTGGGTTTCTCTGCTCCTGTTCCCTTGTGCTAGTAGCACTTCTACAAAGTGGGTTCTCTTTTGCCTCGCCTCTGCCGTGGTTTCCTTGCTCAGATTGCAGCTCTTGCAGCCCTCTCAAAGGAGAAGAGATCTTGCTTACAGTCCCTTCAAGTTTCTTTCTCCATCAGAAAGGTTCACTTGCCAAATTTGAACACGTTTGGTAGGTTAACTGTTCTCTACAGCTGCCAGGCCAAGCCCAGGGTGATAACACCAAAGTTATCACACATACACAACCATTTATTTTATTTCCAAATACATAAAACTTCAACTAGGCTTCAACACCTAGAAGCCTGTCCATCAAAGGCACAGCATGGGCAGGAAGGTGGGAAGGCAGCAAGTAACTGAAGCAAATGTCCTTTAACCAGCCCTAGACCTCAACTTTTTTTCAGGCTAGAGCAGCCCTTGATTACAAGAGCTTCTTGGAGATCCCCAAGCAGGAAAGTGAGGTGAGATCTTCAGCAGGCAGGAAAAGTCCTTCAGCAGATAGGAAAGACCATGGTCCATGGAAAGACCAGCCTGGTCTCACCAGGGGTTGTAGAAGCAAATCTTCCCTCTCCCCCTGACAAACTGGCCATGCAAATATTCTGTTGTGGGACGGGATTACAAGCATTCCTTCTTAAAGGAGGGAGAGACTTGTTAAAACCTACAAAACTCCTGATAGCCAACCCATTAGGATGTCTTAATTAATGGCCACAGACTAGCTTACCCCCAACTGTCAGAGAAGTACTGCCCAAGAGCATCCCAGGGGTATCCTTTTCTTTACCACATTACCACAATCACCCCTTTTTCCTCGTCTTCCCCATAGGTAGCCCAATCAAGAAAAAGGGGGAAGGAAGGGTCACTTTGTTCTAAGTGTAGTGTCTTCTCAGCAAGTTTGCTGATGATATGAAGCTGGGAGGACTGGCTGATTCACCTGAAGGCTGTGCAGCCATTCAGTGAGATTTGGGCAGGCTGGAGAGCTGGGCAAACGGGAACCAAATGAGATTCAATGAGAGCAAATGTGGAGTCCTGCACCTGGGAAGGAACAACAAAATGCACCAGTACAGGTGCTAGAGAGCAG
This sequence comes from Chaetura pelagica, assembly GCF_000747805.2. NCBI lineage: Eukaryota > Metazoa > Chordata > Aves > Apodiformes > Apodidae > Chaetura > Chaetura pelagica. Next base: position 661,551 of record NW_009952690.1, read on the forward strand.
CTCCATGGAGAAGGACCTTGGAGTCCTGGTAGACAACGAGTTATCCATGGAACAGCAATGTGCCCTTGTGTTTCCAGCAGATTGAGGGAGGTTCTCCTACCTCTCTACTCGGCCCTGATGAGACCTCACTTGGAGTATTGTGTCCAGTTCTGAGCTTTCCAGTTCAAGAGGGACAGGGATCTACTTGAGAGAGTCCAATGGAGGGCTGTGAGGATGATTAAGGGACTGGCCATATGAGGAAAGGCTGAGAGCCCTGGGGCTTTTCAGTCTGGAGAGGAGAAGACTGAGAGGGGATCCAATTAATGTCTATAAATACATGAGGGCTGGGAATCAAGAAGGCAGGAGAAGGTCTTTTCACTTGTGCCCTGTGATAAGACGAGGAGCAATGGATTCAAAGTCTAGCACAGGAAGTTCCACCTCAACATGAAGAACTTCTTCACCGTGAGGGTTACAGAGCACTGGAACAGGCTGCCCAGAGAGGTTGTGGAGTCTCCTCTGGAAACTTTCAAGACCTGTTTGTATACCTTTTTGAGTGATCTGCCCTAGCTGGTGCTTTTGTGGTTTTTTTTGTCCTGCTTTGGCAAGGGGGTTGGACTCAATGATCTTCAGAGGTCCCTTCCAGCCCCTAATATTCTGTGATTCTGTGATTCAACCCCATGCAATCCAAACCCAGTAGTTGTCTCCTTCTCTTTTTGCAACTTTGGACATAAAGTTTGAGCTGACTATACTGTATCAGGAACAGGGACAATGATGGGAATGGAAAAAAGCTTACAGAAAGCATTAGGCTTTTTTACTTTTTTTTTTTTTACATTATTTGATAGATTATTTCATGTTTGTATCTTGAATCAATTTTACTGGAAGTTTTGAGTGAATAAGGGTTACAGTAGCAGGTTCATTATAGCCATTGAATATATAGCAACATTACAGCCAGCAAAGCTGACACTTTAATGGCAAAGTTACCAGTTCTCACCAGAAAAATAAGTCATTTTTCTGAAGCACGTTTGTAAGTTCAATGCATGGTTAAATTTCATTCTCTGCCTTTGAGCACAGTGGCTAGTGCTAAAAAGCAGATCAGAAGGGGAATACAGAATACAGCTCTGCAACACTCAACTCCATTTTCCTTTTTTTTTTTTTTTTAGTAAGAAGGATAGATATTTTTCACAAGCAGAAAGTTGCTTTTTTTTTTTTTTTTTTTTTACAGGAAGGCCTTTTTGCTTCTCTCAGCAAAACTGGAGCATTCTTGTCTGTAAAAATGTCACATTTTCACCCAGGGCAAATTCATGGAAATTCACAAAGATTTACAACAAGAAGCAAAGTTTTAATTTTCATGAATATGCCCCAGGTGAAAATGTGACATTTTTACAGAGAGGAATGTACCATTCTCCTCAGCAAATGAGTATTTTCCTAACAAAATAGCAGTTCAATTTTAAAAGCTGCTTTCAATTACATTTTTTAAGAGCTACAAAAGGCAAGTTTAATGCACACATAAAACCCACTCCTTTCCCATTTTGCCACAAACAGGATCTTCTCAGTTATATAGACAGTATTATTTTTATTGTCATCATATTTAGGACTCTTAATCATGGATCAAGGCCCAGTCATGCTAGGCACTGCATGAAGACGGAACATAAGGCTGGTTCTTGCTTCAGAGAGCTCAGCCCCCATGGCAAGAGGCAACAGCATGGGGGAACGTATGGAAACGAGACAACAGATTATCAGCAGCAGAGGTTTAGAAGTTGATGTACCGCAACCACGTCGCCTCATGCTGGGAGAACAGGGTCACCACCTATCAAATCGCAAAACCTTTGAATTCGAGCTGAGGATTAGGGATAGACTTGGAAGGATCTTGCTCAGCTGCAGCAGCCAGAAAGAGATGAGTTGCAATGCCATCAATGCCATGTTTTCCATTTGTCCTGCTGTCAGTTGGGTAACAAGTTCCTTACATACGAAAACAGGACTGATCCAAAACACAGGGACAGAGCACCAGAAAGCAGAAAAGGATTCACAGGTGACTGTGGTGTGAGAAACCAACATTGCCTTGCTACTGCAGAAACTACAAGTGTTGTGCTGGAGTATGGCACCAGGGCCTCCATTTTTAAGCTGTTTGACATACCTTTTGTCTATTTAGTGATGCTAAGGCCTCATTTGGGATATTTTGTTCAGTTTCAAGCACACCTTCACTTTTTTAAGAAAACGAAAAAAGCTATGTCCCAAATCCAGTTCTTCAAAGTAGCAAAATCAGAGATCTAGAAAACGTGATTTATGAAGTAAGACTGAAGGAAATGGGGTTGTTTAGTCTAGAAAACACAAGTCTGAAGGGAAACAATAACAGTCATTACATACATCAAGCCTATCTGCAACTATGAGAGTATAATTTTAATGATAGAATAGGAAATAAAGGGCTTTGATAGTCGTGAAACAGATTTAAGATTAATATGAAAAAAATTCTAATAGTAAGGATGATTAAGCACTAGAGAGATTGTCTGGGGAAACTGCTACATCTCCATAATTTTTTGTTTGTTTTCTAATAAGAGCTTAGGCAAACATCTGTTGTGAACAGCTTAGGTACAAGCTGATCCTGCTCGTGGGTAGAGAAGGGATCAGATCTGTGGTAAGCCGTGAAGGTGCTCTGAGCCACACCAACTGCCTTGTCAGGGCAGGCGCAAAATCTGTGGGGCACAAAACATTCCAATGGGGCTGAGCAGGAGCACAGGCAGGAAACTGAGACATGCTGGGCAAGACCATCTCGCACAGTCCTTTCAAAAGCAGTTTGGAAGGTGATGGCATGTAAAGCTAAATATATCCTGCGGCGTGTATGACAGCTGGGGGGGCTTCAGCGTGTGTGTAAGCTGGAGTGTAAGGAAGTTGCCAGTGATTCTGAGTGCTTCCAAGTTTGGTGTAATTTGCAGCTTTTTGAGAATGTGATGGGCACCCACACTCTGGAAGCCAAGGAGAAGCTTTCGTGGTTTCTGAAAATCTTGGTCCTCTTGGGCATGCAGAGTCACTCATCTCTTCTGCAAATTCAAAGGCACCTCTGCTCTGCAGCCTTTTCAAGAGCAGTTTGGGGCAAGACGTCATCAGCATTCATAAAAAGAGATGGCTGTTCTAAGACAGAGTAGATAAATGTGCCCCTGCTCATGCAGGAGGGTTGGAACAAGATGATCTTTTAGGTCCCTTCCAACCCAAACCATTCTGTAATTCCATTGAATGGGAAGCAGGAAATGTGGTTACAAATACTGATGAGAAGTACAACCAGTGAGGCTTGTGTACAACACTGAATCAAATCATAAAAGCGCACAAAGGAGAGACTCTGGAGACATGCAGAAGAGCCAGGAGCCTGTGCTCTCCTCAGATTTGTTCTGTAGTTTGAAGATTTGGTTCAGACCACACAGATCAGAGGGAGTTTGAAATGGCCAGGGTGGGAAGCGGAGGGACCCTCACCACAGCTAACGAAACCCTAGAAGTGATTTGTAGTAAATGCCTCAGTCTGACCCGCCTAAAATCCCTTTAAAGTGCAGCAGGAGGGAGAGGCTATGGCTGCCACAGCATCCTGCTGCTGTGGCAGTGGTAGGTGCTGCTGCACAGCTATGGAATGGGAATGTTGGGTTCTGAAGGCATGTGCAGATGAAAAGGATTACCCAGATACTCTGCAGCTTTCTCCTGCAGATAGGACAGAAGCTATTTCACTGTTACTGCAGTAGGAGCACACATGTGGGCAAGTACCAGGCTGAAAGACATGCTGGGAGATGTGGTCATTAAACCTTCTGACACCTTGTCTGCTCCTTAGTTCCTTATAGTACAATGGAGTATTTAGGTCTATAGTGCCTTTTTTTGTTGTTGTTTTTTTCCTGTTTAAGTATTGTGACTTGACACATGAAGACTTTGTTCCTTGGAAAGACAAACAGCACAGAAAAGGAATGATCAAGAGGCAGGTTGTGACACAGAAACCACTTTGCCCCTTTCTCTGCCTTCCCTGCTGCCAGCTCCAGCCCCAGAGATACTGAAAACCTATAACTCACTAGCATCACAGTTCTGCAAAAAACACCTACTCAACCAACCTGGCATCACAGATGCATGTGTGTCTTCACACCTCTCCTGCTAACACCACAGGATTTGGCCAACATCAGTTCTGGAGAGTGAGAGCAATGATCTCTGATTGCCTCCATGAGGAAACAAAACATCTGGAGAACATGCACTCAACACCTCAGCCCCTCATCTGTAACACTGCTCCTTGCCATGTGTTTCTGTCCAGAGAAACAAACCATATGAAAGAGTAATACAGCCAAAAAAACAACCAATGATATCTACCCCATCTCAGACCTGTCCCATCAGGAAGATTATGTAACCAGGAGCTTTCTCTGCAGGTGCTGCCTTTCTGTCTAGCACCAGTGCAGCTCTGGTGACAAACAGGACAACCGAAGAAACATGACTGTAGGCAACACTGGGAGATTTTCAGAAAGTACACCCACACAGGGACCAGGTTTCCAGCAACAAAGCAAGGGTGTGCATGCAGCATGTGAAGCTGCACTGTGGACGCTGTCAAGCCGATAAGAAGCAGGTGGAAGATTTATCTCTGTGTGTACACAGACAGTCTGAGTTTTCTTCCAAAATTTTCAAGGGAAGTGTAGGAAAATTAATTTCTACAAGATGTGTGCTTTGTACTTGCAGTCTCTTCTTTCACATAAAGGACAATTATTTTTTCTTTTCCAGGAAATATTTTTTTCTCTTGTTTGTCTGTTTGTTTTCAGGGAGTGGAGGGGAAGGAGAGTGAGGGGCAATGCAGACCAGAAGTGACCAGAATTCTTCTCCAGTGGAGAGGAGAGGTCCCTATAGGAAATATTTTTGCTGCCAGCCAGTCTCCTCTTTCTCAACTTTGTGAAACCCCTAAAACAGCAGGATAGATATGCCAAAGGTATACATGTGCACATGGGAGAGGGAGCTGAGTGGAAAGAAGGCAAAAGCAGAGACTTAATTTTTTTGAGACAGATTTTGACAGGAAAACACTATGGAAGTCAGGTTGCCTACAGAGATAGATTCATTACAGCCTGAAGCACAAATGTGGTTGCTAGCCTAATCCCCACAAAGCCACAGAGAACTTCCACAAAAGAGTTCATTAAGCTTTGACAAACAATATGCACTGGGTTGCGTGTGCTTGCTAGGCTCTCCTGAGAGAGTGGAAAGTATTTAATACACAGGAAAACATCTTAGAAAGGAAGGTTTCCATATATTTCCACATATAGCATTTATTCAGCATTTTTTGGGTTTTTTTTCCAAGCTGCCATGTAGACAGCTCTGCTAAGGGTGGGAAGGCAAGGAACTCAGCTCTGAAAGCTGCTGTCCAGGTTGGTGGGGCAGTTTTAAGCAGGAAAAATGTCCCAGTTCAGTGCCCATGTTGGGGGGGAGCATAGGGAGAAAAAAAAGCATGTTTCTGTACACCAGCTCAGCCCTCATAAAGTATTACTCTGTTTCCTTTCCAGGGAAGTGCCTAGGGAATTAAGCGTTTATTTTCTAAAAGGGTACCTGCTTCAGTTAGTTCCAATGATCTATTTTCACCTCCTTTTTAGGCAGCCTAATTCACCTCGTGCAAAGGGAAAAACAAAACAAAACAAAACAAAAACAAAACAACCAAACAAAAAAATCAAACAACAATCAAATTAGATCATATTATCAGCATAAGATAAAATAGTAGTGTTTTTTTTTTTGAGCGTTTTTATCTCAATGGCACAATTTGAAGTAAATCCAAACACTCAGAAATTCTGCAAATTTGCTTTTAAGAGCCCAGTAGGGGGGTTTCATGGAAAACACTCCAATATATGAAAGAATTTCTGAACAGCCAAGCCCATTTACTACAAGATTTAATGTGGCTTTTTGCAGTGTGATTTGTGGAGGTCTACATTTCGGGTTGCTATTTCCCACTATTATGTTTTCATTAAAAAATGCAGGAAGGCTTTCCTGTTTAAAGAAAAGTTATTACACTAAACAGCAAAACAACCAAGTCTTTAATATGATTGTTGATCTAGCTTTAAGAAACTTGAAGATTGTGGGGAGAGAAACATCTTTTATTAGAGCTACTGACAGGCCTAGGAAAAACAGACAAGTCATTTCTTCAGGCCTGCTGCAGATATCATCAAAGCCAAATTCTGTTTGGCCTTAGAGAGCAGGATAAACTATTATTTTGATGAAAAAAATATCATCCTGGGCCCGACTATGAACTCCTGTGGGTTTCTATTAGCTATCTGTGCTCTTAAAAGCTAATGAATCCTCCTTTTTTAGGCTCTGGTACAACCCAGCGAGGTTATCTAACTTGCTGAAGTACCTTCAGCTGCTGGCACGTCAACCTGAAGCTGGAGGAACGCCGACGCTCTCCCCCAGCGATGAGGAGGAGGAGTTTTTGCAGCAGTTGAGCACCGTGCAGAAGCCAGGTTGGCCCACGTGCTGCAGGGCCATACTCCTCTCTCAGCTTCCCTCAGCTTCACAGCCTGCCCTTTGGGTTGGGCACAGCACAGAGGGGTGGACATCTGGAAAATGCAGTCCTACTCATGCCATAAAACCAGGCAGGCAGGTGACGGGAACATCCTGGCAGTGTCCCACTGAAGAAAAGGTTTGCAGTCTCTGCTCAGCACAACCACAAACACCCCACAACCCTTGAGAGGGGCTCAGCACCAAAAGGTTTGCAGCTCAGGGGTCTGTAGGAAAGCCTCCTTGATGAGCTCTGCTGGCCTCAGGAGCGCAGCGCCTTCATGTGCCTGTACCATGGGACTCTGAGGAGGAACCCGTCTGTCAGGGACTGCCATCTGTCCTGTAAAACAGCACTTGGCTTTCAAACCTGGCACTCGCCCCACCAGCCAAGCAGCACGGCCCTGTTTTGGCTCCGCCGCTGCAGCCCTGCAGGAGAGCACAGCACAGGACATGGCCTCAGCAGTTTTCAAGTGCTTTTTTGGCTGGACACCAGTGAATTATCACACTGCTGTTGAGAACTGTAGGGATGGTGTAATCTCGTTGAGGACAATAGGAAAGAATGCCTTTTCACAGCTTTTTTTTTTTTCCTTGTATACATATATTAAAAAAAACCAACAACCCACAACAATTGCTTTGCTGCTAAAAGAGCTAATTTTTTTTTACTGAATTGAGAATTTGAGGATTTTTTTTTAATAAAAAGACATTTCTTCAAACAGCAGCATAACAAATGGAGTTTCTGTGGTGGAAGAGCAAGAATGAAAATCTTCAGGTGGTGCAGAAACATGGCAACAGCCATCACAGGCTCACCTTAGTCTCTAGCATCAGCTCTCTCCAGCTGTCCCCAGGTCTGGAAAGAGCAGGTGGATGGATATGACCTGTAATTCAAAACCTGTTTCTTACTCAGAAAAATGCCTGTAAGTATTAGCATCTTCAGCTACCACAACAAAATTAATCTAATCAATAGCTTACCTTAAACTCATTATCTGCAAATATATATATGAAAAATAGCTAACAGCTTCTTTGGCCTTCATGAGGCTCTAGCTGAGTATTTTTCCCTAACACTGCACACAGCTGAGAAGAAGTTGGGCTACTCAGTGCCTTTCATTGCTGTGCATCTTGCCAAAGCATTAACTTACCCCCCAGAAGTTTATAAGAAAAGGGTGATAGCCACAACTCTCTTTCCAGTTACCATGCAAAAAGCATCCTTCAGAAATTCTTCAGCACTTGGGGTCAAGTCTGCAGCCCCTCAAACACACAAGACACAAGCTTCAGGAGCTGTGCAATGGGGCTTTCTGGGACATGAGGGAAAAGGTGCCTGGTCCCACTCTAGCAGGGAGAGGTTTCACCCAGCTCCACCAGCCAGGGAGCAGTTAGGTCTCTCCTACCCCTCGCTGGTGTGGGCTTGCTCTGCACTTTGCAGGGGTTTGGCTGAGGAGTTTTTTTCCCTCAAACACACAAGACACAAGCTTCAGGGCCTGTGAGTGGTGTAGCTGCCAGGGATGATAGCCAGCTCTGCCATGCCAAGGGCCAGCTTGGCCATTTGCCAGGATCATAAGTAAAGCTGTTAATTTGCATCTAAATTACTTAGGATTTTAACCAGAGATTAATAAACAAAGGTTTCCATAATTATTTATACAGATCACTGCAACAGTTTTGCACAGCACAGCAGCCAGCATCATTTGCTCTTGGAGGTCTAGAGGGATACAGCTGGAAAAAACAACAGCCCCACTGGAGCCAGCTTCTCCTCGTGTGGCTTTGCTTCAGCAGTGGTTGGACCCCTGCTAGAGCACCAGCTCCCTCTTCTCCTGGGGAGAGCACAGGGAGCGCTATCTGTACCCCTGCAGCTGGGCATTTCTGCTGGGTCCCTTGCAGGCAGGATGCCATTTCTGCCTTCAAGAAGGGCTTAGGCCTGAATCTTTTCCTGCTTCTCCTCACCTCCTTCTTCTCACAGGGAGCCACCCTGCTTTTGCACAGCACTGGTGGTCCTGGGCTGCCATCCAGACCCCCTGAATTAACTGACTTGGACCCTCCAGCACAAGGTGACCCTGTTGAACAGCCACCCCACCACAGCAACAACCATTGCTGCTTCTTCATATCACACCAAGAAAAAGCCCCAACTCATCAGACCCCACTAGCAGAGGCGTAGACCATCTGCCTACGCCATACCTTTGGCAGCTGGAGAGGCACTGGTGTGGGGCATGCACAGGCCAGAGCTCACTGGGGAGAGTGGAAGAGGAGAAACCAGCTCTTCTCCACAAATGCTTCATGATGAAATAACAGCTCGGGGAGACTGATATGTCTCCATATTAATGTGAATCACAGATTTGTCTGTTGGTTGGTCCTGTTGATCGCCCCCTTATACTCTTTGGGGTTTTTGTCTCCGTGCATGCATGTGCTGCAGTTTGGTTAAAAAATAATAAAGTAGACATTAGACTTCAGCCTGGGTAATGGTTTCAAACTGGAAGAAGGTAGATCTAGATGAGACATTAGGAAGAAATTCTTTATTGTGAGGGAGGTGAGACACTAGAACAGGTTGCCCAAGGAAGCCATGAATACCCTGGAAGTGTTCAAGACCAGGTTGGATGGGCCTTGGAGCAATCTGTTCTAGTGGGAGGTGTCTCTGCCCATGCAGGGGGGGTTGGAACTAGGTGATCTTCTAAGGGACTGAGGTCCCTTCCAGTCCAAACTGTGACTATATGATTCAAGTTCTCAGAGTAATCTCAACCATTTATCTTTACGCTGCTATACTCAGTCACATAAAAATAGAGGATTTCAAGTCAATACTGCCTCGAAACTTTAGTGGCATACAAGATAAAGGAAAAAGTATCTCTCTTGTTACTTAAGTAAATGTAAGACCAAAAAAAATATTCCCTGAACACAGATGTGCTCTGTTCTGCACAGCTACAGCAGAATGCTTAGCGGAGCAAGGTCAAGAGAGACTGTGTTATACAATAAAGCAGCAGGTCACCTGTCATTCTTTAAGGAGTCACATCCCTAGGCATTGCTAAAGAAAACCTGCTCTAGCAGGAAGGTACTGAAAGACATCACTAGCATGAAGAACATGGGTGTTTTTCTGAGAAACCTGAATTGGTCTGGGCTTTAAGTTTCATTTCCCTCAGCCATGCTAGGCAAGAGCAGGCACAGCAAGACTATTTTAGCTTACTCTTTGTTAGTGGCTTGCAAACAGAAACTCAGCTTAACAGTTTAACACAGCTGGGGATATTCAGCTTCAATGACTAAATATGCCTGAAAGATGTCATAGCTGACTTGGAGGATTTTACATTTATTCTGCCCAAAGACTCACTGTAACACTATTTGTCATTGCAGGTAATTGTCCGTGCTCAGTCTCTGCATTCAACAAAGGAAGGCTCCAGATTTTCCTGTCCATGGGTGAAGGCGAGAGTGTTTTTCAGTCCATTTCAGTGGTGGCTTTCAAGGTTTCTTTTCTATGGAAAAAGAAAGTAAATGAGTTTACAGCTGCTTCTGAGATGGCCTCCCATGCAGGTACAGATTCACAGGGATGAGCTGAGTTAGGGATAAAAGGGGAGAAAAAAATATTTTTAAGAGATTTGCACTCGTGCTTTCTCATTAGCAAGTCCCTGTTCATCTCTGGCCACAAAACACAAGATTCTTCACCCCTCCTCACTTCTCCTGACGGTTTAAATTGTATCTGCCCTTACCATCAACATGCGCCTGCCACCAAGGGCTGCCTTTTGCCTCTAAGATATTTCTGTCTGAGCTAGCACCTCCCAACCCCCTCCTGACCTCCTCATGCTCCTGGGGCACTGGAGGGCTGATGGCTCTTCCTCATCAGTACTCATTGTCCCACACTGAGCACCTGATGGGACCCAGCTGCAGCAGAGATGAGGATCATTCCTGGTTCAGGGGGCTCTACTGAGGGGAAAATTTAATCCTCTTTAAACTTTCTTACTTCAGTGTTCTCAGGATACTGTAACAGCAATCTCTCAAAATCTTCCTCCAGGCAATTATTTCCAGTGTGATGGGATGCTGAGTGGGGAGAGAAGATATAGATGGATGAGATCAGTGCAAAAGAACAGTCAGGACCTCTGGAGGAGATGCCACAGGGGCTGCTGAATGGTACCATTGCACACAAGAACACAAAGTTGTGTTTCTTTCTCGCTGCTAAAGACATAATTCAGTGAAAACACTCATACTGGCTTGGTGAAGAATTTACAAGGTTATAATATCACAAAACAATTCAGATCGGAGGAAATTTCAGGAACTCCCCTGCTCAAAGCAAGTCCAATTAGAAGGTGCTCAGGGACATGTCCAGTTCACTTTTGAGTGTGTCCAAGGATGGAGAACCCACTATGTCTCTGGGCAGCCTGTTCCAGTGCACAATCAGCTTCTCTGTGATGATTTTCCTTGTATCTGATCAAAATTTCTCTTGCTGTGATCTGTGTCCATAATGTCTTGGCCTTTCCTCCTGCTCTTCTGAGAGGAACCTAGCTCCACACCCTCCCATTTAGTAGCTGCAGATATCAACTAGATATCCCCTTTGTAGTTTATTCTCCAGGATAAACAAATCCTGCTCCCTCAGCCTCTCCTCATGCAGCAAATGCTTGCTCCCACTGCCTGTCATGATGGTCCTCTATTGAGGCCTCTTGAGTATGTTAAAACCATCCCCACACTGGAGCCACATTTCCTCCAACACAGTCTCTCTGTCAATAGCCCCAGAAGTGCAAATGCCTTCATACTAAGAGATCTCACCTCTCCTTGCCTGGAGAGGATGCTGTTGCAAGGAGAGGGTGCTGGTGGAGCTGGTGGAGCTGTCCCTGGCCCAGGATAGAAGTGGCCCCCAGTAGACCAAGAAAAGTAATTCTCTCCATTTGTTCTTTCCTTGTTAGACCACATCTGGAGTACTGTGCCTAGGGGCCACTGATTCAGGAAAGTCACTGGTGACCCAAATGGAGTTCAGCAGAGGGTTACCCAGCTGGAGCACTCGCCCTGTGAGGAGATGTTGGTGTACTTGGTCTTGTTCAGCCTGGAAAAGGGACAGCTTCAGGGAGACCTTCCAGTATTTACAAGGAGGATACTGAGAAGATGGAGCAAAGTGGTAGAACAAGACACAGTGGTCTGGTCCAGCACGACCAGGTCTGACTGACTCAGAGGATTCAGTGTGTGCCAACCCTGAGGGAAGCAGAGCCTCCAGCTCCCATTTGGTCTCCTTTTCCACACCCTTGCATAGAGGGTTATTCTTTTACTTCTTTTTTTTTAAGGAGGGTAGGGGACATTAGGATCCTTGTGGCCAGGGACATGAGAGAGTTGCACTTTCCTGCTCATGCAATAATTGGCACCGTGGGCACTGAGGAGTCTGGGAGCTTTGGCATAGCCCTCTACTCACTCCCATCCATGACCATTAGCCAAGAGTGGCACCTGATGTGATGAAGGCCTTCAGTGCACACACCATGGTCTGCCTCATCCTCAACTCCAGGGTGAGCCATGCAAGCTCCTCTTTGGGAACTGGGAGGAGTGTGACTCTCATGAAGGTGGATGGCGAAAAGGGGCAGTGGGAACAGTCTGCAGCAAGCTCCTGGGCTGTCCCCATGAACACTGGGCTGAATGCACCAGCAGCATGGCCCTGACTGGCATCTCATGTGGTCTTCAGTTCTCTTGTCCACATCCATCATGGAGAGGAATGACATGCTGGAAAATTTTCTGCATCCTGACTGTAAAAATAGAGTCAAAGTAGGACGTTTTTTTCACTACTTCAGGGATCATTCTTTGTTACTGAAGTACATAATGTTAACAGTCTGCAGTTAAAACCATCAACAGCATGGAAGGCCATACCACAATAGCTTTGTAGTCAATTATTTGATTTATAATTAAACATGCAGGATTTCAGCTTACTGACTAGAAAGTAGGACAAGTACTTTCTGTTTGCCTGATTCTAAAAAAAAAGCCAGAAATCCAGGCTGCAGCCTCTATAGCATGGATAATTTCTCTCCTCCAGCATAGACTGTCTAGACAATGAGCAAGTTAGAACAAGGTCATTTTGGGGATAGAAATTTTAAGTATTACTATAGCAACAATTAGAAACCTCAAAATAAATAAACAGGTGGTGGTCATGAAGCTCCTCAGCCACCTGGGAAGGCAAGGTGGGGAAGGCACAGGGAGCGTTGCAACACATAGAATGATAGGATAGTTTTGGTTGCAAAAGACCTTTAATATCACCAAGTTCAACCATTAACCTAGTACTGCCAAGTCCACCACAAAACCATATCCACAAGCACCACATCTATACATCTCTGAAATACATTCAGAGGTGGTGATTCCACCAGTTCACTGGGCAGCCTTTTCCAGTGACTGACAACCCTTTAAGTGAATAATTTTTCCTAGTATCCAAGCTAAGCCCTTCCTGACACAACTTGAGGCCATTTCCTCCTGTCCTATGACTTGTTATTTGGGAGAAGAGACCAGTCCCCACCTCACTGAAACCTCCTTTCAGGTAGTTGTAGAGAGCAATAAGGTTTTCCCTCAGCCTCCTTTTCTCCAGGCTACACAACTCTGGTTTCCTTAGCTGTTCCTTCTAAGTCTTGTGCTCCAGAGCCTTCACCAGCTTTGCTGCTCTTCCATGTGGTGACATTCTCCTGGATTCACCAACTTTGCACCATGATTCAGTACTTCAAATCAACCCCAAGAACAGCAATTTCCAGCTACCTTTTTACACAAACACCAGTGCCATGTTGTCCATCCCTTTCTTCCCTCCTTGCCTTCCTCTTCAGACAGCAAGTGAGATTTGAAGGTGATTTAATGTCAGAGTCCGCTGAAGGCTGCAGCACTTCTGGACTTGTCAGCTCTAAAATAAAAGGCAGAATACAGAAAAGGCCTAATACATGGATGTTCTCAATCTGATAGATGTGCTAAACTTTACTTTGTTTAACCCTCCAAATCCTCATGGTTCTGGGGCCAGCGAAATACATGTGGGGCTTTATGCATCTCTGCTGAGCACATCAGGTGCACCTCTGTGGTCAGGGCTTGCAGTTCTTCAGCTGGCTTTCAGGTTTTATGCAGGTGAAGTGGTATGTATTCAGGGGCACCCTGTGCACATGTGGTGTGCTAGAGCTAACAGGTTTCACCCAGCTGAGGAGCATAGCACTATGCTGGACCTAGCCAGTTCATGCTGCCTTTTCTGAGAAGCAGTGGGTGTATCTTGAAGGCTGTATGCTTTGCTAACCACTTCACACAATTAGTCTTGAGGGCCTTTGTAGAAAATTTCTGTAAAACTCTCTCCTCTGCTCTATTGTACTCATTAGATTAAAATTGTCTCTTCGACAGCTTTGTAAGAGGACAGTACAAACCCCCAGGCTCTCTGCCTCTGCTGGGCATGCCAGCAAGCTTATGAGGGCCTCCAACTCCCAGTTCCTCTGGGATTTCCATGCTCATGTAATGAGAATGAATGCTGAGCCACAGCTCATTGTCCAAGATCCCGAACATCTGTTTGTGGGACAGAGGTTTTGTGTACAATTTATTCTAAAAGTGACTTTCATGTGAACACAGTGTGATTTGTGTTCAAGACTTGGATGTTTTTTCCACCCACAAGCACTATGGAGAGAGCCTATAGAATCACTGGAGCAGCAGAAAGACAGTGAGTGGCCAAACATCAGATGTGTTTTTCTCATGTGGAGAACAGACTTACCTATGTATGTAGACAAAACTCTAATTATCTTTCCCATACCCTATTTTTTGAACATTGCTGTTGTTTATCCTTGAAAAACATTCACCTTTAGGATAATGATATGACAGTGAAATAAGATCTGAGCAATGAATATCTGCATTTTTCCACCCCTTGACAGTAGAAAAGGGGCTTTATTTGGAGACTTGTACATGAAGGCATTTCTATGTCTGCTTGTCACTTGGCCTTCCTACAGCGATGGTGAACTGCTCTTCTCTTCGTAGACAAGACTAGATGAATGGCCATCAGAAGAACCTTTCTGCTTGCTTGTGTTATTTCAGGAAGGTGAAGCAATAATGAAGCCTCCCTGGGAATTGTCTCAGGAGTCAGGTTTCAGCTTGCTCAGTCACAAGTATGCCTTAGTGCAGAAGTAGCTCCTCACTTCTCACCAGCCTAGCCCTAGAGTAGTTTCCAAAGGCATGGATTTTTTTGACATCATGGTGGTTGCACATGCAGAAGAGGCAGAGTCCCACTCTGAGATGGCTGCAGTCATTGGCTATACACCTGGTAAGGGTTCAGTGGAGCTCAGAGGTGTTCAGCCTGTGGGTCAGAGTGCAAGACTGTAAAATCAGTGACATTTAATAAATACCAAACAAAAAATATGTTTTTATGAGTCAGTTTCAATTAGCACAAGACTAGAAATACTCACTATGATTAAAATTTTCATACAGAAAAGCAAACATGCATGGAGTAAAAATGACTGGATTTAAATGCAAGGAAAAAAAAAATAAGATAAATAGCCAGCTATAAAAACATATATTTCACTTCCTGCTTAAGCCCTATTCCCTGACTGAACAGTCAACAGTGGATTATTTTCTATTTTGATGTTCAGTAATACAGAAACACATGCTCTGTGACCACAAAGATCAAATGGTAGAGGTCTAAATAAGGGTTATGTCCAGTATGACTACATCAGCCAGCAACAGCAATTGTTAAAAATAAAATTAAGAACATTTAACCATATTTTCCTTAGTTTGTTATCTGGCCATTTTTCGCAAATTAACTTTTCAGCTGCACAGGGCACAGTTTAAGTATGAAGCAACCAACTGGGATTTTTGTATGACTAAATGTTTTCCTCCAGGGTCTGGGAAATGTTCACATCAGCTCTTGCCAAATCGTGCCTGCCTCCCAGCTAACACAAGGGCATGGCCTCTTGCTGGGGAGGGGAAGATGTTCCTCTGAGCCCATAAAAGTGGCCATGAGGTGACTCAGGATGGCATGGAAAACTCTTCTTCCTCCCACATCACTGTGCAGGCCTAACACTGTACTGAGTATAGTTATTTACTTCTATACAGTGGAAAACACTGTTTTATCCTATAGACAAAGTGAGGGGAACTGCAAAAAGCAAGACCCCTTTAAGCAGCTTAAGAGAGAGGCAGCCTCAGCTGGAATTCAGGTCTTCTCCGTAGGCCTCTCTCTTATGCTTTCTTGTGAGACAGGAGCATTATTATATTTTTCAAATACCCAGATCACTAGCAGAGAATGGAAGCCCCTGGCTGGGTTTCAGTCTCTGGAAGGATACCACTAGCACATGTGTAGGCAGGCATTTTCAGCCACAGCAACATCACATCAGCACACTGAGGAAACCACCTCATGCACCTACCCAGGCTGCAGCCATGTGGGTTTTACTGATAGACATTTGGTATGACAAAAAAAGTCTAAGGGAGCTCTGAGCTCACTTCCCAGCAGTAACAGAGTCTTCCCTACCCTGCATCTTCCAGTGCTTCATTCAGCCACCATTAAACCACACAGTTTGGCATGGGACCATGTTGGCAGGACAGAGCAGGAGTGCCCACAGGTGATGCCCATGGCCAGTGACTATGAATGTTAAAAGCCACCACCATAGTGCTCCCCCACACCTTCCCCACACCGCCATGCTTCTCCCTCACTGGCTTTAGGCTGTATTCTTTGGTACACAGACAGCATTTTCTGCTGTTCTTCCTCATTATGACCCCAGCCCTCCAGTGGAACACAGGGAGGTTTTCATTCAACATGCTCACCATTTGAAACCAGCTGTAACCTGAATCCATGACCACTGGCAAGTACTGTGTGTTTCAGTTTTGCCCATTCATTTTCCTGTGGTTTCTAATTTCTTACGCATGGACGGCAGTTGCCTATTTTGCCTCCCTTAAGACTCCCCATGCGTATCTCTACCACAAAAGCTGATTGCAGACAATTTTTATCTGGGACAGCCTACGGAGACAGTATGCAGTAGCCGATTCCTTCCCAAAGCTACTTATGTCTTGTCTCTTCCGCGGCCAGCGGGCATGAATCATTTCCCATAGCCAGGTGTCTGAGCCTTACCCAGCATGGCCTGGCTGTCTCCCAACAAGCCAGTACTCTTGCTCCAAATCTGAGGAGCAATTTGTCTCTGAAAGCGTGCAGAAAGCCCAAGTAGTTCTCATCAGGAATTGGCAACAAAAAAATGTTGTCTTTTTACTGTGAGCCTTGTTAGATCTCATTACTGGAACTTCATTTCTAACAGCCACACTGTCAAACATTGACTGGCACATTAAGAAGTATTAAAACGTACGTGGCAAATGTCAGAATCCAGTCCATGTCACCAAGCCTCACACTTTGCTTTTTCATTATGCTCATTCACTTGCAAAATTCACTAGCTTATTTGTAGGGAGTGCGAGAGTCATTAGGGAGAATTAAAGAGGATCTGCTGAAAGTGAGGAAGAAAAGCTTAAGCATCTGTACAGAAGGCAAGGAGGGGAACTGCTACATGTTGGTTTAAGGCTGCGTAATTAGGACTGCACTTACTCCTCAGAAAACAGGAATCATCAGGAACACAAGCCTGTAGTCCAGAACCAACCTCATCCTGGAAACACTGGTCTGCACTATGCAGTTTCTCAGCCGCGGTCAGGGTAATTAAACCTGCAGACAGCATGGCGAAAGTGGGGAAGAATTTGTGGAGAGAGCCTCTTACATTTTGTTATCGCTCAGCAGAGGTAGCAAGGGATTTATGCTGATTACATGTGCTGCACTTAATCTTCCATTCCCCAGCACCTGCCTCTTGCAGGGGCTCTCGTCAGAGAATGAGGAGTGACACGCGGTGTTGAAGTGCCAGCCCTATCTAATCAGCGCTGTCATCGCCACTGTCACCAGGAAGCACTGTGGGAGATAAACATAAGCCCAAACAGTGTTTAGAAGGACTGGGAGACTGTTTGTTACTATTTTTATGCAGATTGTCTAACAAAGAGGCTGAAGGAGAACTGCTGAGTTACCGTGAGAAACAATTCCACCTAATTAGTGTTTCTGACCCATATTAGACAAGCATACTTATTTTTTGCCTTTTTTGCCTATTTTATTTTATTTTATTTTATTTATTTTATTTTATTTTATCCCTAGGTGATTTTAAAATGTATCTTAGAGGTTTTAGTCTCATGTAGAGGACTTGCTGTAACTGTCAGATTTAGCATCTCACTACCTGGTTTTGGGATCTGCTTTGTGCAACCGTTTTAACTCTTTATATGCAGTTTCCCCAAAAAAGCTTTGGCTTTTCAAAGGTCAGATACAAACTCCATTTCAGGACACTGTCTGAACTCACACAGACAACTGTACATAACAAAGCAAGTGGGCCATATTTTCCTCTAAAGACTGAAGGTTCAGTTGCAATCTTCCAAGAGATTGTTACAAATGACTGTGGGAAAATGATGGGAAAATGCATGTAGAGTACTTTCATAATACTTGCACAGAGAAATATAATAAAAGGAAAATAATTCATCTTTTGTCTCTATTTTCTTGCATAATCCTTGGTGTTAAAGCTGAGATTGTATATCTAAGCCCTTTTCTTAACAATTGCTCATTATAATGCACCAGCCATGTTTGCACAGATAATAAGCTCAAACATGGCCATGCAGAGATCTGCACCCATGTTTAAGCTCCTATACTGTGAACAACCTCTTTGACTTGGAGGTCCAGAAACCTTGAGCCCATGCTTGAAGTCCTACAGGAGAACTACACTTGGTGACCTCTCAAGTGGTCTCATCCACCTCAGCCCTCATACCTCATCTGTGCAGAAATCTCCTCACTGCCTGACATTTGCAGAAGTCTACCCACACAAAAACAAATGGCACAATTTTGGCCTCAATCTGTGGTAATTTAAGAAAAAAAGTTAGAAAATGTTTTCACATTTATTTTTCCTGAGCCAATGAAAGGCGTTTGACTGTCTATGGTGCTAACATTCATTAGCATTTTGGAGCATACACAGCCTTCCTTTTGTTTGCTGTGAGTGCAGTTATTGTTTAAAGGACTGAGAAGTGAAATTCTTGGAAGCTAAACCCTGTGGGCTCTCTCTGTGCAATATTTTGAAAGAAGTATTAATATATGGTCAGTTTTGGTAAATCTGTTACTACAGACATTTTGCATACAAACATGATGTGAGCTCTTCTCCCACTCACCCCAGTGAGTAACTACACTGATTGAAGACTAAACACTCATCACCAGGTTAAGAACAACATGTGGATTTTGGTGTATTTCTTCAAAGAAATTAATTACAATCAGGTTACAATGAACAGACCCCATAGGGCCCATAAACAGCTTCTCAGTCCCTTCCCTGAGAGAAGACAAAAGCAGAACTGTTGTCAGGGTACTTAAATTCCCCATGCTGGGATTCCTACACTCACAGGAAAATCATAAAAGCTCCAGAGGCCAAAACACTTATAAAAAAACAGCTTTTTAAGGTAGGCTTGCTCTTCTCCCTTGCATCTCCCTTGTGTCTGGGGTATGATTTTAATCACTAGGAAATAATTATAATGTCATAAAGGACTCTTCTGCATGTGACAGAGAGGTGGATGACACTACTTAAGTTGCCATTACTCTTCTCCATCAGCTGGGAGTCAAAACACGTCTGAGTCCCACAGGGCTGACAGCATAGGGGGGGCACAGCACCATGCACCAGTGGCTGTGCACCAGCAGCAAAGGAATACCTAAGAAACACAGATCCCATTCTTACACAAATGATCCCAGCGAAAAATGGGGAAGGGGGAAAAATAATAGGTTTGGATTAATACTGAGTTACATAAACCCATTTTCAAAGTTCAACACCATTTATCTGTTGGTCTCTCAAGCCACTTTATTCAAGGCCTCCTAAAAGTTCAAGCACCTCCTGTGTTCCTTGGTTCACATCTTTCTATTGGAAGTGAACCTGAACTAGAGCCATAAGTAGGATTGTGCTAAACATTGTTGAAATACAGCATCGTATGACTGAAGTATATCCTAGGAAATCCAGTTTTCTTTGCATTCCCTAGGGCTTTAGGAACAGATCCACTGCTCTTGTTCTCCTTCACTATTTTTCCAGCGTGACTTGACATAAATATGGATGTCTGGTTATTTTGCCATTTGGGCCATAATATCACAGTTGATCTCCACTTGCTGGTTTACAGGTAGTTAATTCCAGTTTAACAAAGGTGACCAAATATGAGTTTTAATGAAAAATAGCTCTGTACTTTTCGGAGTCTGTCCTCCAAATAAGACTTGAGAATTAGGCTAGAATTTGTGGTGTGTTGTGTGAATTGTGAGCTGTGCCTTATCTGTGCCCATGTCTCTATAGATGGAATTGCATTAGGGAAAAATTTCTTCTGTGGCTTGTTATTTACTCCTCACAGAGGAAGAGAAATAATTTAAGGTGGAATCCATGCTTATATGTAAATGCAGAGGTTACCAGGTGGGGAGGAAAGACTATGATGGGAGCTCGAACTGAACAAGCACACCCCTGAAGTACTCACAGAGCAAAGAAATCCTTCCTGCAAGCAAACTGTTAAGAATCCATAAACTGAAACCTGTGTGTGAGATCCCTTTGCCCAGACTTTTTAGAGAAACAGGCAACACTGATTACTGTTGGTTCCCACCCCTGCTCCACCCGTCCCCCTTTTTCTTTTCTCTATAAATCCAACCAAGAGACTTAAGTGGGCAAAGAATACGAGCAGTGGCTTTGGACATGAGGAGATCTGTATGATTGCCTTCCAACTAAGGGGTAGAAATAGATGACAGTGGCAACTTCAACATCTGGTACAAAACTAAGTTATTCTCTTCAAGTAGGAATATTCAAGCTGATCCTCTGGAGAGATAAGGAACTGCTTCTCCACTGTCTTAGATAGAAGGAGGAACACGATTTAGGCACAGGTAATCCAGATCCAGACATTCAAAGAGAAAAGCTGAGAATAATAATTAAAATGGATGTTTATACACTAATTTTCAAGTCATACTTTCAATGAGCATAGCCTGTTTTGGGCTCACAAATTCTAGCTGTGTAGGCAGGATAAACTGAGAAAGAGGCGGGGGACTTTGGGAAAAGCACTGCTCTCCCAGGAGAGTCTCCTCATATTTGTGAACATAGTCATAGTATATTTCAGATGACCCCACCAAACCATCATGTGTATCTCCTTCCCAATGCCAAACAAACAGACAAATGGGTGCTGTACTTGGGCTGATGCCCATGGAGGCCTCATTAACTAGTTCCTGTGACTGTAAACAGAAAATCTAAGGGTGGATTTTCAGTCCTCTGAAACAGATTATTTTCTGAAACTCCTTACTTCTCCTTGGATCCCTTCACTCAGCAGTAAAGCAAAGCATACTAGACACACAGGCACCTTCATGTGCTGTGCTCTTATTTCTCGGTGCAGAGGAAGAAACAGGGATGTCTTGATGAAAAATTTTTACAATTCCTACCACCCCTTTCATCTTCTCATAACCTTTTTAAGACTTAGACTCATGGCTCCTGAAACTAGCTTGCTCCCAGCACCACATGCTACCATGACACATGCCACTGGGTAAGCCTTACCTCCTGGTCATCCCTTCACTAACATTGACTGCTGGAGGTTTGCTGTCCCTCTAAAGGCTTTTTTGCAAACTATTATTCTTCTGTAAACAACAAAAGGCCCTAAAACCTGAATGATTAACCCCTTGCATGGATGTTGTCACTCTGCTGATCCCTGTAGCCAACAAGATGATAAAGACCATTGGGGTCAGTTGGAAATCAGGGCTGAACCAGAAGGAACAGCAGAAATGTGGAAGTGCAAAGGACATTATGAAGCCAGCTGCAGGCATTCATCAGCTGTAGAAAAAAAATACTATTAAAAGAGAAGAGCTACACTCATTTTGAGTCAAAGTTTAAATATTCTCTCAGCCACTTGCAGGGACCAAAGTTGTTCCCACTGCCTGAAAAGTTGACTCATCCTTGGCTGTTGCTGGAGGGTCACTTAGAATGGGGGCAGCTATAAGACTAGTTTCTGCAGGAGGAAACAACAACCTTCAGCAGAGTGATCTGTATGCATAATTTAAAAGGGGAGATTTATGAGAGTTTAGTGCTGTCTCCTGGTTTTACACAATGTATGCTATTAAATGTCAGATCCGTCAGTGTTTATGTCTCTGTGCAGAAGCAGAACATCGCTTTCCTGAGCTGCTCATTATCACTTGTATCACACTTCTGTGATAAAAAATTATAACATGTGGGCCAGCCAGGCAGCCCACTGGATCACAATACATTAAGGAATGGGGTGAGTCCTTTTTTTCTGGTATACTCATTGATTCTCAAGTAGGGACATGTCACCCTACAGGAACTGGCATGCAAATCAACAAATGGACATAGACACCTCAAACAACTTGTATATCCTAAAGTCTTTAAGTATAACTCCATAGAAACCTACATTCCTGCATTCCCTGGTGAATTTAAATCTGAATTTAAATCCTCATTTTGTCGCATCAGAACTGAATGGCTCACACTGAATGACTCTCAGACTGTGTTTCCTTGTTACATCTCCAGGCTAGCTCAGCCTGACATGCCTCAAGAAAATTTATGGAATCTAATCAACCCCAAAATCAGACAGTTTGTGCTGCTGAAAATAACAGTGTTTTACACCATAGCTGATGTATTACAGCAAAGAGTCAATTTTTGGGGACCACCCCTAAAGTACTTGAGATCTGCATTCAATTCTATCCCCAGACAGCCTGGGGCATATAATTAATTCCTATCTGGGGATGGACCATGCAGGGGAGAATATCTCTGCTCACCACAGAAAATTTAAAATTCATTTGTCCTGAGAAGAGGCCCTGCTTCAAAAATTGTCTGTAAATTTCACCAAAAATCTACCCTCTCTGTGGCAAGGGGTCTATTTTTTCCTCTCTTCTTTAAAGAAAGTGGTTTTTTTCCTTTCTTCCTAGGTCTTCCTAAAGACTTACAGGCACTTAATGCTGGGAGAGAGACTCAGAAATCTCATTCTGAAGTTTGAAGCCAACATCTCTGAGAGGCAAGTGTTAAGTTTTTCTACTGGCAAGAAAGATGTCTGGTTTTATTCTAAAAATTAGAAGCTGAAAACTGTGCTGCCTCAATTTCTTAAGGAAGACTTCTGTGTGCTGAGCCTGCAATGACCTGTGTCTTCAGACCCTATGTACCAATAAGTTCCTGCTGTGCACATCACTGCTTAAATTACAGCTTTGGGCATTTCTGTTACCTTTCCAAGTAGCCTGGTGATGAGGTGAGGGATGGTGCATGATGAAGGGATCCTTCTTAATGCTCAGAGGTTAACCCATCCTGAATTGTCCCTCAGCCAGTGGGTTTCTCACTCTGGCACATGATGGTCACTAGTTTGGTAGCTGGCCTCTCTTTAGGGTACTCTACGGTACCCAGCTTTGCCTGTCTTTAGGGTACTCTACCAACAGATTTTCATGCCACATGCCTGTAGGCTGAAGCTATTGGGAAGTTACCACGGGCAATAGGGAAGTTGCCTATGTCTCCAGCTCCCAGTTTAAAGACCCACTCAAGGAGACACAGACATCTACCCAGGCGCCGTCTTCTAGGAAACTGCTCTCTCCTCACAGTAAAGACTGCAGAAAAGTCTCAACAATCTTGCAGGCCCGAGATACAATGTCCTGATATTGGTACAGAGCTTCTTTCAGTAATGAAGTCTGGTTTTGGTCTTCCTTATTGAGGAGATCAGCCCCTCCTGAAATCCTCCACAGATATCAGTAGAGAAAAGATCACAAGGGAAACACAGATAAATACCACATGGTATCAGACAATGCAAATGCCGTTTTGTGTGTTTACTAATTCAACAGTACCATACTCATATTCTGGACATGATCCCAGATGACTTAAAAATATCTTCACTTTAAAAATCCTTATCTAACCTTGCTTGGAATGATAGCTTTTGAGAAGTTCCTCTGAGAGGTTGACACTCATACCTATGTTGCAGAAAACCTAATGTCTCACTAGTATGTCCTTCTCATGATGCTAAACCTTGGCCATGATGAACAGATGTGACCAGTAATGTAGGAACCAACACTGGTGGGCTACAACATATTCACTTGTTTTGTCTTCCCTGTCACCATCTCTTTCCATCCAGACTGTTTGTGCCTCATTAGTGAACATTTCAAAACCCAGGTAAGTCAGCAGGATCCACTCTGACCTCCTGCAGCTGTTTGTGCCATGTGCACAGGCTTCTGAATGCTCCTGTGTTCTAGTTTGTGTGCTGGGCTTGGGAGGGAGGACCTGTGCCCAAAAGTCCACTTCTCAGGCTGGAGTGTTATGTGACTGGCTCACACTGTGAGTTTTAGTCTTTATTCATCTTTAGTGAGATGGGTTACATCTGTGCTATCAAGTTAGGTATCTAGCCACTAGTGTCTGCATGTATGTCAATGGAAAAACAATGAAGTGTCCCATTAACTTCAGCTGGAGTAACCGACTATGCCAAACTAGACATACAAAGAAATTGTTGCAGGTTAATTATTGGGAAGCTAGAAGAATGTGGCTTGAATTCCCAGAGAGTCTGCTGAGTGTTCAGATCTCCAGTTGAATTCAAAGGAGCTGTAGGTTCTCAGAACTTCAGAAAATCAGTGTGTGCCAGATTTTTATAACAGAATGATGCCACCCTGTACTTAAAAATAAACATTTTTTTTTCCCCTGCTCCCTCTCTGTGTCCCATTTTAACTCACTTTTTTCCACTGTTTTTTTATCCGCAGTTTTCTTGGTATGAGCAAAGGAAAGAAGGTGCATAATTTTTAATTAGAAAGTAATCTTTCAACCTGCAATGTAAGCAAGGCTCTAAAACCCAGCAAAAATTGTCACAAGCCTGTTATCCTTAGTTACAAAATAAATACGCAAACTATGTCACCACACTCTTCATAAATATCTTTCAGCTGTTCTTTTTAATAAAGAAAAATATGAAGTCTTCTGTATTACTGTGAGTTTGAAGTAGCTCAAATGTTTGGTCTACCAACTTTGACAATGTCCCTTTAAGTTTTCTGATTTTTGTGGAAGATCTAGCTCTGGGGTTTTTTGGCTTAGACAGAGTACTTGTCAAAACCCTTCATACTCTCTAACTGAAGTGGCTGATGCTGAGTGGTGGGGGTTTTTTTTCTTATTATTCCTTTTTCTATTTTTTTCCCCCCAGAATGACCCTATTTCCAGCTCTAGTTTCATGAGAAAATGTGATCATGTCAGAATTTTCCTTTGGAGAGAATTTTCATTTTACGGATCTGACAGATTTTCCATTTCATGCTTTGATTTGAAGTTCCTGTGATTTTCTTCCTCTTACATTTTAATCTGACAGCCTGTAAGGATAGGGGATCCTATTCTCAAATGTCTAAAGCAAAAAGGTTTTGCATTAGAAAATCTGGGTTCTATTTCTGGTCTAATCTCCAGTCGTGCTATGTAATTTCAGCAACTTGAAGCGTGTGTGTGTCTGTGTGTATTTTGCTGTGTCTTGTCCTATAAATATACAAATAGGCATTTAAATAGACAACTATACGTATAAAAGGCAGTAATGCTTACTCACCCTATTTCTATTAATGTTTTTGAGTATTTTAAGTTTCTTGGCTGTGAAAGAAAAAAAGGTATTTACTCATGTGAGCACTATGGTAGTAGTGTTCCCTTCAGCAGTCGAATTTTGATCTATCTGAAACTAATACTGCATTTGCTGAAGTTTTGCATGTTTGGGGATTCATACAATATCCTAAACACAATATTACTTGAGTGAACAGGTAGGGAGGGCTGCAAGCTGTGTAGATGAAAACACACGACTTTCGCCCTCAGCTTTGGCTTCTGCTGAGGCAAATTCTTGAACAAGTTTAGGCTCCCTGGTCAGTGTGGTCTGAGAGACATCTCTCTTGGAGATTCCAGCCACTGCAAAATAGGCATCTCAGAGAGCAGATGAATATTGCCAGTTTCCTATTCACTGGATGGAGAGAAATATAGGTGCTTCTGTTCTGTAAAGCATATCTCCTTGGGAGGCCTTCAAAGGCATGTGCTTCTCCACAGGGAAATGAGGCAGTTACTTTAAAAAGCCTGTTTCATTAGGTGCCAAAAATGTAGTTGCAAATGGCATGCTTATGTTGGCTAGATCCCTATCATAGAGATGTGAGAATTTGGCTGTAGATCCTCAAGAGTCCTTCATCTGCTCCTCATCTCGTGGCCATCAGTATTTTTATATTCCTGTATTCCTGGGTGAGGGGTTCATTACTAAAGAAAGGCTATCTGATTCATTTATTTTATTTTATTTTATTTTTTAAAGAGGTCAGTCCAAAGTGGATGGGAGGTTGAACTGTTGAACATCAAAAATACTGCTCCATGAAAATCGATTATCAGCACTCCCTGCCAGGCTCAGAAGCTCTGTGCTTGCAGGCTGTGTCGTGTATTTGTAATTGAGCCCAACACTTTCTTCTTCCAGCTGTCAAACAGGACTGGGAAGGGAATCTGGAAAGCCACAGATTTGCTTTTGCAGTCCAATTATTTTCTCATTCATGAATCAGATAGGAACTATGGGACTATATACAGTTTGGCCATTACCTGAAATGTGATCTGTGTAATTGGTCGTATCATTCATATTTATTGTCTCTCAGACCAAACAACTCCAAGACCATAAAAGAGGTTTCAGTCTTATCCCACCAGCCTTGCCAGTGAGACTCCCCAGGTGATCACTATCAGATGTGTTTTCACATGATTTTCATTTTACAGATTTATTTTCTGGCCAAAAAAAAAGGAAAATTAATCTACTTGAATGCTGGTGGAAAGTACTTAAAAGGAGATCTGATACTGTAAAAGAGAAATTGCTATTGTCTTCAAATACAGTTTTTTATCAGCATTTGTTCATTCAGAGGCATTCTGTATTCTGCAGAGCTTATCAGTTCTGATGAATGATCTGATTCATTTTCATTCATATTTATTTGAAGGAGAATAATAAGCATGTAAGAAGAAACTTGGCTCTTCCATTTCTGGTTAAATACCCAAATGAATAAAAGTCTGGGGCATGGGAGAGAGTTTAAGTGCTGGCAGGACTTGAAAGCCAAAGGAGGTTGGTTGTTCTTGGCCTTGGGGAGGGACAGTAAGGTCTTTTTTGTATCTTTACACATTGTCTGCTACAAGAGGTTAGAGCATAAGGGCAAGTGGTATGCTATAAGTAATACTCCTTAGTCAAAGGCATCATATCTAGCAAGGGATATAAGCTGAGAGGGAAATAATGTGGAGAAGGGAGTGAAAAAGTCAATTCAAAGACAAAATTCCCACTCTTTTAAAGCTAAAACCACAGTGCTTTAACTAAAATAATATGCACTGTTTCAATAACATTCTCCTCTGAAAACAGTAACTGAAACAAGACTGTGACACTGATAACCTGTTGCTGGTACTGGTTTCTGTTTCTTAGGGAGGGAGTAGATCCAGCAGCTCTTGGCAAGGATGCAGAGCTATGGCAGGAGGGCGGCAGAGGCATAAATGTGGCCCCTGAGGGGGAACTTCTTGCCCCACAGCTCAGGCAAGGAAGTTTACCTTCAAGAGGGGAGGTTGAAGCTAATTCACTCTTGCCACATTCAGTGTGGGACAAGGCTACAAATAATCACTGAGAGCACATGTATCTTGTGTTTTTACAGTAATTTATTGCACTATAACTTCCTGAATAGTATGTGGAATATGGGAGCAGACTTCATTGTGCTACTTTATTTTTCCTGAAATATAGCCCTTTTCTGGTTTTGGTTGGTTTAGCAGAAGCATTGGGATGTAGCAAGCAGGGATGGGCTTGCAGTGGGAGAGAATTTCAGATGTGTCTGGTACTTCTAGGAATGTATCTCATATTGCCACCTTTTTCTCAGCCAGCTATTCTACTTCTCATTGAACTGTGTTCAAAAGGCCAGGTAAGCTAGATCTGAAGAATTTCCCCAAGAGATACAGAAGTTCCCCAAGCCTTGATGTACCACAAATCCCAAGGCCTGGGTGCTCAGTGGTGTAACAGCACAGCTCACTCAAGTGACATACTTTCCCTCCCATAGACCTGACCTCTTTGGTCTCATACAACAGAAGAAACCCTTAAGGAGTCTTTTCCCCTCCTGGCAATACAATTGCAATTTATCAGTCTCTGGTAAGATCTCAACATCACACAGAAAAACATAGCAGCCTTTCAGTGAGAGGAATGGCAGATCAACCAGCCCTCTTTTAATTTCCCCTCCTGTTAATTTGTTATGCTTCTTCACTATCATCTAAGCCTCAATGCCTTTGCTTGTGGAAGGAGTTTATTGGGCTGGCTTATTAAAAATATACATTTTCCAGTAAGGTCTGAAATCCCAGCCCATAATAATTCCTCTGCAGCAGGAACTTCTGTGGATGAAGCACTGGGTTTGTTGTCCTTGACAATACCAAAGATAGACATCTTATAAGTGCTATTAGTTTCATTTTAAGAATCACAAAAACAGTACTCCATTAAAGAGTGCTGCAATCACAGAATTATGACAGTTTGAAAAGACCTCTAAAGATCACCAAGTCCAACCAACCACCCAGAAAAAAGCAAAACCAGACACAAACAAATGAACAAACACCATGACTACTAGAGCATGCCTTGAAGTGCTACTTCTACAGGTTTTTTTAATACCTGTAGGGATGGTGGTTCCACCACCTCACTGGGCAGCCTGTTCTAGAGTTGAATACTCTAATAGCTAATAACTACTCTAAACCTCCCGTGGCACAACTTCAGGCCATTTCTTCTCTTCCTATTGTTACTTACTTGGGAGAAGAAGCCAATGCCTGTCTCTGTTCAACCTCCTTTCAGGTAGTTGTAGAGAGCAGTGAGGTCTCCCCTCAGCCTCCTCTTCTCCAAACTACACAACACTTTTCCTTTAGCCTCTCCTTATAGGACTTGTTCTCTAGACCCTTCACCAGCACGGTTGCCCTTCTCTAGACATGCTCCAGAACCTCAATGTCCTTCTTGTAGTGAGGCACCCAAAACTGAACACAGTACTTGAAGTGCAGCCTCACCAGTGCCCAGTACAGGGGCACTGCTGTGAGTGTGGCTGCCCATGTAAGACTCATTATCCTTTTGTGTATGAGCTGTGGCACTTCATGTTCGCCATGCTTAAGTAGAGTGTTTTATCTGAGGGAGCCATGCACCTTCTCTCTGTGGTCAGTGGAAAGATGGTCATCTGAAAGGACAAAGTCCCCCTTTATGCTCCATGGAGGGATGAGTGTCAGGCTGTCACAGCACCGCTTTTAAAATGGCTACGTACTGTGAAGGTGTGCAAAGGCATGTGAAAGTATTAGGCCACAACAGAGCCAGGGGACAGACCCTGTAGATGCTGGAGCAAAGTGTTCTGCCAGTAGCAGCCAGCGTTCCTCTTGAAACTCATTATAGGGGGAGAGGAGTGGAGGGTGTGCCCATGTGAATTGCTGTGTATTGGTGATGTGAGGACTGGGCCATGACAGAAAAATGGGAAAGGATGCGATTTGATGGCATGAAGGCGTCTCAAGTTGCTGGGGATGAATCATCCCTTGGAGGCATTTGTGGCTCCAGACACAATAAAGAGAGGCAAGACATCCAGACAGAGCTGTACACCCCACTTTCTGATGGCTACAGCTAGATGAGAGCAGCCCCGCTGGTGTCTCAACCCTTTCCAGCCTCCACAGGTTTGATTTCTCCTCTCTTTTACTGTGTCTGCTGGGAAAGGAGCCAAAGCCACACTGAGCTGGATCTGCTCCTCACGTTCCTCATGTTCCTACTGTTCATCTCCAGGGCTTTGGTTTGGCCCTTCAGAGGAGCTGAGTCCAACAGGGAAATTTGGAGCTTGATCAGCTTTCTAAAGGAGGGGAGTTTGGATTCAGGGGATTGTTTCAACCCCATCCCCACCAATGTTTGCTAAAATAACAAAAAAATATTTCTTTCCATTAACTCAACTTGCATTTGCTATGTTGGTGGTCTCTATTTCTCCTCTTTCTTGAAGTCTTCCCTTATACATTTAATCAAAACAATTTTCTTAGATTTGCTGGGAGATTCCATTACATTTCCTGACCATTTTCTTTCACTTCTGCTTTAGCTGTCTGCCTTTATTCCTCACTATCCTGCAAGGACCCTTAATGCAACCCCCTGAACCTGCCCAGCCACAACCCTTCAGTATTTCCTTCATAAGCACTGAAACAGGCTGAAGCAGGCTTTATTATTAGACAGGCTAAGGCTACAGGGTGTCTCTCTGCTCCCCCAAGGGAAAACCCCCTTTTGCTGACTCAGCTCCAATTTACAGCTCCTGTCCTACGAGCCCATCAGCTCCCCATCACCTATCCCCCTCACTTTAGGTGGGTTGTTCCCATATAGTGGCTCATCATGTCTGTCTTGAGGAACCTTAGAGTCTAGGAAAGTCGTTGTGTCACACATGGACAGCTCTGGAGTTGGGAAATGTGGCTTCCCCATGCTCCAAGCCCAGGAAGAGGTGTGCCTGACGTTCAGAAGCTGGGGTGCAGACACCTCTCCTGGCACCCAGGGCTCACGCCCCAGAAAGGTTCACATTACTCCTTCTTCCCTAGTGAAGTGTGACCTACCTTTCTGCATCCTTTCCTTTCCTTCTGGCTGAGTGCCCTTTCTAAATCTTGCAGGAATGTGAGTGTGTACTAACCAGAGGGGATGTATAAAACATGTCAGCCTGTACATAATACCTCTTGAAGGCACTTACCTGAGACACTGAGGCATGACTACAGTATGCTGCTGGGGAGCAGGAAAATTTGTTGGCAGCTTTAGGCCTGATAATGGTCAGAGCAGCAGGGAATAGAGGCAGAGAGATCTGTGCTTTGCCCTTGCCTTAACTACCAGGAACTTATTTTTCAATCATTAACTTCTTATGTAGAACCTCCTTCCTCCAAAAGCTGCAGTTATTATGGGTTGAGAAGGTGGGGGTGGGGAGAAGCCATTTCTGCCTTTTCCTTGTTTCCTTTTAGAAAAACCCAAGTTATATATCCTGTGGAGTGTTTGTTTTGTTTTAAAAGCCTCTGCAACAAGAGGGCAAAAAGTGTCAGACACAAACCAAAGGTTACTTTTTTGTTTCCCGTGTTTCATTGTGTTCCAGCAGACCAGCTGCAAACTTTTTTTCATGCCTTCATTGTTGTTTTTCCTGTTAGTGGTTTTATTGCTTGATTTCTACTTGGACATTGCTTGCAGGTGTACATCCAGTGATAAATCAAGGCTGCCCTCAGCTCTTTGATCCAGGTCTTCAAATAGTGAAACAGAGCATTTATCTCTCCCTTTTATCCAGGTGGCTTTGTACTCTGCCAACACTAATGAGTCCGGTCTCACTATACCGAAGAGACAAGCTGTAGGTAACTACTGTCCTTATCTAAATGGAGCTGCACAGAGGCTCACCTGGCACGGTGAGGGAAAGCAGCAGTGCTGCTGGAGCAGCATGCCCAGCACAAGCTCTCTAATATTACTTCCCCACTTTGATGATGACAGGGGGAGAGCAATAGCAAGCCCTGGCAGGTGTCATTGCTCCTTTGCAGATGGAAAGACTGGTCACAATAAAGAGAATACATAATGAAAAAGCATGCTTCATCTTTAAAGCAGCTTTTAAAAGAAGTTCAATGACTTCCCAGGTATATATAATCACTACTCTAGGCTTACTGTGTCTGCCCTCTTACCAATTACTGTCAGAGATCAGGACATTTTTCTTCTGAGAATTAAGGATGTGTGTGAGAGACAGCAAGTCCAAGCTAAAAAAGAGAATGGACTACAGCATCTACCTCTTACAAATTCGACACCTGCATTGACCCCATTCTGTTGTAGAACAGACTGTGGAGCATCCTAATGTACAGGAGATGGCAACTTCACTGTGGGGACACAGGAGGCCTAAAGGGGCTGAACTATCCAAAGCTGCAGGACAAACCAACAGAAGGATCTTGCTTGGTTGCTGGCAAAGGGTACATCATTTTGGTGTAGCTGTCAAAGCTCTCCCACTGAAATGCAGGCTCCTGAGAGCCCCATTGAGAAACAGCACAGAAGTTGGTTCTTGGAGATCACACAATCTAGCAGCTGTTAAATGCAGACAGTTTCAGATGCACTGCTGACATGTTTTTCCATACCCTCCAGAATCTGTAATTCCAATTTTAAGAAATGGGTTGAATATTCCTTCTTGTTGTGCCCAGATATATCTTGATGCACAGCTGTGCTTTTAGCTGGAGGCTACGGTTTCACAAGAAACCTTGAGTTGGACTAATAACTCATGGCTCTGCTGTTTTAATGGGCTGAATTGGCTTATCTTGCAACCAGGCAAGTGCCAAATTCTGTGCACAGAGAACTGGGGAGGTAGGGATTGTGTGGTGCCCTCTGGGATCTGGAGAAGGGTGCAGATGGGGCCCAGGGATGGAGAGGAACAGGGTCTCTGCTCCTGTAGTAGCACATAGCTACTAATTCAGCTCATCCATAATCAAGCCCTTACTGACCAGAGGGAGCTCAGATGGCAACAGTGTCTGAACAGCTGAGTCACTCCTACAGCTGCAGGGGTAAAGCTTCTGAAGGCTCTCATCGCAAGCCCAGTGCTTCAGGCCACTGTGGTGAGGACTCAAACAGCAACCACAAGAGAAGTGTCAGCTTGGAAGTCTCATCACTCAGGAAGAAATAAAGGCAGCTCTGCTATCAAGCTCCCACAACAATATTAGTATTAGACTAGTAGTATAATCCTGCAACAAGGTCTGTGTGTTTTAATGGGCACATTAAAAAAACTAAGGAAAAATAAGACAAAGAAAATATGTATTCATGAGTCAAGTCAGTTTCATAAGGTAATAAATACTCAATGAGTGATGCTTTCAAAACAAAACTCAACAGGATGGTGCACAGGCAGGAGAAAATGCAAATACAGCAGAAATTAACAGGATAGCTGTGAAATTCCTAAACTGGGTTTGAGGAAGGGAAGGCAAAGGGAGGAGCTGGTCAGGAATTTCTACTGACTTCTGTCTGTAGAGTGTCTCATAAAAACCTCCATAGCTCAAATTATTTAATTCCAAGACACACATTATAAAGACAAGCCTGTTATTAATGGGAAACTTTGCTGATATGAAAGGCAACATAGAGCTGATCTTGCTCCTGTCATATGTCATCTGAAATGACAGCTAAAGACTGTTGAATTGCCTTCCAGTGCAATGAGAGGCACCTCCTCTCAGCAAGCAGTGGTTACTGACTAGGGCAATTTTTTTTATTGAGAAAATTATTATATACCTTTCCATGATAATAAAATTCTTTATGGCACTCATTAAAAATGCTAAGGCTTCCCATGTCACCACTGTGCCCTGCTGGGAACACGGTGCTCTCCTGATGTTCAGGCGAGCCCAAGAAATATGTAGAAAAATGGTTGTGCATTTTCAACATCTCTGCAATCCTCCTTTAAGAACTTGTGATTTCAATAGGCCCAGGAGTATCTTGATACTTCCGAGCTGATTCTTGTGCTGCTAATCTTTGCTCCACTATTTTTAGATAATTTTCCAATCTGCCTGCTTTTCAGTTACGTGTTAGCTCAAAGTGACGGCTTACTTATGTGGTCGGGGACCATTTGCTATTTGCATCAATATGTTGGTCTGAGCCCTGCCAATGCTTTCTGACTTAAGCAAGCTCTAGTTTCCCTTATCATTTGTTCACTGCTGCAGAAGAGGTGTCTGTGGGGTGCACAACCATCGACCCATGAGCAGCACTGGGGGGGTGGGACACACAGCTCAGCCCCTTCCCTCACCCCCACTGCACACTCAGCCAATCTAATAGAAGTAAAGAAATAATAGCCTTTATGACTTCAAATATTTAGAAGGAGTACATGCTCCTACAGTAAAAGAATGTATTGTCAGTGTACAGCAGCATCTCTGGCCACAATGGCAGGAGGTTCCCGTGGTACCTGGCTGAGGTGAAGGAAGGTGCCCTGGAGCAGCTACAAGATGGGTTTTTCCACATGTTGCCCAAAAATAGGCACACAGCTCAGGCCTATGGGTCTTGCAAGCCCAGACCCACTCACATTCACAGTCATGCAGATGTGCAATAAACTGCAGCAAGAAACAGGCCAAAATTTGTAATTTCTTTCCAAATCTGTTTTACTCCTGTCCGGCCTAAAATAGTTGCAAACCAAAGACCCACAGGTGAAACCTGGTGGGTGCAGGAGCCAGGCTGCCACTTCTGGCTACCAGAGCCTGCATGTGCTTAGATGGTTTCACAGGACCCACTGCTGCTCCCAGAGGAAACAAAAACCTCATCGAGCACAGGGAGCTGCCCCTCTGCTACAGCCCTAATGAGAGGAGTGGGGACATGGCGGGGGGGGCATAAGCTGGGGCTATGGGGGACCTCTGTTGTCCTTTTCATCATCCAAAGTGGTCCCAGATGAGGAAACAAAGCTTTATTGTATTTAAGGCGTTGTTATTATCTGAAAGAGTTGGAGGGATTCAGAGCTGCCTTCTGGGTTTGAAGCAGGGGTTTCTCAGGCTGCAGCTGGCACCAAGGAGTGGGAGAGGGTCAGCTCTGGCAGTGCCACTCACTGAAGTGGCACACGAGGTGCCAGTGGTGGGTGACATCTGTGCTGCCACTGCAAAGCAGGACTGCCATTTTGCTGTGAAAAAAAGAAGTGTTTCAACTTGACTCTAAACTAGGACAACTTGTGACGTTTGCTGGAAGAAAGACAATACAAACAAAGCTGTGATGGCAGCAAGACATGCCGGGCATTCTTTTTCCCCCCATCTCTGAGTCTATAAAACTGTGGAAATCTCACTTAGGGTCACATCTCAGCACCTCCGTGGATATTCACAAATCTGTCAGGTTTTGCTCGACAAACAGCAGCGAGTTGTTTGGCCAAGACAGTTCAAACCCACACTCCTCGTCTGGTAAAGGAGGTTTGTGCTTCACACTCTCATGCAAACGAGGTGGCTTTGCACTTTCGGAAGTGGGGCTGCCCTCGAGGAAGAAAGAGAGGCTTATCTGAGCTGGCGCTGTGAACAGCACTTGGCTGCTATAGCTGCCACTTTCATTTAAGGCCAATGTGAGCTCACATGCTTTACACAACTGAGGATGCTGTGGGCCTTGTAAAAAAAAAAAAAAATCAACAATTGCTGACAATATACCTACAGATAAGCCCAAACCCAAGCTATTCCTTGAACTTTGAACACTGAACTCCACTGAAGTGCCAAATGCTATTTATACAGGATTCAGGCAGAATTTTAATTCTGAATAATCTTCAGATTATTCAGACTAAAGACTTGCTGAAAAGTGGATCCAAAGTAGCCAGTTAAAACCCCTCCATAATCTGTTTATTTTGGGTTTATTCCTTTCGCATTTGTGACTCAACAACCTGGCAGCAAAAGGCCTCTGTTATTCTCATTATACCAGGCAGTGTGTTTAAAGAAATTGGACTCAATTATGTCAGTTATGTTGACCTTGCTGAACTACCTCTTCCAGCAAGAAATTACGTAGCCAAGATAATTTCTGGGTGTTAAATATCCCTCATTTCCTTCAAAACCACAAGTGCCTTTTGCCCAGATAAGACTGGCTACAGCAGCAGGATGGTGAGGCTGATGAACCTTCATCCTCTGAGCCAGCAGCTGCCCATGTCCCTTGGTGGGCTGCCTTGAACACCTGTTCCCATTGAGGGTGCCCAGGCCACCCCTTGCAGTTGGACCGTGGTGCCTGAAGGGTTACACAGCCAGGGCTTGCACCTGCTGGGACCTGACCTGTGCCTGACTTCAGGGCTGGGTGCAGGCTCAGGAAGCCTCAGTTTCCCTCCTGGTGAAGCAGAGGGAGTAGAACTTGGTTCACCTTAAGGGCTGCCAGGTATTGTGGTACAGCAGTGACAGAAGTCTCAGGAGCAGATTATATAGAGAAATTTTTGGCTGGCTGGCTAGGCATTACCACCTATCTCTGCCATATGCAGGTACCCTCACACTGAAAACAGGACCCAGCAAAGACATGTGAAAACCTCAATATTTTCATTTGGATACATCAGGGCTTAACGTTCACATAGGGGGCTGCTCACTGGAAATATAATTACTGCAGAATCTCTTTGTCCCCATCTTCCCTCTGTTCAACCCTTCAAAAAATCTTTCCCTGGGAGTCCCTTTGCCACCTAAATCTTTGCAGTCTGCTCTTCCTGCTCAAATTCACTGCCCAGCAGAAAAGGACTTTGAAGTGCTGGTCAACAGCCAGCTGAATATGAGCCAGCAGAGTGCCCAGGTGGCCAAGACGGCCAACAGCATCCTGGCTTGTAGCAGAAATAGCATGGCCAGCAGGACCAGGGCAGTGATTGTCCTCCTGCACTTGGCACTGGTCAGGATGCACCTTGAGTACTGGGCTCCTCACTACAAGAAGGACATTGAGGTGCTGGAGTGTGTCCAGAGAAGGGTAACAAAGCTGGTGAAGGCTCTGGAGCTCAAGTCTTATGAGGAGGGTCAGAGGGAACTGGGGTTGTTTAGTCTGGAGACAAGGAGGCTGAGTGGAGACCTTATTGCTCTCTACAACTACCTGAGGAGAGGTTGGAGTGAGGTGGGGGGTGGTCTCTTCTCCCACATAACAAGTGATAAGACAAGAAGAAATGGCCTCAAGTTGTGCCAGGAGAGGTTTACATTGGATATTAGGAAAAAATTCTTCACTGAGGGGGTTGTTAGTCACTGGAAAAGGCTGCCCAGGAAAGTGATGGAATCACCATCTTTGAAGGTATTTAAATGCTATGAAGATGTGATTCTTGAGGACCTGGTTTTGTGGTGGACTTGGCAGCATTAAATTTGCAGTTGAACTCAATCATCTTAAAGGTCTTTTCCAATCCAAATGATCCTGATGCTGCAATTCTAAATACCTCCAGTTCCCACCTGCATGGCAGTGGGTCTGCCTCAAGTTTTATTCAAACAGCAATACTCCTGTCAAGGAGTGATTGATTTGGAAGTGGTTGACACAAGGAAATGTCCCCCAGATCAGAGTCTCTTGGGTTTCAGAGCATGAACTCAGCTTCAGAGAAGTTGAGTGACCCCTGACATGATGGAGATTCCTAGAATATGTGTATGTTTTTTTAAGGAGCATTATGGCAGCTGGCATAGCTAGTTTTTGTTCCCCAGTCCCACACATCTCATCTCAGGGCTCACTTCTCTCTTTGGAACAGCAGTCACACTGTGAGAGTGTTGCAATCTGCGACCTATTATATTTCTTTTTTGGAGTGATTTTAACTTACCTGGATCTGCCGAGAGGTCCGCACGCGGCGCTCACCTCTCACGGAGGAGCAATAAGCTTCAGCACTGACTTTTAGGGTGAGACACTTGTCTAATGCCCACTAATGCTTCCAGTAACAGCAGCCAACCCCCAATTAGAATTTACAGACACATGGTTTGTTGAGGGGAAAAATAAAACAATTTAGGGCCAGAGGTGCAAAGAGGGTAATCAAAAGACATAGAAGCTGTGAAATGTCTTTAAAACACCAAATGCCAAACCCTTATATATGCCCTTACACTTATAGATACACACCCAGATTAATTACCTATGAGGGGAGGAAGAAGGAGGGATACACCCGACGCCTGTCCCACATAGGGTTGTGTTTTGTGTGTAGGTAAGTAAGACAGGAACACCTTAGGAAGAGAATTATGCCCAAAATACAATTCCTTACTTTGTTCCCAAGATGCTCTAGGTACTTATATAGTAGCTGTGGGTGACTTCCCCTGCAACCCGGTCTCGGAACTCACGGGTGGCGGGAAGAAGTCTCAGTGCACGTGGTCGGCAGCAGGCGGGTTCCGCAGGGAAGCAGGCAGGTTCTGCAGGCAGACAAGCAGGGACCGCGGGGTAAGCCGGCGACCCAGGAGCCGGGACTGCGGGGACTGCAGGCAAGCCGGGAGGAGCTGGGACTGCAAAGAGCCAAGGGCGAGGCGGGACGAGCCAGGTCTGCAAGGACCAGCCGGGACTGCAAGCACTGCAGGCGAACCAGGAGCCGGGGCTGCAGGGACTAGCCGAGACGAGCCGGGATTGGGAGGCGAGCAGGGGCAGCAGGCAAGGAGGTGAACAGGGACAGGCAGGCAGGGACCCCTAAGGTGCAGGTCACCCCGAAAAGCAGGCAGCAGCAGCTGCAGTGACCGTCCAACAAGCGCACGAGAGCAGCACCACGCAGTGTCTTTATGGGTGTCCTTTGCTCCTGATTGGCTGGTCTCTTGTTTCTGGGCTTCTCAGCCAATCAGGTGGGGACTTTTTCCCGCCGCTGCTGTTACCAGGCAGATTAGCGGTTTGTAACATTGTTGCTGTTTTCCCACCACGGCTCCTCTCCAGCAGCAGCTGCCTCCTCATGGCATCCGAGTTGTTGTTTTCTGGCAGAGGAGGCAGCCAGGAGAGGGTTCAGTGCCATGCGGAGCAGCCGTCTGTAAGTCAGCTATGGCTGCTGACCTAAAGGGCATGTTATGTTCGTGTGAGGAAATACCTGGTCCTTCACAGAGAGTCGGGCAGCTATTGAAGAAGAGAGGTAGAAGAGGTCAGCTCAGCCTTGCCTCCCAAGCACCCAAAATACCCAACCAATTTCCAGGGGATGACTGACACCAGGCAGGTCACTCTTTGATGGGCAGAAGAAATGTGGACCATGAGAAATTATGCCGTCAGACGGGACACTTGAGTATTAATGAGGGGCATTAAAGAGTTAGTCAAAGAAAAAAGCAGAAACGTAGAGAGCTGCAGAGGACAACTGCTGTCAGCTGCCAATGCCAGAGGCCCCCAAGCTGGTGACCTGTACAGCACATGCAGCTGGGAGGCACCACAGAATCACAGCATGGTTTGGGCTGGAAGGGACTATAAAGATCATCTAGCTCCCATGCCCCTGCCATGGGCAGGGACACATCCCGCTAGATCAGGTTGCTCAAAGCCCCATCCAGCCTGCCCTTGAGCACTGCCAGGGATGAGGCAGCCACAGCTTCCCTGGGCAACATGTGCCAGTGTCTCACCACCCTCAGTTCTGCTCCTGAAAGTGCTGTCACAGCAGAGGCACTGGAGGTTGGGAGCTGCCTTCCAGCTGACACACGATTGAGCTCATTTGGCCATGGTGGGACACAGCCTGCAGGACAGATCTGTGGGGTGGGTGCAGGAGGCGGACATGAACTTCGATTCTGTCTGTGCAAAACAGATGTAAGGGAGGTAGATGAAACAGGGAACAGGATGCAAGCTGACATTTCAAATGCTGCCAAAGCCGCAGTCTGTGGATTCAGATCCAACAATGTCCTTGATTACTGCAAATCTTTTCCCACTTAGTCTCACTTCTGATGTAACTAAAAGGACACCATCAACTACACTTCTTTACCAAGTTCCTTCCCTTCCTTTTCATGGATTAAGCAGTGTGCAGTGCATCTCTCACATTCATGCCCATTGGGCCTTTTTTTTTTTTTCCCTAGAACTTTATGGCGTTTTCTCTTGAGCTGACATTACTCACCAGTCATTACCATCGGTGCTGAAAGCTAGGTTAACATTTGTGGCAGCAGCTCCTTCTCAACTAAATCCCCGTGTTTAACTGGAAAAATGTCAGTCATCCCCCAGTCTCTGTTCCCAAACTCTCCTATGCTGGTTAATGGCAACATTTACTAGCTGCAGCAAAGGATCATCTGATCAACCTTCTTCCTGGAGAGACGACTTGGACACAGGACAGCAACTGCAACCTACATAATCCCTTTCCTTATGGGAGCCAGAACAGCCAGAAGCTAAGCATTGGGAGGGTGGGTTTAGGTTTGGAGACACCTGACCTCCTGGAGCCTCACTGAGAAGGGGAAGTTACTGGAGGTGATAACAGTCTGATTGAGTTCTTTGCTGAAGTCTCCTGTCATCTAGAGTTCATAATTGAAAGGGGAATTTGGCCCTCTGTCTCAAGAGGGCTGTAAGCTCAAACTAAATTTTCCAACAAATCCCCTAAGTTCTGCAGAGCTCCAGCGTAAGAGCTTGGGAATTTGTCAGCTAGCTCACTGAAGGGAAAGAAAAAAAGGAAAAAGAAAAAAAAAAAAAAGCATTTTAAATAAATAAAATACAAACCAAAGCAATAAAATAGGCATGGTAGATTCCATGTTATTTGTTGTTATATTAATTTTATGCTGCTCCCTCAAATTCAACATACCACAGCACTGTATATGAAGAAAACATGTGTAACATGTAAAGTATTAAGGAGGTTGCATTAGAGAAGGGTCGTCACTTTTGGCTGTCTGAGAAGCTGTCTGGAGTCGAGGAATGTGTGTGTCAGCTGATTAAGACCACAGAGTAATTAGCGAGGGAACCATTAACAATGCTGCATGTCAATGCACATCTTGAGGTTAAGGAGTTAATTGCCTCTCTCAAAACTGTGGTTTCAAGACATCTGTAGACCTGGGAGGAAAACCCAGTGGCAGTTTGCACTTGATCCACATTTTTCAGAATTCATTTCATAACTACAAAGGCTAGATATGT
>NW_009952690.1:701386-762065 GCF_000747805.2 Chaetura pelagica
TGAATAAAGAGGTAACCATGAACTACAGGAGTGTTTACCCATCACCTCCCATTTGCTACAACTTTTTGATTTATGAAGTGCACTTCTTCAAGAGTTCAAGTGCATGTACAACACAGCACCTTCCACCAAAGTGCTGATGTGCAGCATCACCTTCAAAATGCCCTCCCCCACCCTGGGAATAAGCACTTGTCATTCCTCTGTTAAATGATTGTCTTCCCACCCCTTACTCATAAGCCTGAAGGAACAAATACGATACAAAAATGAATAGATCAAGATTTTATCGATTGAAGGAAAAGACCTCTTGTTGAACCTGCTTTGGTGCCTTCCTTTCATCTACATGTGAGAGGCTGTAGCACCTCTGCTTGGCAGCACTGCCTGTACCCACTCTGTGGGGCACTAGACACTGCCCAGCATGGTGGGTGCAGCCTGATGAGCTGTCCTAGGGGGCCTGGATGTCCCTGGCAGCCTGATCTCTCACCTGGACCACAGGCTGCCTACTGCTCTTCAGTTGAAACTGCAGCTGAAGCATCATCCATGAGATAACTAGGTGGGCTTTCAAGAGAGGAGCTCCCAAGGAATTTCCAGGTTTCAGAGACCCTCCAGAGACATCCAGACAGACCACGGAAACTAGGAGTGAGACACAGATACTTTCCCACCAAGTTGTACCCACACAAGGCAACTGCCACCTACGGTCCCTGGCTGGCACTCCTGGGGCAACTGCACCAGGCTAACCCAAGCTTGTGGTGCACATCAACCAAAGTCCCAATTGAACAGAGTGAAAATAGACAGTTGTTCAGATCAGCTGCTCTGGTCTGCCCACTTTTTGTTCAGCTTCCCATACACAGCAAGCCAAAGTGATAGATGGCAGACATAACCTATGACCAAGTGGGTCTTTTCCTTCCGCCAGTCCTACCTTGGCCAAGGCCAGCTGGCTCTGGGTGAAGCCTTCACCTCAGCAGACCTTGAGTAAATTACCTTCCCCTTTTGCCCTGGGACCACAAACAGCACCCCAGGCCCCTCCGCTGCCCCTCTGGCTGGCAGTCTGGCAGGGAGCAGAGGAAGGGAGAGCTGGCAAGCTCAGCCAGTGCCTGGGGAGGGTTGCTCTTTCCAGATGATAGATGCTGGGAGCTACTGCCGTGGCTGTGGACACTTTGTGTCCCTGCCAATAGCTGCTTAACACAACTATGAGCTCTTGTGAGAGTTCGGCACCAGCGGGTTTAAACAATAGGCAAAGTCCTTCATGACCTCATCTAAATTTAACCTGAGGAAAGCTGGCTTTGGTCTGCACAAGCACCTACAGATTCAGATGTTTATTTTGGTGATTAGTTTTTTTAAACAGCTGGGCTTGTCTTCTCTAGATATGAGTTTTTCTTAAGATATTCTGCATTTAATTATCAGCTGGGATGGAAAGCCTGCAAGCACAGCTGTTGTTGCAACATTTCAGCGCTTTGACTTTCAGGCCCAGATGGAATGAACTGTGCAAAAATGAGAAATCAAGAGTAAAGCAAACTTTCTCAAACTTTCAAAACAACTCGATGTCAGAGGCAGGCTGGGATGGATTAAGGGTGCACACAGACCAGCTGAGCCACTGCGGTGGTGAGTCACAGTGCTACACTAACGTGACACCGCGCTGCAGTGCTCTGCCTCTGCAGAGACACTGAGGAAAAGGGCTCCTCAGCAAGGGATGCTCAGCCCTGGCCTGCCATAAACCTCTCTGCAAGGCTGGGGGAGGATTTGGCTCTGCCCCTGTTTGGTGAAAATGCCTGAATCCTTTTCATGGCTGGAGCCCATTGCAGATAATGATGTTATTTGCAAAAGCAGGCATTTGGCTATTGAGTGGAGAGGTGGGGACGACATGGATTCCTCAGCTCAATTGGCCAAGTGATGCCATGGCCATCCCTGCAAACAGGCATGTACACACATGTGTGTGTGTCCTCCTGTCCCCGCAGTGTCCAACAGGTTGGATCTTCTCTAATCAGGTGACTTAAAAATACAAATGTGTGCTCAGATGCAATTTTGTCTTTAGTTTGCTGCTGAAACACCATTTTGTGACATTAGAATGTTTAAAACTTTTGTCTGGAGGAAAAGAGCTAAATTGGAACAAGCTGCCCAGAGGGGTTGTGGAGCCACCATCCCTTGGAGACATTCAAAACCCACCTAGGTGTGTTCCTGTGTAATCTGCTCTAGGGGATTCTACTCCAGCAGGGGGGTTGGACGAGATCTCCAGAGGCCCCTTTCAACCCCCACCATTCTGTGGTTCTGTGATTCTGTGAAAATAGGATACTTGCCTCACAGGCCTCCTCATTTGCTTACCCTTGATGTTACCTTTCAAGAATGAGAAGTTTGTGAACTTGGGTGCTCCGAGGGCACGGTCAGGGTCCCTCTGGCTGGCTGGGTTGTCCTGTGCACTCAGCATGGCAGAAGCCACCTGTACAGTGAAGAGAGACCTGCCTGTGTTCACAGCCCAGGCCAGCAGCTTTTGTTTCATGTGCAAAGCTCACAGGCAGGGTTTTCCACTTTTATGCCCATGCCTTCATCATCCCTGGCCACTGGGTCACTGCCCCAGCCAGCCATTGAGCTGTGCTGGAGGTGCCAATGCCATCAGGTCTGGATTTGCACTCCTGTGGGGAGGATGATGCTGAGGATGGTTTTGGTGTGATCCCTGACCTACAGTGACTTGGTCCCACACATTCCCAGTCTATGTTAGTATTTTAAGATCTGGGAGTTCCCCTTTCCCACTTCCTCCTTACGGTGCCTGCCTGGTCCCACACTTTGGGGACCAGTCTCTCCAGCAGGACACGCATCATCCCTTTGGTGGAGGGAAGTGCTCAGGATCAAGGCAGAGAGACCAATGTTGGGCCTCACTTCCCCTCATGCCAGCGAGTTAAAAATCAGGCATCTATTTAATGTCTCCACTTCTGGCAGTCCTGCTCTCCACATGCCCATCACCCTCACCTTGTTTCCCACCTCTGTTGCCCTGCTGCCAGCACGAATAGCCTCACAGGAAGCCAAAGGAAGGAATCAGTTTGGGTTAAAAAGACCCATTTTGGGCCAAGCTGGTGTTAACCCGTTTCTCATCCTTGATCCTGGTGGCAGCAGGGCTCACAGGGCATTGCCAAGGCAGGAAGGGCAACACTGCCACAAGGCAGTTTAAGGCCCAAGTATGAGCAGGGCCATGGTGAGGTGCCCAGAACCCTCCTGTGCTCACCAGCAGGGTGGCACTGCAGGAGCTGCCTCCAGAAGAGACCTTCTGTCCCTGGTTAATGCAGAGGGAGCCTAGATGACTACCTGACACCACAGCTTTAACTCTTTCCAAGGTGGAATTAAGCAAGATTAACCCCACCTCTGATGGCTTCCCAAGGCCAGAGAACAGGCTGCGGTAGAGAAGGATTTGAATCCAGATTTCCTTGGCTTGTGCCCCAACACCTGGGCAATGTTTCATCTCTGGGAGCAATCATCTGAGAGCCAGACTGTTGTCTGCAGTGTCAGTGGCAAATAATCACATACTGTGACAGTAAAGACAGTCTGAAGCACTTTTCCCCCTTAGAATTAATCAGATTATTTCCTCAGGATAAT
This sequence comes from Chaetura pelagica, assembly GCF_000747805.2. Lineage (NCBI taxonomy): Eukaryota > Metazoa > Chordata > Aves > Apodiformes > Apodidae > Chaetura > Chaetura pelagica. The sequence goes on from NW_009952690.1 coordinate 704,963, forward strand.
ATTTTATTAATGCAACTGTCACCCTTTCCATTAATACCTTTATTTATGAGATGCTTCCTGTCACTGACTTACAGTCCCGTGCATTCTGCAGGATGATGGCTGGTGAGGTTCATCACCTGGCCCTAGGTAGCTGCAGCAGTAGAGGTTTTCCAGTTGTCTTCACTCTAATGTTGAGTAAAGCCCAGGCCTCCCCATTTCCTTGTCAGCTGGTTACTAAGAAGGGGAAGGGTGTCCTGGATCCCTTTGGGGAGCCAAAGAATCCAGTCCAGAAGTTTAAAGGAATGGATTTCTAGGAATACAGGATTTCAGACAGCTTTGTGGGGCTCTCCTTGTTGCAAGAAATTAATCTGTTTGGCCGGCTCATCCCATATTAGCTTCCTGATTCATCCTCCAGACTCTTGAGCCAGGGCTGTCCATACTTCATTAGTTCACTGAGCCCTGTTGCACCTGTCACGTATATCTTATTAGGGCACTGCTGATTAAATAATTCAGTCCCTCTGAAATGAAACTCCTCAAAAAAGTGGGTTATGTGCTGAGGCCAATCCTATTTGCCTCAAGGAAGGCTGGTGGTACTGGCCAACGTTCTTGGGTTGAGAGAGACTTTTGATGGAGAAGAAAGGGTTGCAGTAATAGGCTGGCTTTGTCAGAAATGTAGGCTGTGATTTCTCTGTCCCCGGAATGATGTCAGAACAAAAGATCACTGTTCTGCCTCTCCAGGGCACAGAAGCAAGGATTCCATTTCATGCATTTTCCCCACAGAAATACTGAGTAAATAATAATGATAAGCTGCTGCCTAAACACAAAGTATATGCAGGCTACAATACATAAGCAAAATACAGCAAGGAGTGTCTTCTAATTTATTTTATAAAGCTGGATATGGTGGTTAATAGAGAAGTGATGTTCCCATTTCTAATGGGACAATATTGACCTTGTGCTGATCACAGAATCACAGAATGGTTGAGGTCATTTGGTCCAACCCTCCTGCTCAGGCTGGGCCACCTACGGCTGGCTGTTCAGGACCATTACTCAAGCAACTTCTGAATATCACCAAGGGTGGAGATTCCACAACCTTCCTGAGCAACCTATGCCAGGGCTAAGTCACTCTCACAATAAAGAGGAATGTCCTGATGTTCAGAGGGAACCTCCTGTTTTTCAGTTTGTGCCCATGGCCTCAGGTCCTGCCACTGGGCACCTGATAGTTTCAAACACTCTGGCAGTGTTCTGTGAGACGGTAAGCCTTGGTGCTAGAGGAAGATGCAGCTCATGTACATTTTCTTCTTTATGGACATCACAATTGCTGAACCTTCCACCAGTGGAAAGAGGTTTAGAAGACAAGTTGGAAACACTCCTTCTACTTGTAACAACAGGAACTCCACATCCAGGTGTGTCACTCTGGCAGCTTTCATGCTCCATGCTTGACACCAGAGACACAACAGCTTTGAGTAAAATATTAGCTATTTTGACATTTCAGATATTTTGATTTAGAATAAATAAAAACTGTATAAAATAACAATGTACACTCTGAAAGTTTTTTTTCATATGCTTTGGAGAATGAAAAGGATAATACCAAAGTTGTTGGAGGGTGATTATTTTTTTTATATATGTCTATTACGTACACCTTAGATGCAATTCCTCATGATGGCAGCAGTGCTGTTACATGTGTATCAACAGCTGAACACCACTGCTGCTTCTTTGCTCTCTCTGAGAATTGACTGTCTTTCTTAAAGCTCCAGCTGCTGGAAGCAAGGGATTAAAAAAAAAAACACAAAAAAAAGTAACCTTAGTTTTAATACTGAAAAATCTATGGTCAAGCATTAAAATGGCTCCCTGAATAAAGATTCAGGAGCCAGAAGTCACATTAAGCAAACTTCTCATTTAATTTTTACTTCTTGCTGGTTTTAAGCCCACCTTGAGATTTTGAAAGCTGGATTCATAAATTTAAACCACTGGGCCTCGTAACACCTTGGCCAACATGACACAGGGAAAGTGAAAATCAAACACTTTTAGATAAAGTTGTTTTTCCTACTGATTTGTTAAGTCCCTAAAGAACATCCAAAATGTAATTTATTTTTACTACTTGTTATGTGTATTTACTTTTGTATTTCACCCAACTTGGACAATGAAAACAGACCAGTCATTCTGAGTACTGCAGCTACTGTGACCTTCAGAATTCTTGCTTTAAACCTTCAGTACCTGCCTACAGCACAGAACAAGCAAATTCATGGTCCCCTATATGTCACCCACTTCCCATTGTATTAAAAGATGCACAATGAACTGATGCCAAAAAAACCCCAAGCTACTAAAACATACTTCTAGGTTGAGGATTAACATAAATAACTTGTGCCCTTCTAACAGATGAGAGGATTATATGGTTTCCTATTTTGTAGGCAGTAAATAATCAACCTGATTTTCTTTTAGACAAAAGCTACATTTGCAGCTTGAATTATTACCTCTTCCCTAATGATCAAAGACAGCTGCATAAGGCAAAATGTGCAGTGATGTCTGAGCACAAAAATGAGAGCAACTCTCAAATGGCTTTGCAAGATTCAAAGAGGAGCAATAAATACACTTATTTAAGGGGAATACAATTTGAGATATTTATTAATAAATAAGGCTTGGGGGGGATCTCATAGCAGCCTTCCAATATCTGAAGAGGGCTACTGGAAAGCTGGGGAGGGCTGTTTTCAAGGGTTTGTAGTGAGAGGACAAGGAGTAATGAATTAAAACTGGTAGAGGGAAGATTTAGGTTACACATTAGGAGGAAATAATTTAGTATGAAGGTAGTTTAGTGATACCCCGGAACAAGTTACCCAGGGAAGTTGTGGAAGCCCCATCCCTGGAAGTGCTTAATGATTCTAATTCTGTTAGAACTAATTTTGGTATCTTATTCCTGCACCTTCTTCTTGAGACTAAATAGATTAGACTGCTAATGAGATGCCTCAGGTTGTAAAATTACCTGCAAAATTGTCCTTCTCCCTGGGAGGTTCCCAAGCCCAGTCTCAGAGTTACTATTACCACAAGCCACACAACAACTCCTGAGGTTGGGATTTGCATTCTCAAGAGGTGCTGACAGCAATGCCATTATCTGAGGGAGAAGAAATCAAAGCGCATAAGGTCAGAGGACAATTGTTATCTTTTTGAAGATAAATCTTTTTTTTTAGCACTGCTTTTCAGGGAGATACAGGCTCTCAAGTCAGCCAAGGCCTGAGGTTTCTTTTCCATCTCGTGCTGAAGTTTTTCCACACAGCTCTCTGAGAAATGCAGAGTTATAGTATAGAGTACTATACTAGAGTATAGCATACCTGCTATGGGGCAGGGCAGCTCACACACGCTTCTGATGGTTTTAAAAAAAATTTACTTAAAAATCATACCTCAGGTTCGATGCAAGCATCAGGAAAAGAGAGAGACAGAGATTCACACCTGTTACTCATTTGTACAGTGTTATTTAAAAAATTTCTATGCACTATGATGATCTCACCCTTCCAGATTGCCAGATGATGTTTGCAGGGCTTCCAGATAGACTAAAAAGTTTTTTAAAAACCCATATAAGCTCCTGGCTGTCATGATACTGTATTTTACAGAGTCACTGCTTTAGAAATGAGGTTTCAACAAACCAGCCTCAGTTTTGGCTACTCTATTTCAAAAAAGCAATAAAGGAAGGAGAAAAGTCCCACAGAGACACAGCAAAACCGACTTATGACAAAGAAATGTCTGGAAAAAGACAGGCTGAACAGATGGGAGTTCCTCTGTCTACACCAGAGAAAAATAACACAGGAAATTATTTTTAAAAAATACACATCAAATAATGAATGGCAAATGGAAAAATAAAGCAGAAACAGCTTTAAATAAGTTTGCATAGAGGTTATACTGCTGAGTGTGTATTACAGGTATTCCTCTGTCTTCATTTATAGAAGAGAGAAATTGCTGTGGTCAAAAGTGAAGCAGATGCTGGCCTTGAGCAGACTGCAGCATGCTAAAGGTTCCAGAGATGCCAGAAGAAACAGCAGCATATCAGCCAAGGCAGTGGTCATGCAGAGTCTATTTACTGAACCCTTCTTGACAGCTCTGGGGTTCTTCCCTTTTCCTCCAACACTTTTTGGCACTGCCCAACGGCAGAGCGACATCCTGGATGCGATGGGCCAACCTCAAGCAACAGCTCTGTGTGTTCTGCATTAGTGCTGCTATTAGTCTCAAATATTATTTCTGTAACTTTTCCCAAACTCTGTCAAGCATCCTCGGATTTATGTGCTCAGAGTTTGAGCCAAGTGCAGGTTTCCACAGACCGTGTCGATACCCACCTTGCAAAGCTGCAAGTCCACGAGACAATCTCCACCCAACTGGTAGGTCATGAAGGGGCTCCTGTGCTTCATCACCTGCAGCCAAAGCCACCTCCAGAATCAGCCAAACCAGAGCAGTTGTAAATCCAACTGTACATTTGTACGGGAGAACAAAAGCATGCAGAGTCTCACAGGCTATGGACTGAAAGCAGGGCTGGCTGGTAAGCACCTGCAATCTGCTCAGTCTTTCCAGCTTGTGCAAAACCTAGCAATTCCAGGGTGAGACAAATCTAGAACACAGGACAATGAATCAAACTAGCATGTAAAGAAGTGTGGCTGAACGTTCAACTCATTAAAATATGCATTGAACTAAGTTAGCTCCATAAGGTAGGGGAAATCAAGCTGCACTTCTCTTCCTCAAATTAGAGCTTAGCCATGGTGGTGAAACAGAGCAGTAGGAAGACACTGCTGGCCTGCCTCACCCCCTGCAGTCCAGCACTAGCCCTTCAGCCTGCCACAAACACCCATCACTTGCCTACTCTCACTTTGACGCGGCTCCATGCGCACTTAATGGGCAGCTCTAACTGGAGCATGAGCCACCTGCAGCTGCAGTTTGAAAAGCTGTAAGAATAAATGTATGGGCCTAAAACTATGTTACTATTTGCACTAATGTGGGTGATTGGAGTCAATAGGTTGGGGTGAAACATGAAGGACATTTCCAAATCAGAGCCCCCTAAAAGTCTTGGGATGCCTGAGGCTAAATCCCGGCTGAGGATTTTTGCAGTAACAAATTCAGAAAGCACAGCCCTGAAGAGGAACCTCCCAAATAACTCAATCACCAGCTATCTGGAGGGGGATCAAAGCAACAGCTGCTTTTTTTTTTTTGCCCTTTTTTTTTTCCTCTTTTTTTTCCCCTTTCTTCCATGTGATATGTTACTAAGCACTAAAAACAAACTTTTTTCCTGAGGAGGTTTCTTGTTGTAACCCCAGGAGATATTTTGGCCGATGGTTTCATGTAGCTGATGAGTCTGGCAGCATGGGTTTCTCTGGTACCCAAGCTGATACCCCCAAAAGGGAGTTGCTTTTCCCTAGGCAGAGAATGGTGCCTCCCAGCACACACCCTGGCCTCCCCCCAAAGGCTAATCACTTTTGGAAGTGCACACCTCCATCACCCAAGGTGATTACTCTGAAGGGAAATTGCTGTTAAGAACTCATTAAAAAACCCAGGAAGCTTAGTTCTTACTGGATATATGGTGTCCTTTAGGAACAGCACAGGGCCAGGAAACAAGACCCAGGTGAGATCATGTGCTGGTTTTCCCTCAGATAAAGAGAGTGAAAACTGTAGCAAACAATGCAGCCTCTGTGTTGGTCTGCTGAACACCAGTGCTGCTGGCTTCACGCACCCTAAACCTGTGATGGACAGCATGAAACACTGAATTCTTTATGTGACCTTGGAAGGGAATAGCTCATGTATCAAGTAGCAGTCCTACATCCGAGCCTCCTGATAGTGAGGTGTCCAGCACACTTCTTTAAGCACGTTATTCTGTTGTGTCTGGGTGGAGATGTTGTGACTTCCCCACTGCTTCAGAAGCATTACTTTTTCCCAGCTACATTTTCCCTTTGTAGTAGTTCCACCAGAGCTCACATACTACTGCTTTCCCCACTTTCCTCCTTGCTGGGTGCTACAATGCCATTTATTGTCATGGAGCTAGACATACTGTCACTGCTCCACTACCACTCAACTTCACAGGGTGAGGAGGTCCTAGTGGAGGGCCCAGGGGCAGAGAGACATTACCTGTCTATTTGCCAGCTGTTACATTCATGTTTCATTGAAGACCACAATACAGTGGTCTAAACACCACATCCTTGGTACATGAACCAAGGATGGGGGGGGGGGGTTAAAAAAAAGGTGTTTCTAGTGGGAGTAGCCTAAGAAAAAAATTCTCCTCTTCCTCCCTCCCTCCCTCCCTCCCTCTCTTCCACAAAAACCAGACTAGATGCAATATATAGTCTTGGTCTTGTGTAGCCCATCACATTTCTGGTGCATAAAGCATCCTCAAAACATCCATAGCTGAGATATTCTTCCTAGTTCATGCTATTTAAGTTAGCAATCGATAAACACAAACCAATTCAGGATTTAACTGGGAATACCAATTTGGCATTTAACAGAGGGACTGCTGGGATGACACAGCTAATGCCACTGCTTTTAGACATGTGCCCAAAGTTGTGGACACTGGTGGAATACTGGGGACTTGAGAGCCTGCTGCAAGCTGATCTCACATACCCCATGTTTCCTGCTCCAAAGTGCATTTGTTTCAGGACATGAAGTGTTGGGGGGGCTGGCAGGGGAGTTAAAACAGGAGTGATGAGATGACCAGATAGAACAGCTCTGACCCTTCCATGGGCTACTGCTACCCAGGGATTTTGTTTGTTCATTAGTTTTCCTTTATTCTGCTTTGCCCCTGAAGGCATGTAAGCACCTCACCTGAGCAGGCAGGCTTGTGAAGTGGCACTACCTTAAAAACAGCAGGATACTGGAACTTTTAAAGCTTCTTCCATTTTTAATTTTTTTTTTTTCACTTGGAACTATTTTCCTAGAGCAACAAGATGCATCTTTTATTTTTTAAGGAAAATGATTTGCAACTTGAATTTAAATACAGAGAGCCAATCCACAGTTGCATGAAGGCACCCCAGAGCACTATCTAATTGTAAAAACTAAGAATGGAAGAGCCATCTAAATCCATCGCGCTGCCGATGCCGAATAGTTCCCTACAGGATATTTACAAGTTTTTAGCGCCTTGGCCTTATGCCTCACATGCACCAGAGACATACTTTTAGGCCAATAAAACATCCCTTGTCATAGCTTAATGCTGTAAGAATTAATTTATCACTAATTATTTCCACTTTTAAAGCCCTGCTCTTTGGATAGCTGTGACATAATTCTTAAAAATTGTGCTAGTTAAAGAGCAGCAGCCCCTCCAGCTCCTCCAGCTCCCCGACCATGAAGGCCAGCTCCTCAAATGTTTTCCCTTCCTGAGTTTCACTTCAGCTCTCACAGCCGATGAGGGGCCAAACCCTCTGGCCTCAGGGCTGCTGGGGGGAGTGGCTGAAGTCCTCTCGCTGTTCGCCCTGCTTGGGCACTCTCTGACCAAGGGTCTGCTGGGGGCTTGGAAAGGCTTTTCCTTCGTGGAGGTGTTGCCCAGGTTAGAAAAGGGTGCACCTCTTCAGGCTTAACCACGGAGCTCACTCTGAACTCTTTACAAAGTGGGGCCTGACAAAGTAAAGGTGAAGTTTGGACTGAACTGAAGCCTAAGGAAACATGATTTCACTTTAAATAAGCTTCTGTCTCTCTCGCATACACACAATCCCAACGTAAGTGATTTCATCTTTCACAGTTGAAGGTCAGCCATTTCAACATCGTATTTTTTCCACAGCGAGTCACAGTTTCTGCTCTCCTGGCAGATCTGCACAATTGACATCCTAAATAAACCACAAAAGCAAGGCAATTTGAAGTTATTGGACGCTTTTATTTCAATGTAGCACCCAGCTCTATATCACATACTTTTTCCAAAATTAGATGGGCACAGTATAGAACTCTATACATTTTGCAGCTCACCACGTGGACAGTCTGCAGCTGTGAAAACAAATTGCTTAAATCTGGCTATCTACTTTATAAGTTAAAATTCAAAGATATAATAGCCTCAGGGTATTTTTTTTAGATTAACAATGATACTGGCTTGCAATGTGATTCTTTTATATAAAAAAATCAGCAACAGAGTAAAACATAATGCCTATGTTCATAGTGCGCTATCATAGAGACAAATGAAAAAAGCTTCAAAATACATCATCTCTTCTTAAAGGTACTACAGCACTTAAGTTTTGGTTTTTTTCCTGAAAAAATACTTTTACTCCTTAGTCAATAAAATATGTGGCTTCATAAGGGCCTCTCTTCTTTCTTTTATAACTTTGTATATTGTCTTGTCAAGGACCATGTGTAGTGAAGGCCAAAGGCTGATGGTACTCGAAAATGGACACTTCTCATTCCCTCACTAGCAACTTTTACAGGCTTCTTTCACCTGATCTGGAAGCTCAGCTGGGAGGAAAGCAGCTTATACACCACAAAAAAAGCAATTTTCTTATCATATGCCCATCCTAAATGCTTCCTGTGAAGAGTTCCAAACCCCAAATATCCTTTTGGGGTCATTTTACCATGCAAGTCATCACCACTCTGCACTGGTTAGCCCTGGCAGTATCAATCTGGGACAGTCAATGATAGCCAAACAAGCTCCTCTCTCCAACATGGATACAGAATTCCCAGCTGCAAAACTACTGCCATGCACATGAAGACAGTTTAGAGATAACCTTTTGAGTTAAACAGGATATTCACCAACTTTCCAATAACAGGGCTGAATCCACTAATCACTGCCATTTTTGCTATGTCAGCAAAACTTCATGGAAGAGAGAACTGAGAACTGCCTGGAAAGAGGTGGTCGTGTTTCCCTTGCATCCTAGCATATATTTAATAACTAGGAGGACAATGATCATGAAGGATTAATGTGTGTTCACAGGCAGTTTGTTTAAAGGAATGTCTCTGAAATGGAAAGTGTTCACGCCTTGCTTAATTATGAGGTCATTATTTATATTTAAAGGCTCATATAAAAATGGCTTGATCTACAAAGGCAACCAGCCACTATACTTAGCTGGGCATTTATTTTTTTTTTCACCACTGAATTACCATGTACTGAAACAAGTATTTCATAGAAAGGTACTGGGTGATATGAACATGAACAGAGTCATAAAGAAACACATGATCAAAAGAAACATACGTGAGTGCACACCTACACTGAGGAAGATCCCTACCTGCTCTGCCTCGGCTTGTCCTGCAGCCAAAAATATTTAATGTCCAAACCAGAATAGCTGCATGAAATGGAAGACTTAGGAAGAGGCACCAGGTTCATGGTCTGTGCATCCTCTCAGATGCTAAGAACCATCTCTATTACCTTCCCAGTTATCCTCTATTGCTGGGCATGTCCTGCTCTGCATTAATACCCACAGAAACTGTGAAATGAGGCAGTCAGACCTCAGGCATGAGAAGCTGCTATCATTCCTTGGTAGGGCTGTAAGGTGGGAAAGGTAGGTCCTAGTTGTTGTTCTGGGTCAGGGACATAAGGGCCATAAAGCTGATTGCTCTCCTGTAGCTCAAGAAAGTGCCCTGAACATTGAGAAAACTGCTTATGAGCTCTCCCATTCTCACTAGATCATCTGTCTTGGCTTGAGGAGCATCTCCCATCCAAAGTTTGAGAAAGTAAAGGTTTGTGAAAGAAAGGACTTTGCACATTTTTCCAAAGGAAAACTATTTTTTGAGAAAATACATGATACTGGATTTAGACCTGTACTTTGATCAGCCAGGGTCTGCTAATAGTAGCCACGAGCATAGCTGTATGGAGCAACTGCCAGAAGCACTGTCTGTAGCTTCACAATGCCTTCTTCTCTCCTTCTCAAAATGGTAACAGCCCCCAAAAACCAGAGGCACTTTTTTATTTTGCATGGGCTATCATGAATACTTAAGTACTGAGACATACAAAAAAAGTTACTTCCTTCATTATACATATAGCACAGCATGTTTCCTTGAACATTTAGCTTTACTCACTATGTGAAGTAGTGTGTCATCATCATAGCCCACATCTCCCCAAACATAACACAAATCAACTCAGTCTAGGTCTTGAAGCTGAGTGAAACATTTGATTGTATCCCTAAAAATGCAGGGATGGTTAGATTTTAAACTCAGTAAGTTCTGTGACAGAGCAACAACTGAGTAAATATTTCATTGTTGGCTAACCAAGTATCCTAATCTCCAGTCAATGAAAAAAACCCTATGTTAGAAGGGAGACATTTGAAAAAGACATTTAAAGCAGACTTTTCCACTTCTCCTTTGAGCAGCATTTATTCCATTAATAACCCAAGCCAAATAGATAGGGGTTATACAGAGGAAGTTCCTATCAAACATGAAAAGTTCTCCACTGCCTTAAAAATGTAATGTGCAAACTTCTTTGTAATAATTGAAAAACTTTCCTCAAAAAATCACCCACAAAATAAAAAGCAAATGTGCCATATTTCTTCCTATTCAAGAGTAGGGGCTTATTAACCAAATGACAATGTAAGAATTAAAAAGCAAAGAATGAGCACTTAACCTCATTAAAATCTCAGTAATGACTCAAGTGTTATAAGCATACGAAATAAATTATGGTAACTTCTGAACAGTACCATGACTAGCAAGAGTGCAGTGGCTGTTTTTCAGCTTCCCAGAAAAGTCTGCAGTTCTTGCATTTTGTCACTGACCAGGAATTCCCCCCCCTATGCAACAGCTGCACAGAAGCAGTTGCAAATCCAGAGGAATGGTTGTTGCTTCTTGACATAGTGATGCTTAGTTGAATCCAAACCAATGCATTAGAAAAACAGATTTTCAGTAAGAATTCTGCAAATGTGTTATTTTCACCTTCAGACTTCTAGATCTGTGTCCCGCATCCATATCCCTTTCCGCAAAAGCAGGTTGTTTCCTTGTTACTTCAAACGTTCCCAGTGATGTCTGTCTTACCTTTCAACAAAACATCAGGCTGCTCTGGTGTCCTCTAATACCCCACACTTCAACTCCTCCATGATACACCCAGAAGGGAGACTACCCAGCTGCTTCTCCTTCCTCTCAGCCCTGGGGCCATCCTATAGCTGCAGGGAGAAAGCATCACACCAACAATGGTAAAAACCTGCTGCAGTGCCTCTGCAAGGCAAATGTGTGCACTCAAATTAGGTCAGTGAACAATGGGATATGAAACACGTGCAGCGTCATGTTTAAGACAGATAACAGGTTGGTGACATTCCCTTGCACTGAAGCACACATCGTGTCCATGGAAGGGAGCAGGGCTGACATTGTTATGTCTGAAGTCACCCAATACAAGAGCATTGGCCCAAGAAATAACGCAACATTAGTTAGCCAGCTTCCACTGTGAAAATTGAGACTAAAGCCAGTGACTGCTGCATCCATGGGAAAAATTCCCATGGAATTCTCTTGGCACTGCATCACACCCAGGTAAAAACTTTACTTCTTCATTTAGAAAATAGACAGGCATTAGCAGCTTCATCCTATCAGCAGCATCTCCAGCCAGGTGCAAAGAAATCTTAACAAAAGCCTGTTGTAGAGGGACAATTAATATCATCACACATTTTATAACCTTATATATAAAACTTTTGCTGTCTTTCTGCTTTTGGAAATACAGTTCTTGTATGCATCCTTAAAACAAATCAGCAGCTATTAAGTCAACAAAGCAGACTAATACAAATGCGCACACAAAGTAGCTTTTACAAAAATGCCCAGAATGAATTTTTTAACTTCTTAGAAATATACTGTTGGCTAAAAAAAAAAAAATATAATAATAATAAAAAAAATTTAAAGGAAAGGAGACAAAAAGCTACAAACCAGTGGTCTCAAACATGCTAAAAGTATGTAGAGACACTGGCAGTTGCAAGCAAGTGATCAAATGCTGGTGATAGGAAACAGTGGTAACTTAAAAAACAATATTTTTTTGTAATTTCCAAAATAATCAAATGTTAGCATTTTTACTGTTCTCTTGTATGATTTGAACTTACAAAATACAAGTTCTCTAGCATTAAAATACATCCATGATTGCATAATAAACAGTGCTAAGAAAATAATTATCTGACACATGATTGCAGATAAAGACTCTGTACGTCTACTGAGTTTAAATTCCTGTAGTACATTAAACCTGCAGGTACTCTACCGTGATACAATCCTACAGGATTCAGTAACATCCGGAAGCTCATCTCAGAGGACGAGGTTTAAATGTAAGCATGAATTCAGGAATGCTGTACCTCATAATGATAGGGACAGGAGGTGCTGCCAGAACGTGTATAAATCAGGAATTCTTTACACAAATAAAATACTCTCAGGTTACTCCTTTCAGTGATAAACTGCATTTACACGTTAGGCTGGGAAGAGGGAGGAAAGAAGGCAAAGCAGCCCTCTGCTCAGAAAGATCCAGCAGTCAGACATTTGTTTCCTGTACCTTCTTCACCTACAAATGAAAGCAGCGGGGTGAAGGGAGACCAGACAAGCTGGTCCTTCCTGCCACCACCACCTCGGTGAAAGCCCTGCCCAGCCATGCCTGCCCCTCTCCTTGCAAGGCTGTCGGGACGTGTGCTCTGCTCTCGCTGCTGCACAGCTGGTGGAGGATGTCACAAGACGGTGACGGGACGTAGCTGCTCCAGCTGCGTTTCCAAGGCAATTCGTTCCTTGTGAACCTCCTGCAGGAGGGAGAGGAATGTGCTGTAACTTTTCAGATGCTCACATGCACTACCCTGCTCTGGTGAAGAGCAGCCTGGCAAACTGCCTGGCAAACCTGGAGACTCAAGGTTCTGTTGTTTAAGTAACACTGTTTGCGGTCTCAAAACACCGAACCAATGCCACAAAGCCACCCTGAACAGCTGCCTGCTGCCTCCTCCCTACAGCATTGCTGGCTACAACTGGCCATTTCTGCCAAAGAATCACAGAACAGTTCGGGTTGGATGGGACCTTAAAGATCATCTAGTTCCAATCCCCCTGCATGGGCAGGGGCACCTCCCACTAGAGCAGGTTGCTCCAAGGCCCATCCAATCTGCCCTTGAACACTTCCAGGGTGGGGGCAGCCCCAACTTCCCTGGGTACCCTGTGTCAGTGTCTCACCACCCTCACACTGAAGAATTTCTTCCTAACATCTCATCTAAATCTACCCCTTTTAAGCTTAAAACTGTTCCCCCTCATCCTATAAGCCCTTGCAAAAAGTACCTTTTCAGCTTCCCTGTAGACCCCCTTCAGGCATCAGAAGGCTGCTATGTCTCCCCAGAACCTTCTCTTCTCCAGAAAGTCATGTCATTTTGAAATCACACTTCCATCAAAACTACTTCTTTGGGTTCTTTTAGAATTTTTTGTTTACATAAACAACTTCTTTCATTCTGAAAATGAATTAGCCCTTCTAAGACAACTGAGACTTTGCAATCTACCTCTGTGGCAGTTGCATCAAGAAGATCAGTGGGGATCAGTGATTTTGGGAAAGCCTCTCCTTGTCTTGAGGCTGCCCCTGTGCTGAGTGTCACCCGCCTCTCACTGATCTCCCACTAAAGGACTCCCTGGCCAGCGTGGGAGCTGGGCTGACATGTGATTCCTTCAGGCTTTGGTAGCCCATTTGAGCAGGCTCAGAGCCCAGCCCAGGACTGTGCCTGAACACTCCGCACACCTTGTTGAAAACTGTGCCTCAGGGGCACCCATCAAGTCTTCTGGTGTCCATGAAAACATCACAGTCCTGCTCCATCAGAAAGTTTCCAGGCAGCAATATGACTTGGAGGACAAGTACAGCTTTCTGCTCTTGAATGAATTCAGGCAAATCTCTCTGCCTTTAGGTGCTCCCTTCACCCTACTGTAAAATACAGATAACAGCACTGGCTTGTTCTGTGAAAGCTGAGGAATTTAAGCATGCTAGAGATAGTGCATGGAAGCAGGTAAGACCTGAGCCAAGGAATGATGGCAATGTGCTGTCATTAAAAGATTTCATCTCCATGCTTATTTCAACCACTGTCCTGTATTTCGCTACCACTTCAGTACAGAGCATCCACACTTGTGAGACCCTTGAAAACTAGTTAAGAAATTATGCGAAAGCAAAGATGACCATGGAATCAACCTTTCACCTTGACTGAAGAAAAGGTGAAACTGTTTCCAGACAAGTGTGTTCATAATATGGAGGGGAGAAAAAGCTGCAGCAGATGAAAAAGTAAAGTCTGTACTACCTTCAGACTGAGAAAACAGAAAAACCAGAACTGATATTTATAACAAAACAGCCCCTTGAGAGCATGCTAAAAGACAAGTCAGCAGACATTAAAATTTAGTGTTAGATGTTCATGTAACCAAGTTTTTAGCCACTCCATGCATACCAAATGCCTGACTTTAGGAGACAGTTATGTAGCACAACTGATCAGAAGACAAAGTTACAGCTGAGTTGCTCTTCTGCAATGGGTGACACCATTACATTATCCAAACTTTTCAGACAAAGTTCATCCTTTAGACTTTTTCTAACTGCCAGTGGAGCTGCAGGCCCATAGGTTGTATCTTTTCCCAGAAAGCCTAATCCTAACCACACATACAGTATAGTTATTCCCTGCCAGAAAGCAGGAAATAATGCAGTAGGTTTCATGTGACAAGATAAACATGATTCACAGTATCATAGAAACATCAAGGTTGGAAAAGACATTCAAGATCATCAATTCCAACTGTCTGCCCTACAACCCCCAACCACTAAAGCACTTTCTGAAACACCACACCCACCTGTGCTGTTAACACCTCCAAGGACGTTGCCTCCACCACCTCCCTGGACAGCCTGTTCCAATGCCTCACCACTCTTCCTGTGAAGAATCTTTTCCTAATATCCAATCTGAACCTCCTCTGGCGCAACTTGACCCCATTTTCTCTTGTCCTATCACCAGTCACTAGGGAGAAGAGGCCAACACCCACCTCACTACAACCTCCTCTCAGGTAGCTGTAGAGAGCAATGAGCAACGAGGTCTCCCCTCAGCCTCTTCTCCAGGCTGAACAGCCCCAGCTCCCTCAGCCTCTCCTCATAAGACCTGTTTTCCAGACCCCTAATCAGCCTCGTTGCCCTTCTCTGTACCCTCTCCAGCACCTCAACGCCTTCCTATACTGCAGTGCCCCAATCTGCACACAGTGATTGAGGTGCAGCCTCACCAAGGTCGAGTAGAGGGGCAGGATCACCTCCCTGGTCCTGTGCTGGAGGCGACATGTAACTAATGACAAGGAACTCTGTCATCCATTTTCAATGCATTCCTTACCTTCAGCTGCTGCTGGAGCTCACTGTTCAACCTGGCAAGCACAGCATTGGCTTCTTTGTTTTTTCGTATGGCAGTCTGAATAGCCCTTTTCTGCTTGGAAGACTGTCTGCCAGACAGATAAATACAGAACATTTCAATAAGGAGTCTCAACAGTGGCTGATGTCAGAAGACCAGCCATGCATTTTGCACATCTGTACTTTATACACAGTGGATTACACTTCAAAGACAAGGTACAAACTACACATTTAGGAGAAGGGAAATGTAACACTGAAATGAAACTGCTGAATCAGGTAGATTATTTGGAAGTAAAATGGTCACATATATTAACCTGAATGACAGAAATATTTTAAGCTGCCTCAATTATTTCAAAATCACTGCATTCTGATTAATTTTAAGAATTATCTTTGCATAGCTCTGCTTATTGCAGCATCTCTGCTTATTGCAGCATCTCTGCTTTAGCTGTTTTCAGCCACTTGTAGAATTTAAAGTTTCAGAAGTGGTTAACAGAAAATGTAAAACTCAATCTAAGAGGAAAAAAGGGACATCTGCATGAAAATACTCTAGATTTTTCGGGGAACTTCTAATTTTGATATTTCTTTACTTCAAAAATTAACCTTTCATTCAAAGCAGTCCTTTCCAGTAAAACCACCTGATGTCACAAGCAGCAACAAATAGATGGCTTCTGAACTTCCCTCATCTCTTTTACTGCTTAAATAAAAGATTTCTCTCCTATTATTATTATTACTCTTTCACTGATGGTAACTGATTTGGAAGATTACAGTTAGGCAGAGAGATAGAAAATGAGACAGATCTATACATAAGGACCAAACTATTCTGAGAAACAGGAAATAACAGTGAAAAGGAAAGAAAATACAGAAAGTACTGACTGAACATCCAAGGCCTTTTCCAAATAGATTATTGCAAAGTTTTACAAGAAGCATCAAGAGCTCTTTAATCACAAATTTGATCTAAAACAGATGCCCATTTTAAATAAGGCCCACAGTGGCACACAGTCCCCATCAGCTCTCTTCTCTTAACAGAGCTGATGGCCCTGATCTCTGCAACAGGATCTGTTTCACAGCACTGGCGGGCTCTTTGTGTAGTTATCTTCCAGTGAGCTGTCAGTTTTCTGCTTCATTATTTTGCTTCCAACTACTCTCCACAGGCTATGAAGTAATAATGATAGGAAAAAAAAAACAACACACACAGGGAGATATACCTCTGTGGTCATTTAAACATGTTAGGAAAAACACAGACAAGACAGGATTAAGCTGAGATGCTAAAAAATGCGGTTTTCTTTCTTTGAATCACTACGGAATACGCACTCCCAAAGCACAAAATAGCACTTTAAGGGCAGCCTAGGAGCCTTATTACTTATGCTAATTACACAGCACAGATTTAGTCTGCTGACAGACAGTTTGCCAAGAACTGCTGAACTGATTTGGGCAGCTTGGTTTCGTTTCAGACTGAATCAGAAGTCTTTGCAAGGCTTCAGGTGAAGGCAGAATATAATGTTTGCACACTGTTTCAGTTCAGGGAGATGTATAGACCCAACAAGGCTCCAAGTGCCTTTGCTTACCATTTGTACAGTCCCTTCTCCATTGCTATTAAATAAATATACAGTGAAATCTCTCTAAGTCTTTGTTGCTGACAGATTCCTTTAACAGCTACATTTATGAGACTAAGTAAAACATAATGGGGTTTGGCAATTACTGGATTATCACAAGTGGTCTATGTCTCTGTTCATACCACTGGAGAGCTCATTTCTAACCTGCCTTGAGATGAAGAAATATCACAAGGATATGACCAACACCAAGCATTTCATGACTCAGTTCCCTGGGAACTGACCATGTCTGTCCACATGATTGAGCAAAATTCCAGAAGATATGTGCAAGGCAAAAAAATAGACCCACAAAGCTGAAAGTAGTCGTGTTAGAAATGCTGGTTAAACAGCTAGGTTTGCTCTTCAGACACATCTACCAGATACAGAGGTAGGAGACCTTTGAAGAGACTATCCATCAATTACTGTCAAATTAAACAGTCATTACAGACTTAGGCTGCATTTGAGAAGACATATGTACATTTCAGAGACCTGTATCTTGTGAAGCATTCTAAAAACCCTAACTATGAAGCACAAAACGATGCAAAGAGCAAACCCTGCCAACATCAGATCTCATGGTGCAGTTTGGTGCACTTTGTATGAGTTTTTACTTTTGAACTGGGAGGTGAGGCTTGACTACTGGCAAGGAAGAAGTCACACTTATAGTGGGAGAATGCTCAGGGGTCTCCAGCCCCTGTGTCTCAGTCCGGAGCTTCCTGCGGGCGGGTTTGGAGGGCGGCTGAGCGAGAACAACCTCCTGCAAGAAACAGACACAGCAACATTAAGTTAGGCCATGTGTCTCCCATCATTAGGCTGGGGAATACTTGTGACACTGAAATTGCTGACAGCTGGCCTAAGGTTTCATAATTTAAAAAGGTACAGAGCTTAATTCAACTTTTGTAATAGCCTCTCAGGTTTCTAACTTTGAAAAAAGGAACAATAACTCCTGCAACCCCATAACAAATGAAATTATTACATTGCTGTTTTGTTAACCTGGATGACAGGCTCTTCAGAACTGGATTGTATAGCTCTGTGTGCCTTTGGGGGAGCAAAGGGAAGGGTATAAATACAAATACTAGTTGACCCCAGTTGACCCAAAAGCAAGAGAACCAAAACAAGATTTATTTTTAATTATGCGCAGTTGGTAAAAATCAATAATCAATTACTTGTGTCCCAAATTACTGCCTCACCCATCTGGGCATGGAGTCTCTTCCTTCTCCTCCCCTCCTTCCTTACATGAAACAACACTGAAAATAGCTTAGAAAGACATGTCTAAAATTACCCATGCAAAACTAAGGCATTACAAGTGTAGAAGGACAGTTACTTCTCCATTAGAGAGATAAGTCTGGTTTGAAGGTGAAAACAAAAAGTCTTGGATTTTTATGCCTTTAATGGTAAGTGTTTTAATTATTTTAAACTAAAACATCCTTTCTTCTGCAAAGATAAGTAGTTTTAATGACTTAAAGATGTTTTAAACCTCAAACATGAATATATCCTTCTCAGTGTATTTTATTACTAGATTTTTCTTTTTACAAGGAATATAACTATTACTTCTCCATTTCATGAATGAGAGAGCTGAGTCCCAAAAAGATGAAGCAACTTGACATAGGTTACACATTTAGGGTCCCAGTCAAGACCAGAGCCCAAATTTTTATTATCCCTTGTACTATGCACATTTTACTGGGTCAGACTATCTTCCTTACTATGTTTTGGCCAAATGTTAATCAAAAGGAAAAAAAATTAAATGAGAAAGCATTTAATGACCCAGCAACCATAAGAAAAAAAACAAGTAACACTGCAGAAGGCAGCCTGACTCACCAGAAGAAACAACTGTGACAAAGAATGAAACCAACATAAGACCATCAATAACTGGTATTAGAGGTATTACCACTACTGGAGGAATTCAAGTTACAAGGAAACAAGGGTTTTCAATATTAAAAAAAAAAAAAAAGAGTTCTGCCATTACTGACAAAAAAGAAAAAAGTTCTAAAAACACTCCGAGATCTTTTGATCAGGATGTCAACCCATCAGCACTGCAGAGACCTCAGATCACACCATGCTCTGAAACTCTATGCATATGCACAACTCCCTGCGAACACACCATGTCCGGCGAGTGAGGAACCCGCGTATGCCTTCTGCAGCCATAAACTGGTGGGATGCCAAAGGCACCATCCCAGCCAACCCTGAACTGCCAAAAACCTACCAAATCCATAGGATAAATCCCTCTTCCATTTTGAACACAACACTGGAAGAAACGATCCAATACCCCAAAGCAAAGCCCTCCGCAGGAGCTCTGGGGCTGGCAGCGGTTGCACGAGGCCTTGGAAGGTGGGTCAGCACTGCACCAGCAGCCTGCTTCCCACACCCCGTGGCCTGGGCTTCCCTGTATTTTAGGGAGCCAGGTGGGATGAGGATGAAGTAGGTGGACCATCATGAAGTAATTTCCCCCGCAGAGCTGCAAAGCCAAGCAAGGAGGAAGCAAGGCTGCGGTGAGCACAGTGGAGCAAGGACACTGTTCTGAAAGCCCTATCTCATGTAAGAAATTACACTGGACATTTGTTGGTGCCCTCCATTAGGGCAAGAAGTGTGATGATGCTTCCTGGGCAAGGTAGGCACTAGGGACTGCACCTCAGCTCGTGGCTGGGCTGACCAATGGTCTTGTAGGTGCTCCCTGGCTGCAGGAGGGGCCAAAGCAGGAAGGATCTGCATTTGCCTTCTATCAAAAACCTCTGCTGGCTGAGGTTGGTGGAAAGAGGAGGTGGGAGCATGGCCAGGAGTGGGGAAAGGCTCAACAGCCATTGCTAAGGCAAATCTATCCCTAAGTAAGGCCTTGTGAAGAGTGCCATTGCCATTTCAGTGTTTATTCAAACAGTATGTTCATACAAGAACATATTAGCAACTGCACATCTTGAGCAAATCTCTTCCAGTCTATAAACATTTAGTAGCAGCTTCCAACCTCTAGCAAACAGGTGTGTTTATATCAAAGTCCAGTCCTCAATAACTGGAAGCAAGAAGTGTGTCACACTTTGGAAGAATTACAGTAAAACGGGTCAAGTACAATCAAACTCCTTTTTGTCTCTCCTAAGGCTCTACAAGCCCCTATTGATTTAAAACAAATGGAAAGCTGCCTCTCCTAAAGCACGTGCATTGATGATTATGTACTTAGAGCTCCCTTAATGATTTATCTGAGCTGATGTCACAGGTGATCCCAGTTCTTTATAGTGTCCTGACCTCCAGAGAAGGTAAACGTGTAAAAACGTAACCCTAACCCTCCACTTAATTGCTTCAAAACTGAAAACAACCACATTTGTTGATGAAGGCAAATAATTCCACAATGGTAGCAGGTCTCACCTTTTTTGCTGAACTGCTTTCTTCTGCCTGTGATGGGGGTCTATTCATTTGAGGATGTAATTCAACCTCAGATACTGGCTCTGTCTGCAACAACAAATCAGTCACTGCTACACCCACAAAGCAAAGAACAGTCACATACAGTAAAGTCAATGAAAGGAAACATTATACACAAAATAAAAAGTTACTTTAACAATTCAACAGTAGGGGAAATGGAGGTCTAGGGTGACAGCTGACTGGACAACATATGTTCTCTGCAGATTTTTAATGAAACTGTTTTCTTGTATTTTATTGTGTAAGGAAAACAAGACAAAGGTTTTCTGTGAACCATTAGGAACCATGTCTCCAAATGTAAATGACCTAGTACCCACAGTTTCTTCTAGGGTTATCTCTAAAGCCTAAATACTCAGAAAAGGAGTAAGGGGGGGTGGAGAGTGGAGTGGAGTGGATAAAAGCTAGAGAGATCTTGGTTGCACCCTGTCACCTTATCATCTCCTGAAACTGATGAAAATTCATTGGAGTAAGCCTCTGTCTTTGAAGTTTGCAAAGCTGGAGGGTGAAAGCCTGAATTATACAAAAAATTCCAGCAAAGTTACTAAAAACACAGTCATAAAAGAAGCCAAATAAATCTTCTTCCCTCCTCACATTTCAAACAGAAACAGAGCTGCTCACTACACAACACAGGTCTACACTTCTGCAAATCAAAACACCCTCCCCCCAGCATGTGAGACCAAGCAGCAGAGGGTTAATCCATTGCTTCACCTCTCCTGAAACCTCCCAGCATCTTTCAAGTTGTTCCACCAGGACAGGGCACATCAGCTCAGGAAGGGCACCAGGATTTGGATCTGCCTGTCCCCAGGCAAGCTGCAGCAAACATGGTATAAACATGCTGTGGCTGTTTTCTGTCTGGGAGGAATAGGCTGGCTCCAAGATGGGGAAAGTAGGCAGGAGCGGGAAGCTGAGGGCACTTGGCACTGGCAGACAGCCTCTTCTTCTCTTTCCTAACTTCTGCCAAGTTGGAGCCATGCTGACAACACCCCTCAGGCAGGAGAGGCAACCTGCCATCCTGCTCATTCTTCAAAAAAGGCTCGTTTCTACACAGGTGAAAGCTTGCATTTAAAACCAAGTTCAAGGCAAACATCAAACTTTAAGGGGCTGGGATTTTAGCCACAATAATAACCTGTTACACCTGAAGAACCTAATCCACTGCTGCCAAGAGGTTTCTGCCTAAGCCCATCAAGATCTGTAGCAGTCACAAGTTTCCCAGTGCTTAACTGCAAGTTCAACAAAAATGACAAAATGCATAGAATTTGGCACATTTAAAAAGGAGGGAGTTTTTCAGACCACTTCCATTTCTTCTGTAATACACAAACACAAAGAGCTGTACAGAAAGATGCAGGGGAAAAGTGGTTCTGCAAGGTTCCTTTAACCATACAGTGTCAAATAAGCACAGAGGAGGAACATTTGAGATTTTTTTAAAGGCACATGAAATTCCTAAGCAGAGGAGCAAAAGGTGTTTTGGCTGACAAGATTTCTCTCCCCCCTCTTCTAAATGTGTAACTTCTGCAGTATTACTGATGGTTTAAAATAGCCCAAACGATCAAAACAAACCCACCCTGTAGTTTTCTTGTATTATTTTAATACTAATATCTTAAATATTTGGATTTCAGTAAGTATTTGATGCTAACATTTTAATTCTGGAAAGCTTTTAATGGGTTGATGTGCTTAGTCTATAACTGTAGATTTCTGGTACAAATAAGAGCACAAAATTTTAAAATGCAGCCTTTTTTCTGTCTACAAAAATCAAAGGCCTTTGAAAGTCCATTTAATGCAACAGACCATTTTTTTATCAGCAAGCTGAATAGCCCACAACCTCCCCAATTTCTACAAACACTTTTTTTTATACATTTGAAAGAAATGCAGGCACTAAGCACTAGTAACAGTAGCCATGCAATGTCCATGAGGCTTTCATGAACTACTTGGGGAGACCCAAGCTCAAATACCTAACAGAACCACATGATAAATTTCAGCCCAAATGGCATCACTTTGGCTTCATTTAGGGACAGTAAGGGGAAACACAGACTTTCAAAGCACCATGTAATATGTACACTATAAACTACAGCTTTGCTGCACAAGAGAGAAATGACAGAAGCACAGGAGAGCCAGCTCTTAATGACCTTTCTTGGACAGGGAGCAGTAGATACCCCCTCACCTGACCAGGCAGACAGCTTCTTGTGCTGTCTAGACTCTTGTTGGAGTCTACATTAAACCTTGTGTCAAAAGCAAGAATGCAGGAACTTGCTTCACAGAATGAAAAAGAAAGGAGACCAACTGCCTGTTATTTATGTACAGATAAAATGCAGCAGTGAACCAATGTATTCAAACAGTGTACAAGTAACTAAATAGACTAGAATAGACTAGTAGCCTACAATGCCAATTGCAAACAACCAGGAAAATTGAAATCACAGTATGATAAAAGGCTTTTTTTTTTTTTTTTAAATTATCTCATTGCAGGAAAATATTGCTTCAAACTGAAGGGAACTGAAAAGGGAGGGGGGAAAGGTAAACTTTTTATTCTGGTAGAAACAAATATAAATTGCAGCGCTCATGTCAAAAAAAGTGCAAGATTTTAACATTTCCAACAGTTTGATATCTCAGCTCCTACGGATGCAGGACACATTTTTTCCTAGCAGAGTGCTGTGATGTGGCTGTCAGCCGAACAGCTGTAGCAGCCACTGTCTGAGGTTGGGCCACTGGGCTGGCTGCTCCTCCCCACGCCAGGATCTGAGGGTGGCAAAGCTCAGAAGCCGGCGGGGCTGGGGCTGGCTGGAGCAGGCAGCTAAACGCTTACATTTCACCAAAAAAAAAGAAAAATGAAAAAAAAAATAAATAAATAGTTCTAGTGGTGCAGCTCATGCTTCATGAATAGAACGATGGAAACTGAGTGACTGGCGTGTCCCTAAAGTGCCACCTAGTGGCACGTGGGACAGGGAGATTCATAGAATCGCAGAATGGTTTGGGTTGGAAGGGACCTTAAAGATCATCTAGTTCCAACCCCCCTGCATGGGCCGGGACACCTCCCTCTACATCAGGCTGCTCAGAGCCCCATCCAACCTGGCCTTGAGCACTGCCAGGGAGGGGGCAGCCACAGCTCCTCTGGGCAACCTGTGCCAGTGTTTCACCGCCCTCACACTGAGGAATTACTTCCTAATGTCCACCTAACTCTACCCTCTTTCAGCTTAAAACTGCCACCCCTCATCCTACACCCTTGTAAACAGCCCCTCCCCAGCTTTCATGTAGCCCCTTCGGATACTGGAAAACCACAATAAGGTCTTGTCCAGGCTGAACAACTCCAGGCACTCCCAGAGCGCTTTGCTTAGAGGAGAGTACCAGAGTCAGCTGTGGGCACTGCTCGAAGCCGGCAGACACAGCCTGCCCCAGAGGATGGGCAGACAGCTGGGCTGGGCACGGCCAGCCTGGGCTCTCTGCAGCATCTCCTGCCCCTCTCACGCAGAAGCCAGGTCTGTGCATCAATGATCCGCTAGCAGAGCAGATGTTCTCCACAATGAAAGGTCTCCATCCCTCAGAGCAACGCGCCTCTGACACAAGTGCGGAAGCGGAAAACAATCGGTATGCTGTTGCAGGGGACTGTGCTCAGGGGCTGACAGCACGTAACCCAGGCAAAAATGCTTTGTTTCACCGCAGCTTGCATCAACGCAAAGAAGGCTTGCTGATTCAGCTAACCCAACTAAGTCCTCTAGGCAAGGCCTGAGAGGCTTTACAAACATGTTTGCAAAAGCTAGTGTCTCCCCACCATGGAGCCCCTCGTGGATTTTAAAGGGAAAAATTACTCCTGTTTTTTTCTTTTGGCAGAGGGATTCTTCGGATTTCCTTCCCTTAGATATGTGGTGAAAGCCAGTCCTAGAAGCCTTCAGGCCATGGGCAGAGTGAGACTGCCTCCAGGATACTCCGGTCTAAGCTCCTGTGGATCTTACTGGAATGTAAGGAAAAGATGACCCATAAGGAGCACCCGAGGTAGGTTCCCTTTAATTCTTCATTGTTTTTATACCATGCTTAGTATAGTCTTTGGGCAACTCATTTCTCCTTCAGAAACACAGCAATAAACTGCCTCTCTCCATCACAGCAATGAATGCCTTCATGTTTTCTCACATTTTGGAAACTTCTCAGCATTTTATTAGGATTTAAAATTCTTCATCACTGATTTGTAAACCTGAGAGATTACGCAATGTGGTCTTCTGAAGGAAAATTCAGGTACAGTAGTGTAAAGTGCTTAGAAGTGAAACTTATTCATGTCCACAGAAGACCAAACTAGTGTCCTGTTCCAAATCTCCTGAAGAGCTTCTCTTTGCAAAGACCCAGGTCCAGTTATCAGCAGGCAGTATCTCCTTTTTCCCCAGTGCTGCCTTATATTCTCTACGAATAGCCACACCCTCCTCATTCTTCCAGGCAGCAGGAAAAACTGGCCAATGAAGTTTCTATACAATGGCCACAGACAGAGACTGACCTGTGGCCTACAGCCAATAGTCAGTATTAGGACAGATAATTCCTCATTGTTAAGAAGAGCATTAGGAATTGCAAACGCTCATTATTTCATCACATGATACCTGACCTTGAGATTCATAATCTCCTTGTTGCTCCATGTGATGATACTTAACAGTACCTTTCTAAAAGAGTGACACTCACTTAAACAGTAAGGGCTTTGAAAGCCTTAGATGAAAGATTTTCAAAACTATAAGAGAATGCATTACCTTAACAACTTACATATCCAGTTCTTTTGCTTCACAATGTTGGCTTATATGGAGATTCCAAACCCACTTTTCAAGACAATCCGTAACTGATCTTCCAGAACAGAAGGTCTATGTGGAACCTTCACATTTCTGTTACCTGAGAGCCTTTTTGCAAGAGGTGAAATACATTCAATCTTTCCCACAACTCAGTCTTGCCCACACTTAAGCTCCAGGCTAACTTTACACGTGGAAATAGTCCCACTGTTGTCAATGGCACTGCTCACAGAAATTAAATTCTCTCTGTGCATTCACTGGAATAGCCCATAACCATTACCTATACAGTGCCACTGCTTAGCTTTGCAAAAAAAGCATTGAGAACAGTTTATCTGCAAGAAAAAGTAGGATATTAAATATGCTTAATGCTCAGTACGTGCCCATCACAATCTTCTATCATCTCTATGTAAGTTCATTTAAGAGATATTTTGCTCCTTTATAAACATTCATATTTTTGTGCTTAATGGCGATTTCTATGAAGTCAAGTTGTCTCAACTCCAGCTTCTGTGAGTCTTGTGCATCCCACATGGAATCATCCATTCTTTTTATTGCTTGTTACAGAAACTGAAAACGGTAAGACAGAAAGAAAACCTATAGCGATGCAAATGCAACAAGCTGCCAGTGCCTGAGTGTGCTGCTTGCTTTAGCAGCTCTTCGAAGCCCTTATGTTTTGATAAGGTTTTTCTTTCCCCCAGCTATCTGAGCACTGGTGATAAGGTGAAGAAAAAGGCAGTAAATACAAAAAAATTGCTGCAACGTTCAGCCCATTCGCAAGGAAAGAATAGGACCCAGATGGAAGCATTAACAATCTGTTTTAATACTCCACTTCCACAAAACCAGATTAACATAAGGCTAGAAAGGGGTATGTGCATTTCACTAGAGATACAAGCATTGGATTCTCACATTTTTTGTTGGTTTTATTATAAACATGAAGCCAAATTCAGAAATTATTACAAGATGTTTTAATTAAGACTCTCAGCCTTCTTCCACTCTCCCAGAAATCTCTTTAGAAAGGATTTTATGGCATCCATGAACTACTCCCCAAATTCAATTTTAACTGTGCTACTTTCCACCACTTCTTAAACCATAATTTATTTTGTCTGGCTGTTTTAGATTTAATACATAATTTTCATGAAAGGAAGATAATCCACTTGTATTATATTTAAGTGGCAGGTGGCAAAATCTTTCATGTTATAGAAGACTTTCAGTTTTATTTCAGTTACAGGCTTCTTCAGTACCTATTGCACTGATTATACAACATATGTTATTATGCAGTCAAAACTGTGGAGATGATCCAAAAAACCACCCTCTTCTTGCACTGTGGTTGTAAATGCAAACAAAGAAAAAGTATTCCTTTGGTTAAATATAAAACAGTTGTCTGGGAGAATACCACTATGTATACAAATATTAAGCTGCCAAAAGTAGAATCTTCACTTTTTCTTTTAATTATTATTTTTTTTTCATTCTTATTTCTATAACAAAAAAGTTCCTTCCTGTAAAAATCCAGGTGTCCTGCCAGCACTTGGAATTCCTCACATAATTCTTCAGAGTAAAGTGGCACCACAGTTGGCTGAACATTTTCTTCAAACAACTCTGTAACACAGATAAGCAAACCCTACCTCATACTCCACACACTCCAGCTTTTGGCTGGAGCCAAAGACCTTGGCTGTGGGGGACCCCTGGACCAGCTCCCAGCACAGAGCCTGTGGGAGGCCATCCTGCCCTGGAAGCTGAGAAGTCTCAGCAGCAGTGATGGAAGCCCATCCCCACCTCTTGGCTGCAGATCAGTGTGGGCACATGTAATTTACTGCTACAAACCCAGCCTGAGCATACTCCATGCTCATGGCTCCCTGTGGATTCTGCAGAACATGGAGGCATGTTAGTAGAGACAAGTTCTTGAACCAGGTCCCACTTTTCCCTTGCAGCTCTGGATAATGAATGGCCAAAAAGCTTCAAGGAATTACAAAGTATTGAGTTACATTTGGAGAGCAGAGCATTCGATATGTTGACAAGAATAATATATTTGCTTTCCAACAACACCAGGTGCCTGTGCCTGGGAAGGGTGACCCACCCATCATGGCTCATAGCACTTTTGTTTCCATGATTTCACCAAACCAGTAACACCTAACAGTAATGACAGCCACTACAATGTAAACCTAACTCTCACAGCTCCTATAACAGTGAGATTTTAACCTTTAGAGCTGCAGTGTACTCCGGACACACTTCATTTTGATAATGTTAACAGCTGCCTACCTACTCCACTTCACTTGAAAACTTTACCTTCATCCCTAATTTTTTCAGCACCTGTCAAAACTGCCAGCATGGAACCAATGGGAAAATCAGGTCTCACCATCTCCAGAAATGCAAGTCCGACACAAAGCAGTATGAATTTACAAAACCAACAGGCTTAAGATTTGAAATCTGGGAAAAGAGACTAGGAACATCATTTTTTTCAGCCAAGATATACAAGATTTTCTTCCACTCCCACTGTTTTCAAATCCCCTTATACAGCACAGGCAGGATTGAAGATATGTTTTCATTAATGGACAGGAAGGTACCAAAATAAGAGTAATTTAAACAAAGGAACATTGATCTAATAGAGTAACATTGTAGATAGCTAGATGATACTGGATAAAATCCTAAAGTTATATTTGCTTTTCAGTGTTCATCCCTAATTCCCATTAGCGTAAATATGCTACTGAATTTGTGTAATGGTGCAGCTGTGGTAAATTACTTCCCTAGACTTAAAAGCCAACAGTAACAGAGTATTATTTTGTTTTCCATTTTAAAAAAATAACAAGAGGCTTATATGAGATATGCACGAGCACCCAAAGTTATGTTCTATGTGAAATCTGTGTCACTGCAAATCAGCTCCATTTGCTATTGCATTCCTATAATGATTCTCACCACAACCAATTTACACAAATTTTCTGTGTACAGCCATGGGTCTGCACAAAAGTTTTGGGAACTTCTTTATGGTTATTTCTCCTATGTGCCTAGAAGAAAACACAATAGGTATTTCAACAGCTTACAGATTATCTGTTCTATATACCATCACACAGGGTGGATGGGCAACAATAGGGATGACACAAACACCCCTAAAAACTTAGAATAACTTAAAAAATACATTATTGTTTATTATATTATTTTTAAAGAGTAGAAAAGCTGTAACTATAACATGATGTGAGAAGTCAGCAAAAGAGGCAAAGTATTGCCAGTGTCCTAAGTCTGTAAAATAATTTGCAGCATATTAAATATTTATGGTCCGAAGAAACAGGGAAGCTGATACAAACAGAATGATCCTTAAAACTAAGTAGCTACTTGAGACTTACTAAGTGTGAGATGTGCTACTACAGATTACAGAAGGTGTCAGTGAAGTTACACACAGGCATATACACAGAAGTAAAAGGAAAACACTTAAAAATCACCTATTATCCAAAACAAAACTCTCATCTTTGTATAAGCCTATTTCTATACAGGCTCTTTCCAAGTGCCCTTCATAGAATTTAGGCAAAACTTGAACTGCTTTTTTTTCTTCATAGGAATATGAGCTGAGAATACTAATAATGCATTTCATACTGCATTTCATAATGTTTTACTGGAAACATCAATTCAAGATGGCTTGCAGTCCAGAGGTACATGTGCTGGAATTGGGATAAAAGACCATCAACTGGAGATAATGGTGTATCCACATTATGTAAATTTGCCTTTTGTCTGTCTTTATTTACTAAATGTATTGACAAGTCACCACAGGGACCTCAGACCAAAGCACCACTAC
The DNA here is from genome assembly GCF_000747805.2 of Chaetura pelagica. Lineage (NCBI taxonomy): Eukaryota > Metazoa > Chordata > Aves > Apodiformes > Apodidae > Chaetura > Chaetura pelagica. The sequence continues at coordinate 733,655 of NW_009952690.1, forward strand.
ATCAGAGAAACGTCTGGTGAGCTGTCTGAGGAAAACTTGGGTACTGTTTATTGACTGATACTCCCTTTTTTCAAGGAGTCACATGGAAAACACAAGGGATAATGGGTGCAAGTTACTCCTGGGGAGATCCCAATTAGGCATCAGAAGACAATTTGAGAACAGTCAGACTTTGTAACAATCTACCTGGGGAAGTGGTGGGTTTTCCAACACTGGACACTTTCAAGACTCAGCTTGACAAGGTGCTGGGTCATGTCATCTAAACCATGTTCCTACCTAGAAAGGTTGCACCAGATGATCCTGAAAGCCCTTTCCAACCCAGCATTTTATGAAGTCAATACGAAGCTGACTTTGGCAACAGAGGAAAAATGCTGAGAGGCTGGAGCTACCATAGCCTTTTAGAGGCCCTCAACAAGAAATAAATGCCAAGTTAATCCAGCAACCCTAAAACCTGTTGTTGAGGTAATAAGAGATGCAGCTGCACCTGTAAAGATGTCTACCCATCAGCTGTGCAGGATCTCAAGACTCCAACGTCTCACCAGTAAGCCTGCACGTCCACTGAGCTCTGGAGTCAAGGACACAGCAGTACTAGCTCTGAGCTGTGCTACGCTCACCCAGGAATACAGTCCTGCTCCCTTGTTACTCAGCTGACTGCACTACGGAAGCAGAGTTAGATGTGCATGTAATTTAATACATTTCTGATACAACTACAGATCTTTGGCACACTCTGAATAACCACTGTTTCAGTTACTTGACTGAGCTTGATTATCCTTGGAGGTTCTGACAGGAAAAATAATGTTTTCCTAAAAGTTGAAACAAATTCTACTAAAAAAACCAGCAGCCCAGGACCAAAGTCAAGATGCCATGTCTATATTGCGATTGATTAAGCTCACAGGAGGACTTCTGCTCCACTGAAATCTAACACCTACCTCTCTTCTATGCACTTTGGCCTTTACATCCCATGAGCCCTTTAATCTCACCCTAAAGAGCAAACTGGTCCAGGCTGCTTCTCAGCCTTCCATAGAAAACAGCAGAAATTATTTCCCTTCCCTCCTCCATCAACCAATTGCCACAACTGAGCCAAAATAATCACACCACAAGCATGTTTATATGGTACACAGCCACCTGAAATACGTGGGGTTCGCTTCATTACCCAGCTAGATTTGTCATTCCCAGTGCTTAACTGTCACCCAAGACTTAATAGAGCCAACAACATAAAAAGAAGAGGATGCTGATCCTCTGTCGTACTAAAACATGAATAAGTATCTGGATGTAGATTAACACATGATTTAGTAAATTTGCATTGCTCTGTGGTTATGTGATGCTCTAAAAACAAATAAACAAAAACCCTTCCAAAAATCAAAGCAAAAGCACACCACTAATGGTTTGAAACTTTATAACATAACTGACACGACATTTAGCATTATTTTTTAAACCCATGGGTGAAATTGACTCTTACATGACACAGCTCTCTTAGCAGATGCCCTCTGAGCATTTGAAGCTTGAGAAGCAAATAACTAGGTATCAAGTCCATGCCTCTCAGGCATGAAACTCTTATTAGTAGACTAGCCTTACCAGCCTTTAATTTACAGTTTTTTCTAGTGGGTGCACGTCAGCTCCACTACAAAGAGATTTAATTAGCCTGTAATTTGACATTGCAACACACTGGCTAGACAGACCAATGAAGGAGGACATGTATGGAACTGCAGAACAAACCACAGATTTGCACTAACTTGGAAGCAAGAACAACTGCTGTGTCCAGGCCAACTTGTGCTAGCCACTGCAACTGTAACATAAATTAACAAATAATGCACAGCAAAATGCTAAACCTTTGTCCATACCTGAGACACAGAAGGCCGAGGGGGCAGTGCAGGAGGTGGTGGGGGCAGCCAGCCAGACCTCACAGCTGAACAGCGAGAGAAGAAGAAAAACAAAACCAAAACCACATTAATTTAATTCCAAATAAAACCAGAATTCATTTCCATAATAATTCATAGTGAAGAGGCAGTATTCAACGTTTTAATAACAGAAACCAAGCTTGATCTTTATTGAGCAAAAATGTTTGAAATAAGTTCATGAGTAGTGAATGAGCAGTGATTTAACTGCTGCAAAAACCCACAACGTTATGATCAAAAGTGGAGATGGAAGCCAGTCAGCCACAAAAGCTGTAGCTAAAGCAATCCAATTCTAGTTAAAGAACCCCAGAAACAGGGTCTACTTGTCCTTGGGACTTTGCTCTTTGACATTAATGTCATTGCCATTTTACAAACAGTGATGCTTTAGCATTCAACGTAGACATTAGTGTTCACTCCAGATAAAACATACTATGTGGTGGAGCGAAGCCTGAAAGAGAAAACATCTGCCATGGAATTAATAGGACAAAAGCCTGAATGATCTAAAAAGAAATCAGTTTCTTCGGCTTTATGTTTTGCTTTTGCATGTTATTACTCTCTGGATGTATTTTAGAGGGAGAAGGAGAACCCTAATGGTCAATTCAAGCCCCTTCAGCATAACTCAATGTCAGCTTTTCATTTGAGCCAGCACAAAGGGAAGGGTAACAATCACGTAGGTCTAGCCACTGTATTTCTCAGCTTCCTTAAAATACCTAAAACCCGTAATGGGACAAAACTACAGGCAGCTGCAGAGAGGAGGGATAGGATAGCAGAGACAGCAGCCAGGACTAGAGGGAGTCCTCAGGTGGGCTACCCTCCCCAGGCTCCTGTCCCACAGAGTGCTGAGTATTTACACAGGTTATCAACTCATCTTGCACTAGCAGTATTTGTATAGGAAAGAAAAACCCAAACCAATATTAAACTTAGAAATACCTTTTACCACAATATGCTAAGCAAGCAATTACATCTATAAACTTTTTATTTCCCATCCATATTTTAAAAAGCCACAGACCATTACAGGCCTTGTTACAATTTAGCCATTTACATATATTATACATCAAGTCAGAAAATGCCTACAGGGTTGGAAATACTGAGACAAAAGATATTAACCATTAAGGGAAACAGTGACATGAGAGTAAAAATGTGTGGGTGGAAACATTAGGAATAGCTATATTGACTAGGTACAGCTACAAAGAGGCTTATAAAACATTGGGGCTTTTTTTACACCTTCTGTATTGTCTTCTCTTGAGTCCAAATGAAGCCCAGTATCACTGCACACAATGCCAAGAAGAGAGGCAGAAGAATTAAAACCAAACTTAGGTTAGGCAAGGGAGCCACTAACACACCTACATGTGTAAGAGAGATTTGAAAAAACATGGTCATTACGATCTCTTGTCTTGTGTTTAATTACTTGTGTTTAAAAGGCCACTGCAATACCAGCACAACATCATCGCTACATTCTCCATTTCTTCTGTGCAACTCATGTCTAGAAAGGAATAGTGTAATAAGAAACCTTCCTTTCCTTCAGTCTGAACTTCAGCTTATTACTTTATTTATCTGAGCACTGGCAGTGGTTTTGGCAACTAGAGCTAACAGCAATATTTGCAAACACCACCTAACTCAAACACCAGCACTCTGTAGGTCCTAGCAGACAAGTATGTATGCTCAACATACCTTACCTTCACGAAGCCCTGCTGGAGCTGTGCTGTGACGCTCTGTGGAAAACACCTGCATGCACATCACCCTCCCACCACCACCAGTGACTGTCACTGCGAGGGTGTCACTTCTGCTCTCCAAACAGCTGTAATGTCATGGGGAAGCATGAACCATGCACACCTAAGGAGTCCCTGGCAGCCCAGACACTCGGAGTGCACTGCTACCACAAGGACAGGGGCTCACTCAGCCTTCCTGAATGTACATAGTCCTTTCTAGGGTCCACCACTTTTGTATGTGTTGCCTTATGTTCCAGCAGGCTCTCAAAAGCTTTAACGCAAGAGGCACATCCATTGAGAACCAGCCTCATCTTCCTCTCTAAACTTTGTCCTTGCTCACTGACTCTTCAAACCCCATGATATACCTAGAAAAGCAGTAGCGTAGTCTGTTTCTAGAAAAGTGCTAGGCTTGCTGGAAAAGCATCTCCTGAAGTGGTTGCACACACTGTGAAACCCCAGAAGTCTCCTGTGGTTTGGCCCACAAAATTCCAAAGGGAAAACTAAGTTTTCTATAAGATGGTCAAATTACAAAAAAAAACCCAAACAAAAACACCACCAAAAAACCCCACCCCACAAAACACTTGTTCAGATTTCAAAATACAACATATATTAATTCAGCATTAAAGTTAGATGCTTACACCATGCACATTTGACCCAGTTTCCTCTTTTTAATCCTGCAAATTCTAACTTAACCTACTCATGAAATATTCATAAAATTCCTGTTGTTGCAGAAGATCTTTGGCCTGTTTGAAGAAAATCATGCTTATGTGAGCACAATTGCTAGACAAAAGTTAGTTGACTTTTGAGGACTTGTAACAACTTTAAAAAAAACCCTCACTTTTTTCTTTTCTCTCTCCACAAGGCAATGAAAAAAAGTCTGATAGATGCTGTATGCTTCAGTCTTCTTTAGTGTCACTACCCCAAGAGAGCAATATGAACAGATACTCATAGGTTTTTAGGTGTATCAGCAGATGACTTGTAATATCAAGCTATTCCAGAATGCCTGCCTTACTGGGAGATCACCCTGCACAGGTTGGCTCTTGTTGTTGAGAGACGGTGCCACTATGTTAGCTCTGAAAACAAACCCACAAACAGGGTACGGCTTGTTCCCAAAATGAAAGCAAGTACCCTTCCTGCTGTTGCAGAAGATCTTTGGCCTGTTTGAAGAAAATCATGCTTATGTGAGCACAATTGCTAGACAAAAGTTAGTTGACTTTTGAGGACTTGTAACAACTTTAAAAAAAACCCTCACTTTTTTCTTTTCTCTCTCCACAAGGCAATGAAAAAAAGTCTGATAGATGCTGTATGCTTCAGTCTTCTTTAGTGTCACTACCCCAAGAGAGCAATATGAACAGATACTCATAGGTTTTTAGGTGTATCAGCAGATGACTTGTAATATCAAGCTATTCCAGAATGCCTGCCTTACTGGGAGATCACCCTGCACAGGTTGGCTCTTGTTGTTGAGAGACGGTGCCACTATGTTAGCTCTGAAAACAAACCCACAAACAGGGTACGGCTTGTTCCCAAAATGAAAGCAAGTACCCTGGGACCAAGGAGCAAACAGATAAACATCATCTTTCCAGGTGCACACCCCAGAGCTGGCATAAGCTGCACGACACTGCTCTTTGAAAACCAAGCGTTCACACCCTGAGCAAAAGCAAAGAGCTGGAGGGAGCAGATGAGCCTCACACAGGATGTCTCATCACTGAGCCGCTTGGTGTTGTTCACACCAGGGCGAGCAATATACAGCAAATCTCAGAGATAGCACTGTGGAAAGGCCATGCAGGTACTAATAAAATGGATTGAAGTATATCCAGCATCCATATCACATGTATTTCTGTAAATTATATCATTTTCTTGCACTAGCTACTCTCACAAGGACAGTAATAAGGCTTTCAAACCAGAAATCATGGTTCTTTACTTAGTATGTTTACACTTCAGGGTGCATTATCTGCATGGAAAGCTTCCAGGACCATTTTTCTCCCCTATTTTGGCAATTACAAAGGTCTGATAGCACTAACAAGACACCACAGTAGATAAAAAAAACAGGTTTTCCAATCTGAAGCTAGATTAATATTTTAAAACAAATACCTGGGTGTAATGCTACACTCTGAGAACAGGCCATGCCATCCCTATCTGGCCATACTCTTCTGCCTCCAGCCTTTCTAGCAGACAACATAAATCCTTAGCACTTTCATTATCTACTGTAGTGAAAATTATCCATAATGGTGACCAAGTAGCTCCTTTACTTGACTTATTTGATCTAGGAAGAGGAGACCAAGGAAAAACAAAAAAATTATCATAGTCCAGACAAATCTATGGCAAGTTGATCTTTAGCTCACCAGGCACAGCAACAGGAAAGGATGCCAAAATGAGGATGGAAGAAAACTGGGTCCTTGGTAACTTCTAGAGCAACCTGTAAGAGCAACACACACTGCTCCTCTCTCACCCAATGACAGTGACTTGTCCTCTTATTTCTTAGGTCTGAAGAAAATTGTCATAATACACTGAGCTGCTGGGTGCATGCTCGTTTTAAAAATCAATTAATCAACAGCAGCACATAAAACTACATTTCCTGAAACATTTCCACTTCAAGTGCTTAATTTCATTTCTGTTCTTTATAGTTGTCTTCCTTCTTAGTTTTATATTACTATCACTTTACCCTATCACCTCAGACAAGTTGGACCTGTTAGGTAAAAAAATGTCCTCCTCATCTGAATTGAGTACTTTTATACGCAGCAGCCTGTAAGAGGGTGATTTTCCTGAGTCAAGGCCCATTCTGCACCTTTCTTGCCAAAATGAAACTAGATACTGCCTACCAAAGGAGGCTGACCTCATCTCACATCAAAAACGTGCACATCTTTCATCCCATCACTAAAAGGGCACCCAGAGTTTCGTTGCCCCTCCTGCTTCAGTCACCATCCCCAAAGGGAGAAAGAGGCCTTCATTTCTCAGTTCACACAAAGGGTGTAGCTGTAACCAAACCCAGCCTAAATCCAGGCTGACCTGGATCCAGGAAGCCTAAATCCAGGTTCTGGCTTCTGTTCTGCTTCCCCACCATCACCAAGAGCACCCCTTTTGCAACCGGGTAGGGACCATCTAAGGACTTTAATTGTGAAAAAACTCTGATGGGGTTCCTGGGTAGAACCTGACTGCTGTGTCTGGTATTTTTCAAGAGGATGCCACACCACTATTAGATGAAGGGAGAGGCTGGTTGCATGGCAGGTTTACATCAGTTTACATTGCTTCAGAGTGTTTAGCTTCTAGATCAGGTTTAATAAAAAAAAAAACCAACAAACAACTAATTACTTTGATCAGGAAGCAAAGGAGCTGCAAAAGACAAGCCAACTGAATTAATTATTCTGAAGTCACCCAAACTACCTAAGGCTTCGGTTCCTTAGGTCGTTTGGGAAGCCAGAATTTTCACCCTTCTGCTCTGACACTATTTTGGATCTTTTTTTGAGATTCTTTTCCTCCTTCTCTACCAAAAGCAGGCCACAGAAAAATTCTGTATCTAAGCTGGTTTCTGTTTACCTCTGTCTTACAAAACCTTCCTTCTTGATCATGGAAACTGGTACTTGGACATCCCATAACAACATTCTCTGCACTCCATTTATTTACATTCCCAATAGCAGTGTTAGGCCGGTGATTGTGAAATAACTGCTTTTCAAGAGATCTGATTTATTAATTCTCACTACTATGCCTGCAGGAAGTTGCAACAGTAATAAATAAATGAAATTTAAAGCTGTAGCCAAAAAAATAAATTTAATGAAAGATTATAGTAAGGTGGTTGTGAAATACTCATCCAGGGATCTGTTTCAACAATTCCTACTAATGTCTCCTCAGAAGGCAACAGCAAAGCTGAAAAAGATTTTAAGACTCCTGATACTATTTTTATTATCAAGTTTGTGGAAGGACTGCAGAAAGCCTTGCCAGCATGAGAATAATCTCTCTTTTCACAGTTAGTTTTGGGAATGTGCCCAGCAGCAAAGCTTCAAGCATCACAGGGAGTAATACACAGACCTGACGTCACAGACACACCCTTCTTACAGGTGTGTTTCATGTGCTAATCCTACAGAACATCAGTCACACCTTGGCTGCATGGAAAGTTGTCATAGTACTTTCCAAGTGATCAGGAAGAGATACAGCCAGACCTTAACTAAATAATGCTTCTGCACTGTAATCTCCTAAGCATGACTTCATAGAGAACACTGGTGTGCTTACATATTTAATGGGTCATTTTCAAATCAAACAAGGAAGATACCATTACAAGTGGGGTTTTATGATATCTTATTTTAACACCCTATTCATGAAACTCAGCATGTTTTATGTAAAAGCTGTAAACCAGATTCTTTCCTTGTAAACACCTATTTTCTGTTTTGGGTCATATATCCACAACATCTGTATTTTTAACTTCCTGTCCCTAATTTTTGCCAAACCATTCCATTTTCTAGTTACTGTGTTCTCTATTCCTTCCTTTTCTGTGTGTTTCTATTTGGGGACTGTTCCTCTCTCCTCCCTCCCACCTTAAGCAAAACTATTCATGACTTTGTTCCCTCTCACTTCACATTTAGCTTCAATTTCCACCCACAGGGAGGCATAGTCCCTCCACCTACCTCACACAGACCCATGTTGTCAGAGCTTCCCACCTCTGGAGCTCCCGGTAGGAGTGCTGGGGGAGCTCCTTGCCACCTGTGCCCATTTTTCAACACTGATCAACTTGGAGCAGACACACAGGAGCAGGGAAGAGCTATGAGCTACCATCCATCACCCCTCCAATCCCACTTGCTGCTCAGACACTTCTTGAAGACAACTGCATCTCCAGGGTCTCCCCCTGTTCCACATGAGAAACACAATATCCTCTCTTGTTTAACCTGTAAAGCTGTTCTATGATGGACCAACATTTTTTCATGAACAGAGTAAACCACATGGGATCATGAAAAATAGGTAAGTGGAGCTGGTAGATTGTTGAGAGCTTTTCAATCTTAACAATTTTCAGTAGAAATGAGAGTTTTTAGATTGAAATTTATTTTAACAACCTGTAACAGTATTAAAACAGACTGTAAACCGTCCCTCAATCCCAGAAAAGAAAAGATTTTTTAAGAAATGGGAAAAAAATAATTTAAAAGCAGTTACATTTACACAAATTGCCAAGATGGAGTTACACTTGAAGGGCTGGTAAGTTTTACCCCAGTTTGCACATAAGTACTCTCTGGACTCAGTCCTAATAGATAGACATAGAAGCTTTAGAATCTAAAAATACAGAAATAAGTTACCCCATTAGATGCCTATAATTTAATAACCATTCATTAATTTATGTCCTCACTATTTTTTCCAGCTTATTCAACATTAATTAGGTCCTTGTCTAGGTAGGCAAAGAAAAAAGTTACATAATTGTAAACACATAAATCCTTCATTACAAAAAAAAATGAAAAGCTGAGAGGCATAAAACTTCCATTCAAATCAGAAGGAAGACATCCATATTTTATGCAGAACAAGCTCAGTCCAGTGAAGGGCAACAGGACTACAAGAAAGCAGCAGCTCCAGTAACAGATCAGGAGCAGAGTCCCAAAAGAAAAAAGAGTACACTCTGCTTAAAAAAAAAGTTTTTCAACATTTATGTTAAGAAAGCATTTCACAGTATTTTTACTGCAGAGATACAGTATCAGAGAAGGGTACAAATAGTATCTCAATTTTGTTTATGTATAACAGACATTTTAGTTTAAATTGCAATTGTTGTTACAGCCCTTATAGCCAAAGATACTGACTCTGCGCTCTTAACTCAACAAAGCTGGCAACATTAGAGTTCTTGTGTACTGTGCAGATGATAATCAGCAAAATTGCATATTTTGCTGATGGTATCTGCCACTACCACTCTTGTAAAATAAAGGTTCTTCTGAATCATCATCTTTCTTATTTAATGTTTCAGTCTGATTAATAAACACAGCACAGTAGCATGCAGGACAGCACACTGCTACAGAATGTGTAAAATCCAGCCCTATTACCCAAGAAAGTAGCTGGATTTTACTAAATCGAGACCAATACAAGAGCAATGAGAGGAAGGGGTCCTGAAAATTCACAACTGAATTCAATTCACCACAATCTAAATCCAAATCTAAATAAAAAAAGGAACTACTATTCTAGGTTCCCCTTGTCACTTCAGCTTTGAACCAAAAAGTTAGTTGAGAAATCTCTGTTTATGGTAACAAAAACAACATAACCCCCTGCGTAACCCCATAAAAGCTTGTCTTCAGTAACTAGGCAGAGGCAGCTAATCTCAAGAGATACAGATACTTCTTAGCAAATACAATTAAGCATAAAAGAACAGAGAAGATAATTCAATATTCGTATTTATCTAGGTTAAGTTTGGCAGGTTTTTTAGTATCAAATGTCCAAAAGGAAAAGTGACCTGTATATGGCTCATGAAGTTAAAAATATGATGTAGCTGGAAACAGATCGATGAAAACAGCTGAAAACAATATTAGGGTAATTATTTGGACCCGTTTGTTTGAAGTGCATACAACAATGGAGCAAAAATAAACTTAATTCTCAAAATCTTCTTTCCTACACACTTACAGAACCATTTTATTTGATATGTTGACTGAAAATATTCAGAAATACATAAAATTTGGCTGTGGTTGGGCAAATATGAAAAACCAAAGACATGTCAACACACAATATTCAGAAACCTCTGCGCTTGGCAAATAAAGCTCATCAAGCCTGCATGTTCAAGGAAAGGTTGTGCTAATTGAATGAAGTAATGAAGGTTTGAGGAACTAAAGGAAGTAATGCAAATACTTCCTCCTCACAGGTATGAAAAAGAGCATAAAATGTGATGCTGAACATCAGTCTTCTTCTAGCACTAATGAAAATGAATGAGTGCAGAAATAAGTTTGTACTGACTGAGTATTAAGGCAGAAGTACCACTTTTAACTTGGTGGGAAATGTGTATATGAAAAAATACAGAAGTGATGTAGGGACACATTTACATCACTTATGGGAACACTGATGCACCAATAAACCTGTTCCCTTGTTCCTTTCCTATGAACACCGTGCTGAGAGCAAAGGGGACACTTTCTTATTTGGCACGGATCACCAGCCCAGCAGGGATAAGTAAGAGGTTACTGATCTGACTGTAATTAGGAAAACATCATCCATAATACAAAACAGGGTACTTAAAATAAAATGCTAGTTTGTTTCCTCTTACCAAGTGTGATACTTTGCAACTCACATTTTAAAAGAGAGAGAAAAAAAAACCAACAAGCAAAAATACCAGCCTCACATCACTGGCTAAAACCCACACCCTGAAGGAGTGAAGCAGGTTACAGCGAGTTATTTGCTCACAAGCCTGTGTCAGGAATGGTGCCTGCATTCCACACGTTCTTCACTGCAGGGACAGCCTCAGCAGGAGGCAAGTTTCAAAAGCACACGAGGGCTCAAAACCTGCAGTCGAAAATTAACTTGTAAACAGCTATATGGCTGTTTTGATGAATTACATAGATCTTCAATCTTCCTTCCGTATCAACATGAAACTACACTGTTGATGACAATTACGTTGTTTCACCAAAGTAAATTCTCTTTTCCAAACAAGTATCCTTTGCTCTACAGAGATGTTAATTAAAAGAAGTTACGCAATTCAGAAATGAGACAAAATGGGAAATAAAATGTATTTCAGAGCCATCTGTACCAACCTCCAAGGCCCCAGACTGCTGTTACTGCCTGCAACTGCCCAGAAGTAAAATCTTCAGTAGTTTTCATGGGCATAAAATGTAACTGAAGAAAAGGCCAGAAGACAACAGATGTATTTTTGGGTTGTAATGCTTAAGCTGAGGCTTACCCCAGTTCCAGAGTTACCCCAAGGCAGACACTAGCTTACTGCTGCTGTCGAGGGTAAAAGGAGGCTGGGGGCCTCGCTGCAGGAGTGCCAGGCTCCAAGCTGCTGAAGTTTTGCCCCCCTCAATACCTTCCCTCACCCATATGGCAGAACAGGCAGAAGGGAGAATGAGGAGCCCCAGAGAGCAACTAATTCTGCAAGCAACCTTTGCAAACAGTGCAGGAAAGCTTTGCAGGCCACAGGCTCGTATATGACTAGACAGTGGGCTAGAGAAGAAATGAAGATGTAAACTAGATCGTGTACATATTTAAACTTACATTTTTGTTTCTACTAAAATCCTGCTGTTGTCTTTCCAGGAATGCAGAGAACCCAGCCAAGTATTTTCTTAATATGTACACAGGCCAAATGCCAGAGATTATATATTCAACAAAAAGAAATACATTGAGAATCTAGCAGTACTTAATTCTTCTCAGATGCTAATGTAAAGATTATTTTTAAAATATATAAAAAATAAGATATTTCTTTCTCTTCACTGAAATTCACATGTGGACACTTCAGATTGTGGGGCCTTTCAGTAAGTTCTCTTGTTTTTTTTGTTTTTCCTGGATAACAATAGTTAAGAGCGCCCTGAAAAGTATAGCTATGAAGTATGAATGAAGGCACCTCTTTCAAGTGCAGTTACATCCCAATTCAACCATTTTTAGGCACATTTCCTGTGGCTAGTCCATTGCAGGACATCCCAGCCATCACAGATAAATGTTCTCTGTGTATACCTGCCAGGAGAGGGGCATCATAAGATGGTGGCAAACAATGTAACAGTAGCAAATTAAAAACAAACAAAAGCAATCAATCCCCCCAAAAATGGTGCCTGCAACAAGGATATGCCAGTTTTTGGCTGAATTTACTTCAAGAAAAAGAGGTTTTTCTACCCTTTAAAAATGAAATAAACAAAAACATGCTCCAAATCAGTGGCAGCTTTACAAAAAATAGTGATACCTATAGATGAACATGATCAAGGAGGAACTGAAAATAAAACTCAATACTATTGAGCTTTCCTTTGCAGGTGTAGGAGCAGATTAATCTACCAAACTGACAAAATCTGGATAATTTGTGAACAAGAATTAGTGGGACAAAAACTAATGTATCAAAATGGGATTATTCTAATAATGTTGGATACACCCTGAAAGTTATTAAAATGGTCAATTTTATCTACTGTATTTCTGTACTGACACTAGGCAATACAGTGGTGGTTAGAAAGGATGGTCATTCCAGCTAATTTTTCTGGTTCAGCTGTGACAGTGAGATTATTTTTGAAAACCTAGGAAGGAAGAAAGGCAAGGAGAAAATGTCAAGCAAAAATTCAGTTGAGAGTACATTAGGACAGAAAGTAACAAACTGATCTGTGGATAGAAGCTCATCAGGGTCAGTATTTATGCCAGGCTGTATTATTCCAATAGCCAAGAAACCAAAATAGTACATTGCCACCATGTCATCCATATTGTAAATCTGTAATTATATCATCTGATGGCAGATGGAAATTATTTTAACTTCATTTTTTTATGCTGTCCCCAGAAATAAGAATACAGTCTGTTATAATACAACTGTGTGCATTACTTCACACAAACATGCAGACGCACTTTCTTTTCTGTGAGGCTCTTTGGTTTGAGGTGACAGTGCTCAATCCCTCTGTCTTCCTGCAAACTGACTTTTTACAAAGTGCACTTTGGAAAAACATTCCACTCCCTGAGGACGAACTTTCTCTAGATGAAAAAGGTTTCCAAAAATTATAAGACTGGAATTTCTACTGAGAAGCAACTCCAGAAGGGGAAAGGATGAAAAAAAAGTGAGGTAAAAAAGTGGAAAAAAAGAAAGCAGCTGTATAAAGTCACATTATCAATAGGAATACTCAATTGAATATTCAGTAACAGCTATTCAGAGATTAAAAACAGGGAAAAGCATGCACATGTTTCTTCATAGAACGAAGAATTGAAAATATGGCTTCCAATACAGACATTTTACTTCAAAGCAGAGCAAGGTAAACACACCATGGTACTTGACATGCTGGCATGGGTTGATTGAATCCCTTCCTGATGATGCAGATTTATTTGAAATGGAGCCCTTCTTTGGGCTGGGCTACAAATTGTTTAATACCTTCCTTGAAATCTTCAAGTCTACAAATTCTTCATTATTGTTTCCCAATTAGTATTTATGTTGTTGACACAAAATGGAACAGCTCCATTAGACGAAGATGACCACCCCAAATATTCAGCACTGCTAACAGAAGACATTCAAAAGCACAAAAAATAACAGGCCAATACCCTGTCAGGCACAGGAGGGAAGCTGAACCTCTGGGGAGTCCCTCTACATTTCTGCAATTTGGTAGCACACTATACATTTGGTTTTGTCACCCTAGAGCAAATTTTTGTTACAACTATAGACAATCATAAATTTGAACGCAATATAATGAACAATTTTAGGGTGACTAGGGTACTTCCTTTCTTTGCAAGCAATCAGCTGCCTACCCTTACTTAATCGCTACATTTGAGTGAAGAAACCCTCCAAAAAGTACTGATAGGATAAGTTATCCTTTCCTGCACTCACTATAACACTGTTAGTTTGTCAAGTTGCCCAGCCAAAATCATCGTTACTTCAGAAGTAATGGTGACTTTCAAAACAATCCATTTCAAAAGCAAGATGTTACTTTTCATTCACAGAATGACTTCTTTGAGAATTTACATTCTCCTTTCAAATGTGTTCCAAGGAAAACTTAACTCCAGGTTTATTTCCTTTCAGTTATAATTTGTATCTGGATTCTGAGAGGATTTGCTGCCTTGGCTCTGTATGGGGTTTTATTTTAATATATAACAAAATCAAAATTGGATCCCTGAACAGGAACCACAGTCAAAGATCACGAATTGCTTCTCTGTGTAAGGCAGGGGGAAAAAAAAGTTTATCCCTATTGAATTTCAGGGTTCAGCACACATAGCAGGACTCCTGAATTCTGTCTGGTGTTTGCACAAAAAATCCTCTCATACAGCAAGAAACGAAACTCTCTTTTCCACTCCAACAACCACATAAGAGAGCCCAGTTAAAACATTCCTTGGCTTTCCTCTGAAGCATAAACATGACCATGTTTAACCTAGTCCTTGAATCAGATGATTGGTGTGTACCACATAAAGCTCTGGTCTGGTTCAAGGACACTGCCTAAGCACAGCAATGCTGGATGACTGCTGCCCTGAACAAACAGCTCCTCTTTCCACCATTCACTGTGCAAGGCAGAAAGGATTGCCCAAACACTAATGTGCTGCAGAGCAGTTTTCTTTCAGCTCATTCCAGCTACTATCCTAAGTTTTTCTTTCTCTCCCCTCAACATGCACCCATGTCAAAAGAAATTACCCTTTCTTTTTACTCAAAGAATGGTTCCTGATTGCTCCCATGCATATGGAAGACTTCAAGATCAAAAATGATTGCACTAGATAAATTTCATTTTCTCCCAGTTTAAACATTAAGGGTTTTCTTCCTGCTTCTGAACTACAAAAAATAAATAGTAATAAAAAACCAAACATATTTGAGTTACTGATTAGAAGTGCCTAAACAGCCAGACTAGTTATAAACAAGTCAGTGATGACAGACTACCATATGTCAAGCTTCCCATTATTGTGCCATTCTGTTATAATCACCTTAGTTATAACAAGTAATTTGTCCACTTAACAACAATGTAATGCAAGAAAGTGTAACTACTTCTGTAGTGTGTTGCTGTCTATAGCAAAGAAACTTACAGCTCATGCACATTATCATCAAGCATTTGTGTAAATGGATCAAGTTGCCAAGTATGCAGCTAACCTAAATAGTCTCAAAAGAAGGAAAGAAAGCAAACTTTACCTTGTGTATTTTGTTGAAATATTTTGTTTAGATCCAAAGAGGAAGCTCTGGAATGTGATTTCTGTGGCCTTGGAGGTGGAGTAGGGGGCTCTTCTCCCTTTTTCATGGCATCTTCTATTGATGTGCTAGAATATGACCTAAGGAAGAATGGGGGTAGGAGGGGATGGAGATAAAGCAGAAAGTATTTTACTTCAGAAATTCATTTTAAACAACTACACTGAAGAGTATCTAAAAATATACTGACCAGAACTCTAGTTAATGGTGGAAATTCCTTGTCCTAACTAAAAGTTCTCTATTATAGTAAGACAGATTTAATTTTTTTTTTTGCCAACAGAGGGACCTACACATCTGGGAAAAGGAATGGGTCATGCTGACAGAGACACTATTTTTTTAAGGCCTTTTCTATTACAGCTTCAGGCTCTTCTCATGTAACTTTATGTGCCAACAGAGTAATTGTATATTCACTTCAAGATTGTATTATCTCTTACTCTAGTTAATGGTGGAAATTCCTTGTCCTAACTAAAACGTAGATAGTAAATCAAACAGGAGTTTAATTTTTTTTTTGCCAACAGAGGGACCTACACATCTGGGAAAAGGAATGGGTCATGCTGACAGAGACACTATTTTTTTAAGGCCTTTTCTATTACAGCTTCAGGCTCTTCTCATGTAACTTTATGTGCCAACAGAGTAATTGTAGCAACTATTTTGAATAAACTGAGTAAACTTCCACCCCCCTTGTTACAGTTTCTGTTGCCTTTCCCCACTGTGAGGGTAGTGTTTATACAGGTATAGCTCCAACCTACCTCTTCCAAGTACATATTTTGTAGTTTATAGTATTCTAGCAGAATAAATTTTCTATTGCAAACAGTCACCTAATTCCCCAAAATCCAGAAAAATCAAATGGCTCCAAAGTAACCAAAAGTGGTCAAATACATGTCCCAGTGCAGACAGCCTTCTATGCTCTTCCACATCCCATTAATCCCAACGTGGTACATTTGATTAGAATTTTGATTTTGCTGAATAGTGTCCAATATTTTTCAGCTGTTGTAGTTAACCACTTTTCTGCAAGACGAAGAGCTTTCTTCAAAATGAGCATTGACAACGTGAGATGTTACACTTACTGTAACACATTACGCATGACAGGCAAGACCAAAAACATATTCAAGTAGAACAGAAATTACTTCTACTAATGGGAAACGGATCTGTTTTTTGCCAGACATGCTGCTGTTAGAAAACAACTCTTTAACAGAACAGACATTTGGCAATGCTGATCCTATGTTTTTTATGTAAACTTTAATCAACACAAGAGTGAAAGCTATAATTGCCTCAAAATATACATGTGGCACAAAAAACTTTGCTGATGTTGAATTTTTTATCTTGGTAGAGTCCTGGTTTCCATATTCATGTCATGTAAGAACTAACCCACCCCGCCTGAAATAAGTGGGAGAGCTTTGAATCAGAACCTTAAGGTTTTACGATTTCACTTCCCATATTATGCAGTATATATTTTACATGCATTACAACTGGACAATCTAACAGCTTGATATTTTAAATTTTTTTGTAAGGCTGAGTAAGATATCAGCTATCGGGCAAAAATATGCCAGCCCCAGCAGTGCTAACACAGAGCCCTGTGACAGGGAATCATTGCTTGCAGCAGACAGACTTGACACCTAAAAGTCAGTGAAGAGTCAGCAGCAAAGAAACTGCACAGCTTAGGCTAGAAAAGCAGGACCCAGAGCTGAGAGCTGCAGACTTGAATCATTGCCTCTGGTGGTTGGGCACACCTGAAGACAGAGACCCTTGAGCCTATAGAGCCCTCCAGGCTTTGCAGGGCAAGC
Source organism: Chaetura pelagica (assembly GCF_000747805.2). Lineage (NCBI taxonomy): Eukaryota > Metazoa > Chordata > Aves > Apodiformes > Apodidae > Chaetura > Chaetura pelagica. Next base: position 750,810 of record NW_009952690.1, read on the forward strand.
AAAGCAGAAGGTCTGAGTTCAAGGATGTGCTCAAGAATCTTTAGTCTCAACTTCTACCTTGAATTCATGAGACACACTCATATGTGAGACAGTCAGATGTGGCACAGTAGTCATATTCAAGTGATTTATTTCAAATTTGCTTAAGCAGTTGTAATTTTATGCTGTTTTGCATAAAATACTTTTTACACATATTTTGCATATTTGCAATTTATGGTTCAGTAACACAGCAAGACAATTTAAAACAGTATGAAAACTAAAAAGCTTTGGTTAGCAGTTGGAAAATAGCACTCAAGGCAGTTCATCCTTCCTGGATGTGGGTCCTAAGAACAGAGGATTTCAATCTTCATTCATCATGCATATAGCTGATCCTTTCTTATTAGCAGGCTTTGACAAGCTTGTAAGAAGGGAGCTCCTGATTATACTCTCATTACCCCAGAAAAAGAAATTAAGCCCTCTAACTAGCACCAAGAAAAAAGTTTGAAGGTGAATGCACAATATGTTTACACACCAGAATGGTGAACAACCAAAGCCAACACATAATCCATTAATATACAGTATTTTCTGGTACAGGTTTCCCTTTTGTTTCAAAATACCCACATTCAGCAGGTGCCACTTCTCATGGACCAGTGAGAGTTTGTACGCCTTTCCATCACACACCAACCAGGCATAGCCAAGAACACACACTAACAAGAGGATTCACTCACCCACATCCATGAGCTGAGCTACTATTGCTGTTTCTGTGGGAGTGTGCAATGTCTCCCTTCATATGCAACCATTGTGCAGGTTTCACCAACCACTGTGCAGGTTTCACCAACATGAAATGGCTGAGAACATTCCCCGCAATAGGGTGGTCCTCACTGTCCCACCCTGACACCTCCAGGGCAGGGCTGGAGACAGTCACCAACCCCACAAAGCAGCCAGGCTTGGCAGACCAAGTCCCAGCATCTTACAACCAGAGATGGCAGGGTTGTAGGCAGTACTTATGTAGGGTCTCTAGCTTATAGATCTCTCCTGGTATACATGCCTTTTATCTGAGCTGGACTTCCAGCACAACACCAATTAAAAAGAATGAATTAAAAATTCAACACCAGGTCTTACACCCTGAGTCTAACACCAGAGGAACATATGTCTTCTCCAAAAACAGAAATGAAAGCAGTACCTGGATCGTGGTCTGGCTTTCAGTGCGTAAGATTCCTGAGCAGCTGAAACAGACAAAAAGAAAAAAACAAGAAGTACTGCTAAAACTTCATATTTTAAATAAATGCCCTTAGGTGCAGGATCAGCGTTCATTAAAAATATGACTGTTGCAAATGCGGATGCGAGATTGGCAAGACTGTGCTCATTTCACATGAGCAATGGGGATTTGTTTTCATTTCTTCTTCCCCTTTGCTTCTGTCGTGCGTAAATGTCCCAAGAATTCAAAAGCCCACATGTAGGCAGACCTTCAGCTTTTAACTTGGTAACCAGAATGCAGGAAAAGCAATAATAGGTCTGATAGCACTAAACTGTACTCCTGGATGTAGTTTTGACAGACCAAAATAAGGAACAGCATCAACTTTCCACAGCAAAGACCTTACTCATAGTCCAAATATCTATCAGTTGTCCTAATTCCCAAAGCACAAAGGTTTATGTCCTTCACAAATACTTGAGTAATTAGTATAAATGTACATCATCTTTCCACTCATAAAAAAAAAATTAACACATCAGGTTGAGACTACACTGACATAGAGAAGGAAAGCTATTTTAAGGCAGAAAGCTTTAAAGGGTAAATATTGATCAAACACATTTCTATTAATGTAAAAACTGGTTTTCTTTCATTTGGATGAATTCCAAATATCCTGCCACATGCAGGTTTTGTGTGACAGAAAAACAAGTGCTGACTTACCTTCTCTGCATAATTCCTTGAGGCCATTCCTTGGTTTACATAGTCTTTTTGTGACTTTTCTGCTGCTTTCCTTACTAACATGAGATAATTTTGAGAAAATATTATCTGTGTGATTGCTTTCAAATGTGGCCCACTGAGATATCCTCCAGGTATCACAGCAGCAGCAACAATCCCAATGCATACACAAAATGAATACTTGTACTTTTCCCATTATTCTGCTAATCAAGGTACAACACTTAGATGAAGCAAGTATGCTGGGGAATAAAATTCTACGACTTTCTAGCTTCCTTCAGGTATATGACTACTTCCAAGTTGGACATTTATCACCAGCTACTATCTGAGCACATACAGCACTATCTGAGAACACAAGAGCTCCTCCAAAACATAGAGCAGGAGCTACCTGTGGTACCAGCTGGCAATTTCTGACTTTGTAATGGCTTGCACTGTACTACTCCACAGACCCTCTGAGGGAGGCTTCAGGCTCACAGAAGACAAGTAGCATCATATGGCATATGTACAGCCACACACTATTTCTCCATAAAAGAAACTGCTTTTAGGGTCACACGGTGCTAGTCAGTGCTTTGGATGGAATAAATCCAAATGCAGCTGGCAGTGACACAAACAACCACTTATAAACCAAGTTCTAGTAGCTTATTGTCACCAACAAACTGGCTCAGAGTCATCCAGATTTCTGAGCAACAAACTCTTCCTAGCAACTAAAGGGAAGAGAGGGAATTATTATTAAAATATGCAGTGGTGATAATCCTCCTCTCTCTCTGTATCCAACTCCCAGAGAACACAACTTCAGACACTGCTCCCCTACAGCAATATGACCCAATTTTTCCAGCATTGAAATTGCTGATTATTAAATTATATGCACAATTATTAAATGTATGCCACTTAGAAATAGGAAGTATAAATCCTTTCCAAGCTAAGCCAGGTTTAAGAACCTTCACATTTTCCTTCTTTTATGGAGACCATAATTCTGTTCATGCTTCTTTTAGAAAACCTTTTGTCTAAAAACCTGCAGGTAAAACTGACATTCAAACTCCCCAAGGACATCTTGTTGAGGTAAACAAGAAGGCACACACGGAAGAGAGAATCCCAAGATGACTACTAATAAAAGAGGCTAGAACACTGACATGGATTTTCTTTTAGGCTTTTGAAATACCAAGAAATTCAAGGCTACAAGTACACAACACCCAGACTTAGCTTTACCTTTCCAAAGAAGTAGTATAATATAAAACAATTATAAAACAGGCAGTTCATTATTAGGACATACAAATAATTGTGGCAAGATTTTAATAAAACATGCAGTTATTAAAACTCAGTATGTGCATGTTTTGTTTTGGAGGTGCAGGATTATACATATTCACATCACAATCATTTAAGATAACACAAAATTATTTACCCAGTTAATGAGTTTTCCATCTTTCTAGTGCTCTGGATACCTAAGCATAAGTTACATGAAATTGATTTTAAAAAATTAAAGCTGTTCAATAAATTAATTACAGTTATTATTTAAAAGTTTGTATATTCCTGGAATAGTACAGCCTGTTGAACCGAACACTAATTGAAGTCACATATGACAATGAACTCTTATTTATTCATTTCACAGGAGAGTGTGAAGGTTTGCCTTTTGAGTGTTTCACTGCTCCTCTCCCAATCCAAGCTCATTTTAAGCTCCAAAAGGGCGCTGATTCAGTAACTTTTGGCTGTAGTCCAATTCCTTATACTTAACTGGTGCCTCCTTGCTTTACAGGCTGAGGATTGGGTGTGAAAGTGCACCATAAAAGGTGCACATATGCTACCTGGCTAAACCAAAGACCAAGTAAGTCTAGTCTAAATTGCCCCAGTGTCTCATCTCTTAATGGCAACCTAGGCAGATTTGTACAACTTGAATGCTCACAAGAAATTTGCCCCTTCATCCTTTCAAAGTCTAAGGCAGATGGAGATCTTACACTTAGGAGCTTAAATTCGGATATGCTAAGCATGTAAAGTACTGTACTGACTTCCAATTTCTAGTCCTTCTGAAGGCAAAGATAACTTTCCAATAATAAAGCACAGCAGAATCATCTTTCCTGTCATTACCTAAACAGCTCAAATCAATAACCAAAGAAGGATGTAAAATTTCTCCTGCTTCATCCCAACCAGGTTTTCAACCTAAAGGTTAATGATGCCGGTGACCTTTCAGAACAACGACTGATTCTAAACTAACCGCTCCATTACTATGCTGTACCTAACCCACTACACAGATCAACATTTTTACTCCTACCATCAATTCATAGAATCATGGAATCCTCCTGGTTGGAAGGGACCTTGAAGATCATCAAGTCCAACCATAACCTAAATCCCCCTACCATAACCTAATTTACCCATTCAGTGCTTAAATCATGTTGCTAAGCACTGTATCTGCATTTCTTTTAAATACTTCCAAGGATGGTGACTCCACCACCTCCCTGGGCAGCCTGTTCCACTGTCCAAGCAATTATGATGATGGGGCAAAACTCTGCCATCTCTCTTGGAATACAAACACAGTAATGCTGTACCCAGAAGACCTCCCTGCAGAGGAGATGGAGGAGTCAGGGGAAAGAGAACGGTGACACAGGAGATGTGCATGTGACAGCAGGTTGTTTTTCCTAAGTGTACCAAAGATGGAATTGCTACACTGAAAATAAAACTGCCTGGGGTGCCCCTGGGCAAAATGGGAGGGAAGATAACAGAAATGAAAGTCTCCTAACCACTCTCCTATCCTCCTGAGAGGGAAGTGTAAGAGTGTGTATTTCAAGGGGGAGTGTGGGGGGCAGGGGGTGTGAAGCAGAAGCAGATATCATTTGAGAATAGGAGCTGAAGATAGGGAATCTGGCAGCTGCCAAGGGTTTGGGAAGAAGCCAGGAAAAAAAAAGACTTGGGAAATGAGGCATGCAGCTGTTGAGCAGCCATGAATAAATCGAGCTATAAGACAAAACTGCTGTGACAGACATGTGGGGTCAGTTTTCATAATCAACGATATCTTCATGAGTAAAAACATTTATGCAAAAGGAAAAGAAAGCAAGTCCAAATTTTAGCTTGACTGGGACCACGGAGGGCTTGCAAACACTCCCACCACCCTCACAGTAAGATTTACAAAGAGGAAGGCCAGGGAGGTCTGACAAACTGAACTGAGTGTGTGGGAAGTTTCTGGAGCAACTAAGTAATTTTGACATACACCGTTCCAGAAATAACATTTTCTAGTATGATAGGAAGAAGGAGTGTTTATTGGACTTGTAGAGAGGAAAAATGAGGGTGGTTTCAACTCTGTAATGCCCTCCAAATCAAAAGCCTGAATCAGTGCTCTTAGTGCCGCAAGGTCCATGTTTTCAAAAGGCTATCTAACCTTAAAACTCCTTGACAGAAAATAGGAAACCTCAATTCCACAAATAAACAGGCTGATTCCGAATAATTACTGAATACTTGCTGTGTACTTAGGAAGAGATTTATCAAGAGGTACAATGTTTGTGCTCCGGCATCTTGTTTGTAGTACAGAAAAACAAAATTCTGACTCCTTAAAAACTGATACATTAAAAAAATTTCCCACACATGAAGACTGCACATAGACTAACAACAAGGGAAAGACATCAAGAAAACCTTTTGAAAACCTGAATTAAACTAATTAAGATGAATTGTGCAAAAGTAGTAGTCAACATGAGGGAACAGCTAATTTCAGTAGTAAAATTATACAAGAACAAAAGGATCTTAAAAAAAATCAAATTACATTAATTTAGGCTTGTGATATAAAAAATATTTGATCAAAATCCTAATGGAATAAACATGTCAATTTTTTTCTTCTTACCTGTTTTCACAGTCAAGTGCTGGAATTCCTTTGGTATCGTTTTGAGAACAGTGCTTACTTTAAGAGCTTAAAAAAAAAAAGTGAATAATTAATTTAAGTATGTGCAGGTAAAATCTACAAGTATCAGTTCCAAGAAAGAAGTATTTCAGTTGGTATTAGAACATGTGATAATGCTAAACATACCTGAAAAAAACCCAGAAGTATCCAAATACCATCACAACACCCAAGCCCTCAAAAAGTAACAACTGTTAAGAGCACAAGAGTGAAGAACAGAAAAGTCATCTATGCCCAAATTCACATGCAACCACAAATTTTGAGAATTGGGGGTTTTGGTGTCTAAATCCATGGGACTTCTGTTTCAGAGAGGTAGTGCTTTCATAGAGCCACTTTGCAGAGCTGGGACTCATCTCTCCCAAGTGACAAGGATCTGGCTGCTTTTGGCAACTCAAACCTTTCACGCCTTTGCCAGGGAATGTCACGTGGCACCAACAGAGTCAGGGTTAAAATTCAGAAAATCCCAATCTTTGTGCTTATTCCCCTTTCACTGATGTCTATGCATCCTTTACTAATTACTGTCTTAAGGTGTTCTTAATGCTTTGTAGCATATTTTAATGCATTGTAATACATACTAGTATAAATGACCACTTGGAATGAAGTCTCTCATCTTGGTCTACCTTTATCAAATAAAACATGCTAAAAGTCTGGTTCTCATGATCCAGTTCTATCAACACTATTTTCCACATTTAACTATATTATAATCTGACAGAGTGGAGCTACTTTACTTGTATAGTTTTGAAAATGCAGGAAAATTTACTTCTACAGTCTTGAACCAGAGGTTCTTGAGTTCTGGGGAGATCTCCTCAGTCCAGAGAGTGATCTGCTCTTTCCTTTGTCAGAATGGCAATAAATGGTAGAATAAGAGGATTTGTTCTTTGGCTGAAATGGCAGGAATCTCTGCCATAAATACAGCAAACCCCACAGGACTGTGCACTGCAGCAGCTTCCCATTTGAATTAATGTGTCAGCTACCAAGAGCAAAACAAAAGTTCTTCAACTACACAGGCAAGAAAAAGAGATGCTCCAAGTAAAAGGTAAACCTGTCCTAGTCATATGAAAGCAGTAAGCTTCAAGGTTCAAGTCTTGCTCTTGTTTGTTATGAACTTTACAACAAAACAAAACTTGTCAATAAAACGTTACTTTCTTGGAACATGGTGAGTTGTCAAAACATTTTACAAACACCTGTCAAATCTGACAACCCTTCTTTGAACAAGGGCCACTAGGAATCACAAAACTGTCATGGTTGGAAAAGACCTCTAAAATCACCGAGTCCAACCATTTACCCAGGGACAAAACAAACAAACAAAAAACCAAACAACCACACACACACAAAACCATAACCACACACTCCACAAAACCAACAACAACACACAACCCCCAAAAGGCCCACCATGCCTACTAGATCATATCCCAAAGTGCCAAATCTACATGTTTCTTGAATACCTCCTGAGATGGTGACTCCACCACCTCCCTGGTCAGCCTGTTCCAGTGCCTAAATACTCTTTCAGTAAATAAATTCTTCCTAATATCTGGTCTAAACTTCCTCTGGCAACTTCAGGCCATTTCGTCTAGTCCTGCTGTTACTCACTTGGGAGAAGAGGCCAACACCCACCTCCCTACAACCTCCTTTCAGGTAGTTGTAAAGAGCAGTGAGGTCTCCCCTCAGCCTCCTCTTCTTCAAACTAAACAATCCCCATTCCCTCAGTCTCTTCTCCTAGGACTTGTTCCCTAAACCCTTCACCAGACAAATGTCCTTCTTTTAGTGAGCAGCCCAGAACTGAACACAGTACTCAAGGTGTGGCCTCACCAATGCAGAGTACAATTACTTCCCTACTCCTGCTGGCCGTCCTATTCCTGATGCAGGCCACGCTATTCCTGATGCTGGCCAACACGCCACTGGCCTTCTTGGCCACCTGGAGACACTGCTGGCTTGTGTTCATCCAGCTGTCAACCAGGACCTGGTACTTGGCCTTATTGAATCTCATACAGTTGGCCTTGGCCCAACAATCCAACCAGTCCCCATTCCTCTGCAGAGCCTTCTCCAGTCGTCTGGGAACTCCCCTGTTGAAAAGAACTGCTGATAAATGACAGAGGCACCAGTCCCTTTAGTACTCTTCGGTGAATCCCATCTGGCCCTACAGACTTCTGAGTATCCAGGTGCCATAGCAGGTCCTTAACTGCTTCCTCCTGGATTACAGGGAGTTTGTTCTGCTCTCCATCCTTCCAGGTGTGAAAACTGAATACCCTGGAATTAGCTGGTCTGACTATTCAAGACGAAGGCAAATAAGGCATTAAATATCTCAGCCTTTTCCTCATCTTTGGTTGCAATGTTCCCTCTCATCCAATAAGGGATAGAGATTCCCCCTGGCTCTCTAATTATTGTTAATGTATTTATAAAACTTTTTTTATTGTCCCTTATGACAACAATCAGATTGAGCTCCAGCTGGGCTTTTGTCTTTCTAGTTCTCTCTCTGTATGACTTCACAAGATCCCTGTACTCATTTTTAGTTGCTTACCCCTTCTTCCAAAGGTGTTAAAATTCTCCTTTTTTTCCCCCCCGAGTCCCAGCAAAAGCTCTCTATTCAGCCAGGCCAGTCATCTGCCCCACCATTTTGTTTCACAACACATGGGTACAGCCTGCTCTTGTGCTCTTAAGACTTCCTTCTTCAAGAGTGTCCAGCCTTCTTGGATCCCATTGTCCTTCAGGACTCTCTTCTTAAGGGGTTGGCCCAATCAGTGTCCTAAAAAGGCCAAAGTCCACCCTCCAGAAACCCACGGAAGTCCATCTGCCAAACTCAGTCACATCTAAGTGTGGAAGGCGATTCAGGAATGTGGACTATACCTTGTCTCACAGCTCTGATGCAAACTCAGCATGTGCACAGCTGGGAGGTCAAGATGTATCATTCTTTTTTATATATATATAATCCTCAGCTCTTAGAATAAGGCAATAAAAAAAAAACCCACAATTGTTTTGTTTCTACAGCCGAGGGGTAGGTACAGCAGGTGAGAACCTGAAAGGTCAGGAAAAGGGCATATAAAAGAGAATGACTGTGTGACGATCCAGTGTCGATTCTGGAAGCCCTAGTAGCTGCTGAGTGGAAAAAGAAAAAGATCAATTTCACATGCCTTGCTCCTGACAGATTTCAAGTGAAATAAATGCATCAAGTATTTGCAATCCAGTCTGTCCGAAACTTTTATTTCGTGAGAAAATATAGGGACTTTTTTTTTTTTTAAATAACAGCTAATTTTGAAGTTTTGCTAGTTCCTGCAAAAAGGGAAATCCAAACACTGGCACAACGTAGTTTTGAGTCTTACAAAACTCCTGATAACAACAATTACAACTTTTTTAAATTAAGTACTGCAGCATTAATTGCTTTAGGACTACATGTATTTTAGAAGGTGCATTTTGTATCATTCATGTATAACACAAATTATTTTTAAGCAAACACATCCATTTATTTGTCTTCAACTCAGCTGCTGTCAATGACTTAAAATAAATGTCTTCCTTTTAAATCTATAGCAAGACATAGCCAACTTAGAAATTAAAAACAGCATTGCTTCTGTAGGCAAATATAAGGAATTACTAATAACACACAGAACTTAATCCATAACAGAGAGGGGGAAACATTATTTATTTCAATACCTTGTTTGTCATCTTTCTTTGAGTCTTGCAACAGGGCAGAGTTGTCAGGTACCTCTTCAGCAGATGCCTTCTTAAAGAAAGAAGATGTATCTGTTACACTGACTGGCATAGCACCCACATATTCAGATTCACAGCAAACAGATGGACACAAATAAAGGTGATGCTCTCGCACCATGATTTCCTTTGCAAAATAAAGAAGCATCGAGGACCTTGAGAAAGACATCTATAACTCTGCTTTTCAAGGTACAGCAGTTCCACACTGGAATTAAGTTTGAGAAGCCCTTCAACAGTGACTCACAAGGAGCTAAGGACTATACATAAGGAGAGCCTTCTCACAAAAGAGCAATGTCACACTGTGTTTTCTTTTCTCTTTGGGTGTAACACCCATGTTAGGGTTGAGGAAACTTTCTCAAGGCCAAGAGATAGAGTCTTCATCCTAACAGTCTCTCCAGCCAAAACTCCAGCTGCACTGCAGAGCCCACTAGTTCTGTATCTAAGGTCTTCCAGCAGAGTTGGCTGATCTTTGGACTGCTCTTTTCTTTCAGCACTGAGATGGGAAAAACAAATTTCACCAGCACATCTGCTGGAGGCCCATTCAGGCTTCTCATGGGAAAACAGGGAACTTCACCCCAAACTTACTCCTTAACTTTATTTTAGTAGCAACTTGTAATTCAGGCTTTTGTTGTTCTTGTTACTTCTGCTGCATAGCTCCCAAGAAGGAACCAGGAACAAATTCTACTACCATTATCTGTAAGAATAAGGATATGCTCTGCAGCCAAAACAACAATAAAGCTAAAGTCAGAAACCTCAAACTTCTCTAAATATTAAGCAGTGCTGATTTTTCCCAGTGAGCATGGAAGAGGCTGGGCTTCAAAATGGCCTGAAATCCATCAGGCCTAAAAAAAATTAATTCAGGAACACAGATTTTGCAGATGATACAAAAAAAATCCCCAAATTTAAAGTCAGTAATTCAAGAAGGCCAATTCTAGAGTAAAGGGCTATCAGATCTGTTTTAGAAAGTTGCATGAGGGATTCCCTAATGCTCCTGAGGAACCAACATAGACAAAAATATGGCTCGAGGACTCTGAAAACATTTGAAGAAAAACCTCCTATCTAAATTAAAGAGTGCCAGACCAAAGCCCTAATTCTGAATGAACTGATGCTTGAATTGATAGACAGAAATTTCAATGAACTGTGAACATTACATTACTGAGGGGGTTTAGAGCAACCCCAGCCAGTTGTTTTATGCATATAGTGTTAAACTGTGTTATATCTTTAAGCTTTGGCAGTGAGAAAACTTGTGGAAAAGAGCCAACATAATGGAAGAAAAAGAAAAGAAAAAATACCACATCAGAACCAGAGTGGGAGACAAAAATTTGAGAAAGAAAAAATAGGAAGACAAAACCTCCTTGGTTAATAAAAAGCAGTCACCCTTGTCATTCTTCAGCATAACATTAGCAGTCTTTTTGTGTTTTGTAAGTTTAACAAAATCTAGCGTTCAGGTGACCTGTGTCCTGCCATTATTTTCTTTATGGATGCATTAAAAAAATGTTTCCATTGTACTACAATAGTTCAGAAGTGACAGTAAAAGTCATCTTCAGAAATTAAATAGCCTTAATGGATGATAGGTGGAAAAAGACAAAGATATGGGCATAATGCATAACTGATTATATCAATAATATAATATAATATAATATAATATAATATAATATAATATAATATAATATAATATAATATAATATAATATAATATAATATAATATAATATAATATAATATAATATAATATAATATAATATAATATAATATAATATAATATAATATAATATAATATAATATAAT
>NW_009952690.1:762513-794499 GCF_000747805.2 Chaetura pelagica
ATAATGTAATGTAATATAATATAATGTAATATAATGTAATTATAGTAATATATAGTATTTTTTATGTAGGGATCAACTATCTAAATTATATTTCCTCAAGTAGCAAAGATACAAATTAAACTGCAGGCAGACATGCTACAGATTCTTCCTTGTTTTCAACCTAGCCATAGAAAAACTAATTTTGCAGAACATCCTGCCTCCTTGAAGAACCTAGGAATGGAGCAGAAGATGCAGCTGCTCCCCCAAGAACATTACCTGACTGCAACAGCAGCACAGTAATCTGCACGTTATTGGCAGTTATAGGCGAGAATAGAAATGAGAATGGCTCAAGGAGGAGAGAGCAGAGGTAAAGCAGAAGAAGTCTGAAAGCTTAACTGCTGAAAATAAAATTTAAAAATAAACATAAAATGGGGGATTTGTTGCTTGTTTGGGTTTTTTACATTTGGTGCTGTATACTCTCTAGAGCTATTTAACTATTACTATAATATTCCTATAATTATCCTATCCACTACAGCAGAAAACTCTAAAAAACATACATTGCTCAGGAAATCATCTCCTCCTAGATTTATCCTTACTCTGCACATACATTGAAGGACCACAAATAGAAGAGTTGAAAAAACAGACATTTAATAAGATTATAAAACTACATTGGTCAGGTTACTGAAATGACATTTTATTTCTAAGAAACATGAGACGATTTTGAAAGTGAGATTTCTGAGCCTTCTGAATTATATAAAAGAATTTTCTAATCTCACAGTCCCAAAGGATGTGCAACTAAAGATTAAACTTCCTCATAATGCTGCAATAACCAAAGATCACTTTGCATATCTGGGTTATCACTTTGGAAGCCAGTGTTCTAAAAAGGACTCCTTAGACCACAGAGATACTGACGTAGATCCTGAAGTCAGAAGTTACATAAATTATTTTTAATTTATTATTTCCTTTTAGTAATTTTTAATAATGTGTATAAAAAATACAGATTTATTTATATTTAAATTACATTTTAATTTTATATTCTATCTGTATTTTTAATATATGCATGTACATTTGTATATGCCTATGCAAATGCAAGTGAAAAAGTGAAGCTGACATACAGAGGTCTTGCCTACCAATAAAAAAAAGCATTCACACAGGAACATGACAGTTTTTAAGCAGAAGACAAATAATTCTCTTTAAAAAAAGAGTATCTTAAGCTGATGCAGGGAGTTAACTCAAATACTCAGTTGCCTCTTACTACAGTCTGGAAATGGGAGTTATGCATGGAAGTATATACACACATTGGCACCAGCGAATGCGTTTTCAATGCAAAACACCTTGAATTTTGCCTCTTATACTTGTTTAAACAGTAAACCAGTATGAATTTATGCTAATGAGGCACACTTTCCAGGGACTATTGAGCTTTGTTGAATGACAGCACAGTGAAGAAGAGCCAGTATAGTGTGGCTTGTGGCACAATCTTGCAGCCCCCTGCAAACCACTCTCCCAAAATAAAGCCATATGTGAGGGACGAGGCTGTTGTGCTCTGGTGAAGGACCTGCCTATGCTGCTAACACCAGCCCATGCTAACAGAACAGCAGCACTTCTTTCAAAACTCAGTAAAGCTGCTGTTCCTTGCCCAAGCTGCTGTACAAAGAGCAATACCACCCAGGGAGGCTCCATGTATTTTAGCAGTTCCAGAAAATAAAACTGAATGCTCAAAGCATTGGCTGCAGCATTGCCTGAAGTGCTGCACTCCATATCAGCTGAGGAACGTCTGTTTGGAGGTACCACTACTGAGCTGAATTCCATAAGGAAAAGGTGGTTTCTGACCCAGGAACTCCCCAGAGCAAAGCATAGGGAGGTAACAACTAGAGAAAAGACTTGCTGAGCTGGCATGACATACCAGTACTTTTTAACTTGGAAGCAGCATCAGAAGGGCCTGTTCTTCAAGTAAGTCTGCCATTTGATTTTCTGTCTTAAATACTAAACCCCTAAATCTCACAGTATATATATTCAGAGTTGCAATATCCACGCACAACTCAGTGGCCATGGTTACTTCAGCTTTACAGGAATTTTATTTTTTTAACCTCAGTAATAAACTCTTCTCCTTAATTTACTTTTGCTTGCGATAGTCGTCCATTACAAGGCTGGTATCTGTTGTGAAATTGCTCTACAGATCTCCATTCTTCCCAAAAAGCACTCTTCTCGGCTCATTACAATTACTACCTAGATGCTTAGATGGTAGTTCCTTAGACTATGAAAAGGCTAGATATCAAAATTGAGACTGAATCACTTAGAATAGAACTCCGCATGCCTCTGCTGTACAAAATTTGGAATAGTTTCACTCTCTGAAGAAGCAAAGTACAAGGAATTAGGACAAGCCAAGACATTTTTCTTCTGATCGTCAAAATTGGGGCAGCAAGTGTGGAAACGGAGCACTGTAAACAGAAGAAGCACTCAAGAACTACAGGGCCAGGAGTACCTAACTAGAACAATCTCTGCACCTGAATACTGACATTTTCAACCAATTCTGATTCAGAAGAGATTTCACCTGAGCTCTGTCCCTGTGCCACCCCTCCTCCTGCAGCATGGGCTCTCCCCCCTCACTGCTGGGATCCAGCCCACCAGGACATGAACAGCAAAGGCGTATTTCTCCGCAGATTCCAACATTACACAAGGCTGGAGTCCCTTGATGGCTACTCCATACTCTGTTACACAGGAATATCTTCTGAAAAAAACATCAGTCTTATCCACACACTGAATGAATTGCTGAGAGAGGGGTTTGAGATGGCTTCATGAGACTTAAAGACTCCTGAAGTCCTACAACAGACTCACAGTTCTGCTGCTACAGGTACTACAGTCACTGTGAAGCTGGGCTGTTACTCTGCAAGGTTAACTACCCTGCTTCTGCCTTCTTACCTCCGTCCGACTGAAGTCCCGAGTCTGCTGACCACCTGGCAACAACTCAGAATAAGAATCAAACAGTGCACAGTCATGAATGGGCTTCAAAGAAGCTGCAGGGGAAAGAAAAATAAATAATCATAAAAAACCCTCAAATAAACCACAAACCAGAGACATGCTAACTCTTTGGTTAAAACCGGTTTCATAAAAACCTGTTCCAGCATCATTTTGTCCTTCATGTCTACATATATCAGAACTATCTTTAAGCCACAGATTACAAACACCATGAAGATCTTTCTATCTTGTGTTTTGAATAAGTCAACGTCATGAAAGGGGTAGCACATATAATTTCTGTGAAATTAGTCAGCAGCAATTCTGAGCAAACATTACCTGCAAAACAACAATTGTTTCTCTGCATTTTTCTCCTCACAGTTCAGTATCAACTTAGTTGGCCTTATGTTTTATATCCTACAGTTTATAGGATTGTTAAAGATACTTACCAAACCTTCAACTTTAATTTTTGACATTTTGAATAATGAAAAACAGCAGAATCTACTGCACAAAGGTACATTATACACTAAGATTGAAGGCCAGCAAAAAGCAAGGACACTAAACATAGTAGATCCTGAAACCTGGTCTAGTGGAACGTGTCCCTGCCCATACAGCAGGGTTGGAACTAGATGATCTTTCAGGTCCCTTCCAACCTAAACCATTCTAGGATTCTATGAATATACACCATCCTTAACTAAACAGCACTGAGAGTGGGGCAGGCAGGGAGGGGGGAAGAAAAAAAAAAATCAATTCTAATTTCTCACAGGAATATTCACAAGAACATCATTTCTATTCCACAAGATCAGGTCCTTCTGCTGATACCACTCTGGGATTAGTTCCTCTGAGATAAATCTGTCTTAAAAGCTGGAAAACAGCTTTTTTTTCAGATCAATATATTGAAAGGCAGAATAATGAATTCTTACGTCAAATTTCTAGTTTCTGGCTAGTTTATCTGAATAAACTAAGCTCTTGCAAATCTGTCATATTTACAATACAGGGGGGTTTCATACAGTGCAAATAACTTAACAGATTCCATAAATTAGTTTTAATAAAAACTTTCAGAAAAGGTGGTGGGTCAAATTGTCAATGTGCCAGGACAGCATTTGGCCACACACTTGTAGTATACAGAAAAAACCATGAAGCCAGCAGTTCACTCTTCACTGATCTGTCTTACACACCAAGTCACTTTATTTGACACTCTTATCAGATGCAAATAGTTCACTTGAACCAAATTCTGGCTCATTCTGGAACTAATGCAACACCCTAATGAAAAACAGCTTCCAGCAATCTTCACTGGGCTCGAAATAAGCAGAGAAAAAAAAACTAAACCAAACCCACAAAAACAAAACAAAACACCCAACCACCACCACCAAAAAACCACAACAAACATAAAAACAAAAAAAAACCATGAAAACACAAAAATTAAGTTTCTCTCAAAAATTTATTTTGACATTTTAGTTAAGTGTATGAGCCACTTACTGCTCACTTATCAATGCTTTTATTTCAGAAGTTGATACAACCGGGCCTCTGTGCCTTCTTCTGATTCCTGGTGTTACAGTGTGTTCAGATCTTCTGGTTTTTATTAATGCAAGACTCTGAAAAGATTGATTTCTGAATCCTGACTAGACAGCAGAATGAATGCGAGACATTTTCAGACCCTCAAGCTAATCAGAATTAGGGTATTAGCTGAGATATTTAGTGTGCCCACAAAAATAACACTAAGTCCTTTCACCTCTTACCCATAGATCAGCTTGAGATGCTTGGTTGCATGCAACACCATGGAACTATAATCATCTAAGAAAACGATAAAGACTCCAGTGCTGAAAGGGAAAAATTTGGGCAAAAGAGGATTCTCAGGGAACAACCACAGCTTACCACACTCTTCCCCTCATAGATATAACAATGTCCTACTACTAGAGATGGTTATTTCCATTACAGTTTTACCCAACAAGAATCTCCATGGAGGAGCTTACAAGCTAATTTATGATGAGAACAGGCACGAGAGTAGCGAATAAAGTGGTAGCCCTGGAGGGAAAAGGGTAGTTTTAATTATGACAAGTGAATGTAATTAGAGAGACTCAAAGTGATCAAGACTTGGAAGTGCAGGTTTTAACAGGAGCCTCTCCCTTTGGATATGAAGATAGTGGATAAGGAACATGACTCCAGCAGAAATTACTTCACAAATCTGATACAGGGTGAACATTTAATTTTCCTTACTACAGCTTGATTTGCTCTTTTCCTGTCTTTTAATATATTCAGTGTCACCAAATTTAATGGAGATTTTATTAGATCTTAAATATTATCCCTTAGCACTGTAATTATAATCTGTCATTAATCCTCCTTGCCCTAGAAAGTCATACACATATTTTAGATGGAGCAGTATATACTTCAACATTCATTTATAATTAAAAAGAGACAGAACTAAGGAGAACAAATGAAAGGGCAGGTTTCTTACTGCACATTGTTACTGAGCTATGTTGTATTTTGGATTAATTACTTCTTGGACTACACAAACTGCTGTAATCCCCCCATCATTACTGCAAATTACTTATAGAAGAATCTGTTGATTACACTAAATGAATTGCAAAAATTATTTAACCTTTGATACAACCAGTAACTCCATCTACCAAAATCAAATCATCTAGCCCCATAATCAAAGTAACAGACAAAAATACAGTGAGTGGGCATATTAAACAGAAATTTCTGGTGTAGATTGAAATTTCTGGGGAACGACTTTTTACAAGGGTTTGTAGTGAGAGGACAAGGGGCAATGGATTAAAACTGAAGGAGGGTAGATTTAGGTTAGACATTAGGAGGAAATTCTTCCGTGTGAGGGTGGTGAGACACTGGAACAGGTTGCCCAGGGCAGTCGGGGATGCCCCCATGCTGGCAGTGTTCAAGGGCAGGTTGGATGGGGCTCTGAGCAACCTGATCTACTGGGAGGTGTCCCTGTCCATGCAGGGGAGTTGGAACTAGATGATCATTAAGGTCCCTTCCAAATCAAACCATTCTATGATTCTATGAAAATGTATTAGCATAAGAAGTTGTAAAGCACTCCAGTATCATTTTCAACACACAATTGAGAGACAGATGCTTAGGGGGAGTTATCACAAGAGTTAAAAGCCATGTAAGTCTTGTTGGAAATACTTTGCTACTAATAATCATCTCACACAGTAGCTCTAATGCCACTTGAAGCACTCTTGAGCAAAGAGGTGGATGTTAAGAGGCAGGTAATAGCTACATTTTACATCACTATCTTGTGTTTTCATACATCCCCTCTTCAGCGATTGCCTCTTAAGCATGATGAAAAATGCATGCATTAAGAAGCAACCGGAGAGCCATTATGCAGCGTAGAACCCCGTCCTACTTGCAGGACGGAAAATGAAACCTGTCTCACAAGCACACTGGGTTTCTGAGGTGGCTACAGCAACGTGACCTGCCGCGGGCATGTTACCTGCTTGAAGGTACTCGGGCAGCAGCGTCTCTGGCAGCGTCTCCGGCAGCTGGTACCCGTTCTTCCTCGCCACCACGAGGTGGAAAGCAGCACAGAACTCCGGCAGCGTCAGCGCCCCATCGCAATCCACATCGCTCAGCTCCCTGCCGGCAGGACAGGCACATGTTTTCCAGGGCCTTACCTCAGGGAAACAGCCATATGCAACCACGGGGCAGACAGAAATGCAAATTTGAGAAGGGATATTTAAAAAGACAAGCACCTCTGCCATTCGCACGTGATCCTAACTTGTACACTTTGTCTCAGAGAAGATGAAGCAGGTTCATTTCCTAATGCTGAATTGTCAGGTTACTCTTTTTTACTCAAGTACATTTCTTCTTATACATCATGCCATGCAATATAATGATACATATATATTATAACATGAAATACATATCCTGTACTTCCAAGGGTGGTATTATCTTTCCAATGGTTGGAAGCACTTCTGGTCAATCCATGCAGGATCTTAAACCAGTTCAAGCAGAAAGTTAAAGATTCAGCAATGGTTACTTAGCACCATTGACTAGCCTTAAGAAAGTAACTAAACTACACGCTCTGGACAAGCTTAAATGTTACTAGCTTCTAACTAAAGTGGTTCACTCTTTAATATGCTCCTCAAACAGTAAAGCTGGACTTCAGAAATTCAAGACTAAAATTTTATAAATTAACTGCAAGAACTGAGTAATGTTTTATCATAAGCACATGGACTAAAATAAATATGTAATGTCCTAATCTTTGAAAGTAACAAGCATTTTTTAAGGTGTTGAGGTTACACTGACAAAGGCTGAAACATCCCACATGTTTAACACAGTAACACAACCTCGTAACATAATCTCAAAATTATAATTACCTATTAGAAAGGAATACTTTTCTTTAAGTTTTGCACAGAGAACATCTTGTGCCAGGAACAGAAATACAACATGTTTTGTTAACATATTGGGTTAATCTGTTCTTCTTAGGTAATTTAAATTTAAATTCCAATATTCACTTCCCCCAACGCTATGTTTCTTCAGTTGTTTTTATTTTCACAACTGCAAATCCACTTTGAAAAGATTCCAGACATATTCTTTGACCCTGACAGATGTTTAGGCTCTTCTAAGCTTTTCCTCTCATCTGTCTTCATAAAAGCATATATAAAAATAAAACCTCTATCAGCACTTCTGATCAATGTTTAAAACTGTTTGGCCTTCCTAGCTGAGATGCAAGGATGACACTGAATCACTAAGCACCATGTTGTTAGTGAAAATAATAGAATCTTTGTCAAGTTTTATCATGTGCAGTTCCATCCACAATCATTTCTAAATAAGCTCATTAAAAGGAAATGTACTGGTTCATTAGAAAAACACTGATGAATTATGCAGTTGTATTTACTAAAAATTAGGCATTAATTAGGCCTCCTCTGACAAAACACAGCCAGAAACATAAAACCAACAACACATCTAAAACATTCCAGAGGTGCTTTCTTCTGTGTCATTTCATGAAAAATGTCGGTTTGTTGAGCTAATGGCGCTGCTTACAATATACTTAATAACAGCTCCCAGTTACATCACTGTTTAAACCTTCCCAGTCCTGCTGAGTAGCTGAACATCTCTCCTGAAAACAAGCGTATCAGGAAGATTGATGAGCATGCTGCTGCTTGGGCCTGAATGTGATTCTGGAGATAAAAGCAGTAATTATAACTGAAGATACTTTTCAAAATTTCACACAAGTTCTTGAATGAAGCGTCTTTTTAAAAAATGGGATACACAGCCCCAATACTATTATGGTACTCACCAGATGTGAGAAAGCTCAGGGATGGGGAGCTTTGATTTTGTGAAGAAATTCTTTGCCACAGAACCTGTTGGGAAACCAAACCTTATCAACCATTGGAAACTAATTCTCCAATTACTTACCTCTGATCAGGGCAACCGCACCAGAAGCGGCTGGTTACTTTACGTCCAAGAGACGCTCAGATTAACTGGATGTTAATACAGCTGTTGGACCGTTTGTTGCTTGTTAAGTAAGTGACAGAGAAAGCCAGACAGAGCTGTTGACCTCATTTCCCCATTCCCTCCATATGTGACAAATAAACACAGGAAAACAGGCTTCAGTACTAGTGACTCTAACCAGTGTAATTAGTACGTCACCAGTGATGACATAACAGATGTCTATAGCTCTGTTTCACCCAGAAGCCACGTGTGTGGCAGTACAGTGCCACAGTGTCTGCACTGCTCTCCCAAGGCACTGCTTGAACCATCACTTTTCCCTGAAATGGTTCAAATATTATAAAAAAGAAAACAATTACAAACAAACAAACAAAAAACCCCACTAGATTCAGATAGCACGCAGCCACTGCCCTGCTGTGGGCATTCTCACTCACCCTGACATAAGAAACTTTCTCATTCTTCTCCTGGCTAACAAACCCATTTCTTCAACATCTAGGCTTATAAAACATATGGCAACATGAAGCACAGACTTCTAGGTCTACACTACCTCTTCCCCTTGGGCATTCAAGTCAGATAATACTGCAGTGCATAAGAAAAACTGTAACTGGGGCAGGTTAAAGACTCACCTAGCACAGCATGTCCTCTCCAGCACTGGATGCCAAGAGAGGAGTATGTAACCATGACAAACCCACATAATAATAACGTAACTCAGAATGTCCCCAAACTCTGACCACCTGTGATTCAGGAACTTTCTCAATCAGGAGTAGCAGTTAAATTCTGACAGATTCTTCAATCACAGATTCCTCAAATAATTTATTAAACCTGGAGAAACCTCTATCATCTGTATCACCCTGCAGTAAGGATTTCTACAGCTTAATTATTTTAAGATGTTGTGGAAGCTCCAATTTATAAACAGTATTTTTGGATGTGCAAGGACTGCCTGAGAATCTTGCTCAACATAAAGGAAAATGCACAACTACCTGAGAGGGTATATATGCATATATTCACGCACACACAGTTACAGACATACTTTGCTCTGTAACAAAATACAATGTTATTGAACAATCATTTTCTCCTTCAAGCAAATTTTATGAAGGAGACTTAACAGAGGCAAAGAACTGGTTTAGCACTAGTTTCTGTCAGCAACAGGCAATTTATTTAAACTTTTGGCTGGATCCAAGCCTCCTAAGCCCCAGTAACACATCAGGGCTCAGGAAAATTGCCTCAGTTTAAAGCCTGTAGTGACTTCCTCTGCAGGCCAACTGTCTGTACCTGCAGTGACTCCTCTCGTGAGCAGCTCGATCCTCCTATTCAGGATGGAAATGCAATCTAAATATGCTGTTAATAATACTTTATCATGTGTGTGCTCTCCAGGTTTTGCTTTTAATGACTTTGAAGTCCAAATCCCAGTCTTTCAGAGCCATAAACATGCATTCTTGACCACACAGGACAGTTAACTGCACCCTTCATTTTTTCACATGGATCCTGCCACATTTCTGCTGGGAAAGCAAGCACAACACTGAGGGCTTTTTCAGATCAGTATTTGCTGCAGGTGTGTTCCACAAATACAGTGGATGAAATACAGAGAGCTCATTTTAATTTTTACCAAATTGCCAACATTTCTCCTTTAGATGTAATTCTTTTTCTAAAATCAGGAAATTTAGGAAAGAACATAAGGGCCACAGTATTGGTTTGCTTTTTGAGTTGTCTGCCTTTAGAAAGAAAACTCAATCAACTCTTCCTCACTCCAGAGAGAAAAAAAAATCATTTATCTGCTTAACACGTCTCACCCCTCAGCCTGGTCCCTTTACTCAACACACACAATGTTTAGTAAAAATTACCTGAAATAAAGGAGTTCAGGTCAGGCTGCAGGGACCTGAACTGGTTGATGTAGTAGTCTCGTTGCTCCTCTGTTATCCTCCAAGGGTCATCTGAGTAGTGGGTGCTGCTGTCCTGCTGCTCCCGCTCTGCTGAAAGAGACTGAAGGGAGGAACACTGACTTCAGTTGCAAGCAGGGGAGCAGAAAGGCACTGGGAACCTCAAGAAATCAGATTCTTATATTAGCAGGCATTTTAAAACTATGAGAAGCAGAAATGGCCACACTGATTATTGCCTCACTACTCATCTATTAATGCTGAGGCTAACATTAGGTATCTTTACCCAGGCAATTAAGGGAAGTTTTATATAACCAAAGCTAAAAGAAAAAGGAAATCTTACTAGTGCTGACCACAAAAATGAAACTCCAAGACATATTTTATTACATCTGCATTCATTTTGGGGGTTCATTTTGACTGCCATGCATTACAACCCTGAACCACACACTGTCTACCTGAAAAAGACAGAATCAGTGAAGGTCCTAAAGCTGTATTTATGCAGCATGGTGCATGAAGATTTAGCTTTGCTAAGGAACTATGTACTTATTCTTAAGAGTGGTGCTGTAACTAGAGCTATACTGCTTCTGGACTCTCTGTCACTCAGGTAACTTGGCACATACTATGCCAAGCCAGGGAGATATGTGAAATCCTAGAGACCTCAACCTTCTGTCACTTTCCACAGTTTAGGTAAAAATCCTACCTTGGGAAAAATAATACCCTGGAGGAGAAGGACGTTTAATTCATTTGTGTCTTTGCTTTCCAATTTACTTTTTTAAAGGGATGTCTGTATGTTTAGTAGGTTGGGTGGTGGTGTTTAGAAGAGGGCTGCTGGTACAATTAGTGTCTTTGTTAAACTGGAACGACAGTATTTCAAGATGCTTTAGGCCTGGAGGACAACACTTTTAAATAGAGAAGGCAAGCATGAACAATAACCAGGCTCCAACTGGCTCCACAACAGCCCTTTCTTTGTCATACCTGTCCATTTCCTAAGAATCAAACACAAAACACTTGTTCTGAAATACATCAAAAGATCCTCGAAACAGGCAACATCATAAAGCTGTAAATTAATTTTCATTTCAAAGAGCTGTACAAATGCACCCCATTTCATTTCAAGTCAGCACAAATTATGTGACTACATGTAAATCTTTTCCTGAGGCTCAGGTGACATTTCATTATGAGCATAGGGTGCTAAGCACTAAGGGAAAAGGTACAGAGTTTTACTTGTTTAGGAAAAAAGCTCTCCCTTAGGAGAGCTTTGTCCTTCCTTGAGGCAAACTACCTGTTTGCATAATAAATGCACAGCAGGCACACTGGAACATCAGAAAAATTCACTTTTGCAACCATCAGGAAAATATAGGACCCACCTCATCAAAGCAAACGCCCAGAAATTAATTTATTCTGTTTGAGATGTGATTTAAGCAAGTGGGGTGAAAAAACAGAGTATGAAGAATATTAGACCATAAATTCCGTGCATGTGTTACAGACAACACACTAAATCAAGCAGGAATCTCTGTAAAACCTCATCTGTTTTAAATTATTTCATTTTTGCTAGGATAACTTTTTTTTAATTATTATTTATTTTTATTATTGAACTGAGGATTCTCATTCTAGTTTTCCTATCTATACTATTTGGTGCTTCTCATTCTACTTAGCTTCAGTAATTTAATTAACTGGATTATTTATTTTATTTTCTCCTTCCTACCAGCTTTTTTATTACTTTTTCATGTACTAGAAGAGCACACTTCAGCCTCTAGTCTAAAAACATCTTATAGAACACTTTTTACTTTGGAAGTGAGAATTTCCTGCCTCTTTTTGGTTTTTTTCCTATTGTTCTATTAGCAGCACTACCAAAGAAAAATCTACAATTCATTACCCGATTAAGAATTGAACAGGTGACTGCAGGTTTGGCTCCATAATTCCCTGATGATTGTCCATCTTGCTGGTGAGTAGAATGTCTGACTTCATAAGGAGCTAGAGACATTTAAAATAAAGTATATAAATGAAAGGATAATCAGAAAGATTCTACTAGGCTAAAGGAAATAATTAAATACCTCAAGGTCAAGACTCCAGCTTATGAACCTAATATCACAGTTGCAAAGTTCATTCTGACAAGTATCTACCAAGAGAGCATAGTATCATTGTATCAAAGTCCATTTCGCCTCCTGCAACAAAATTCTAGCTACATACTTGTCTTTCACATTACATCATTCTTCTTCAGACATTACTACCAGAAACAATTATATATTACTAGATCACAGACATCATTGTTCTTAACATTCAATTATATATTTATGTAGCCTGCTCGCGTATTTATACATTTTATATACTTATATCCATATATAGCAAAAGAATGCACTACAAGCAAGAAGAAATAATTCAACTGAGCTGCAAAAAATATGCTTTGACAATGCAATCAAGCAGTAAAACACTGACTTTTCATATACTCTTCTTCCCCTTTCCCTAATTTCTGTTCAAAGTCAAAATACATGACTCAACGCATTGCATTATTTGGAGTAAAGTTAGTAAAGAAAAGTAACAATTACTTCTTTTGCTAAAGTAAGTCATTTACAGTTCACTGCAGCAAATATAGTAAGTGGTGACATAACAGTACATTTAAGAACAATGTTTTAAAAATAGGTCAAGTACGCAAACACAAAGGCAACTCACTTGCAAAACCTTGCAGAGCTGAGAACTTCTGCTGCCAGCCTATTTAAAATGTACCAATTCAAAGACAGTCTGCATTAGATAGACAGAACTTAAAAGAGCCCTCATGAAAAGTGAGACCAAAAAAATCTTCCACAGGAAGACCTTAAAAATTCCACTCCTAACCCACTCACTTTCCTAAGTGGTCTTATCCTCTGTTGATATCTATTTTTGTTCCTGTATAAGTAACTTCTAATTTCAGAAAAAAAAAAAAAAGAAAAAAAAACAAAACAGGAAGTTGGGAAACACAGAGGCACCCTTGGAGAAGAGATTTAGGCCCAAGGCCACACTGTTGTGTGTTAACTAGCTAGAAAAACTTCCTAAACTACCAACAAAAAAAGGAGAATATTAGTCATGGTTGCAGTGTGAAGGGCTTCCCCTGAAGACAGACTGTCCAGTTTTGGGGTCAGATGTGCAATACAGACCAGCTCACCCAGCCCTGCACTGGGGCACTGACACCTCCCATGGGTGTGCTAACATGGTGGTTTCAGAGTCACCCTTACAAGTGCTCTTCAGAAAACTAGAAGGGTCCTAATCTTAAAGGCCAGGAAGAGCCAGTGGGTCACCTAGCCTGGCACTTGGTACAGCACAGGCCATAAAATGTTACCTGCTTGCTGCCACTGAGAACACATTTGGCTGATGTGTCTCCAATGGGATTAAAATAGGAGAGATTCCTTTTCTGGAAAAAAGGAGAAATTCCCTTTCTAAAAAACAACAATAGTGTTCTAAACCTCTAGGTTTTTATCACCGTAAGTGATGGAATAATTTTAGAAGTTGACAGCTGGATTGGATGCTACTGTCTCTACTGACTTTGCATGGCTGCTGGCCCCATGAGAAATTTCACTAAGTTACAACTGCAGCCAAATTCAGAAAACAAAAAAAACCCAGCATCCAAAATATCCCCCATAGCACTGAGATTAGGGGCAGAGTGCAAGACAGGTGACACAGTCAGCTGTCCCAGTGGCTGCCTCCTGCCAGGCCCTTCAGGGTGTGGGCTATTTGGCACTTGTCTCCTTCAGTGGAGCAGAGGTGTGTTCTCTAAACAAACAGCAGTTAACCTAACCAATGAATGGCTGTGACTCAGCACAGGTAGGATTTTCATGTGAAGGCTACTTGATAGTGTTGAATACACTTGTTGTGGCTGCAGGGAGTTTCCACATGCTGCAATAGCTCTGCTTTTTGACTCACTTGTAAACGAGGTCAATAGGTAAAGGACTAGCATCCTCCACGCCTCAGTCACTGCAGATTCACTAATTGAAAGCAGGAGAGATGCTACACCAATGCCTACTACTGCCACCATTTTGGTGACCAGATGTTGCCATCAGGAGAGCACAGGTGCCTTACTATAAACAGAAGTTTCTAAAGCCTTCGTAGAGCTGCCTTCTGCCCCACTCCCCTCTTACTAAAATCAGCATGTTTTGCCACCTACTGTAACGGCAGTGAGATCGAGGACAGCGCATCAGTCAATGTAATGCCTTATTTCTGTTTGTTTTGCCTAAGGCACATTGTGGGACTGTTTTTATATTCATGTCCTACTGTTACTTCCTTTACAAAACCAGAGAGATTATTATCCTTTCCTGCAAAGGAACATTCACAGCCAATCTGAAAACTAATACAGCAGCTGCTTAAATCAGGAGTGGGTTTTTCTTCCCCTCTAATGAAACAAAAAATTTCATGCGCTAATGACAATACTCACAAACACTGTCACTAGGATATGTTGCACAAGGTCTTGTCAGAGATTAGGTATTAGCATTTATTTGATAACAGTGACACATAAATCTAACTAATTTACCAGAAAATGAACAGGATTGAATTATCAAAACAAAATTAGATGACTGAATCATTTTCCAATATACAAGTCTAATTAAATGTTAAAAACACTTGTCAGGTGAAATTTGGATGCTTCCAACAAGGAAAAAAAAAAAGGAAGAACTGAATACAATGTGTACATCCCAATTTTTATCCTACCTCCATGCTGCTGCTCTGGCCCGCTTCTTGATTTACCATATCCATAACTTAAGGGTATTCTCTGGTACGTAGATGGAGAAGCAGGAGGTGAGCAGATTGGAGACATTGATGGAGACTTGGGTTCCTATTTCAAAAACACAACAACACAAAAGGGAATTCTGAGATGACAGCTGAACAACCAAACAATCCTGCATGGGAATCTGAGTCTGTAGAGCACGATGGACTGAGATAAAGCAAATGCCGTAGTTCCCTGACACCCTTTGTTTTCCAAGAAAAGGCTCCTTAAGAAAACAAAATTGGTAAAGACAGAGTTTGGTCTTGAGCCTTCTCAGGGCAAACCATGACAATGCCATAGCAAAGCTCTACAATGAACAGCTGAAGGTACTTCACTTCCAAAAGATACCTGAGAATTTTATGTAGAATGCTTAATGTGAGTGGGTATCTTTGAATTTACTTAACAGATTTAGTTAAGGTGAGTGCATTCTTTGTGGGAGAGCATTTTTCGTAACACTTAAAAAAATTAAAATAACCTCCAAATTGGTATCTTAAGCACTCTGTGGATTTTTAAGTGTTACTGGGTATCCATTCTGCAGCATTCTTTTAAACTTAATTTACAAATTGTTTAAGAAGACTATGTGATCCTGAAACAGTTTACTGCATAAAGAGAAAAATATAACACAGCACAGATAACCTAGATGGAGCCACGGGTTTGAGAGAACCATTTTGCTTCAGTGTCAGTACACACAGGCAGAGAGGCTCTTCCTCCTAATCCTGTTATTCCACCCGTGTATCTTGTCATCAGCTCACTCCTGTTGGCTGACCTCAGGCTGGGAATGCCATTACTCACAGCGACACACAGTGTGATAAATGTGTGCACGTTACACAAGGATAAGGAGCTTGCCACCAGGCATTGACAACATCACCTGATATGGTACCAGAAGAGAAGGTGTCAGGCCTGGGGAAAATTATGTAAATCAAGCTTGTGCCATGACACCACTTGTACTTGAATAAGCACTCTCAGCTCTCCTAAATACAGGTAATTCAGATCTCACTTAGACAGCTTTATTAAACTGGCAACTCAGAAAAACAGATACTGGGATGATGTTTCACTGAGGACAAAAGAAAAGTAGATTTTTTCTGAACTACTCCCGGAGGAGATTAGAATGGAAGAAAACCTGGTGGTCTTATCCCACCCAGAAACAGCGACTTGTGACTCAACACCTCTTCTCCAGCTGAATATTTCTGCAGTGACTCAGCATCATACTGGTGATGAGAAACTGCCTGCTTTCCTGTTCTGTTCCACAGATAGATTTCTATTTGCTCCTCCTTCCCTGGTCCTCTCCAAGAAACAGTACTGGACTAAGTAGCAGGACAACACTGAAATAACTTATACAGAATATTACAGGGCTTACAGCTTTATAAAAGCTTATACAGAGAATTCCCTTCAGAGATGCAAGTAGGATGCATCAAAATCAGAGCACAGCCCCCATGGGGATTATTTGCACATCAGGAGTTCACTTCTTGTGTAGTACTGCAAAACTGAGTGAGTCCACATGAGTGCAATCATTTACATGACCGGACCCAAAAGGAGGATGCATAATGACATATTGGTCTGAAGGAGACAAGCCTGTTACCTGTTTGTCCCCTTCATCTGTTCTTTTGTAGGAATTTTTTTCCAAAGTTGCATGTGGAACCTGAAATTTAACTCCATGGGGTTCTGCTGGAGTCCCATAACGTACTTCACTGTCATTTTTCAGCGCAACAAACCGCGGCAGAGGCAATTCTTCATTAAAAGAGAGAAAAATTCAATTGAGACTACAGAACAGTTAACATACTTTAAGTAGTATCATCTTGTAAAACCAGTGAAAAGTTTATCTATAAGAGAGTGCTATTTATACTTTGTAACGTTTATGTGTGGAACTCCTGTGCTTATTTTATGTCTTAATAAAAATGTGAACGTTACACAAAGCTACTTTCAGTAGCTTAACATATAATCTCTCCATGCAAAAAGAAAGAAATAAGCCTTGTGCACGTTACTAAAGCAAGTGGCAAACTCATTTCCTGCCTTGAAAACGTTGTCTGTAATGGAAAGGATAGTTTCCCACAGGAACTGTGGGACTGATGAATTAATCAGTCAAGACTACAGTGTCCCCGAAGCTGCCATCATAAAAGGAACAAATTAAAAATGGTAGGGTTCAGAGATCATGCCAAGGCCTTATAAGTCGAACAAGTCAAAGGGTCCCATCTCTTCTCTGCAGAGCAAAATAATGACATTTTGTCACTCTTTAAGATGACTCACAACTATTTTGAAGAAAAAACATTTATTTTTGTGCACAGTCACCCTGAAAATCAATACAATTAAAATTAAGAGAACAGTCAAAACTGAGCAAAGCCATACATCACCTCTGTAACTATTTACACCTACAGCTACTACCAGGAAGAGAAAGAAATCAACTGGAGTTTGGTGCATGCTACTGACCCCACTCTAAAGGCATTCATACATTTCAAGAGAAAATGTAATTAGCAATGGAAGCCTTTCAGTAACACTAAGTAAGCGGGATATCAATACAAGGATTGCAAGTTCCCTTCTTCACTCAAATTTGTGGATTATTTGCAGATGCTGAACTTGTAAAACAGACACAATAAATCTCACTTAGTTCAGGTTTCTAATTTAGTTTGTTGGGTTTTGTTCTTGTTTTTGTTTTGGGTTTTTTTCTAATTAACATCCTTAGAAAGGACAGCAATGCCAGGGAGAGCGCACAAGCTGTCAGTAAGGAACACTGTCAGACAATCCAGGCTGCTACACTTCACCCCTAATTTAAACTCCCTTGCCAGCAAGGCACCAAACCAAACCATCCAGCTGCATCCGACCCCCTCCACTTGGGCGGGAGCTTTGCACTGCAGGAGCTCAACTCACACAGGTCTGCATGTGCTAGATAGCCCAGCTTCCGACCCCAGGATAGGGCAGATCTGGGAACCCTCCTCCCCCAGTACCTTGTAACACAGGTGAATTTTATGTTTTGTTGCCCTTAGCAGGGACAGCAGAGCAGAAACTGCCCTGGGAGCAGTGGCCCAATTGCGAGGCTATAGCTAAGTCCTGCCTTTTCTACTTCCTCTCCTCTCCAATCTCACGGTGGATTGTGCCACTGCCTCCAGTGGGATGGTGGCAAGCACTCTTGCCCAGAGCATGGCCTCATGGCATGGTTCAAAAGCCTGCGTGAGACATGGGAGCTAAGGGCTCAAACCTGTTCAGGCTCAAAAAAAGCGACGAGTTGTGAAGCCTGAGACCTGCTGAGTCAAAGCCTGCATCACCAAGGTAAGAACATCAAGTTCCTTCCATTTAGTTGCTATCAAGGTTACACAGCTAAAAAGGAGCTGCTTTCTCTCTTCACTGCTCCAGTTTGAGAAGCACCCTTTAAGAAGTATTTTTCTCTATCAAAAGTGGCACATTTAATATTACTGTCAATTCACTGGGAAGAATAGATCCATTTTAAATTACATCTAATACATGTTTTCATGCCTACTGATAGGAAGCATTATGATTTTGTCACCACTACCCATTTATTCTACCAGGTTTACTTGCTCATATAGATGAGCACGGCAAGCTCCCTTGCACAGGGGGGGACCCCTCACCTGTCCATGCCCCCTGCAACACACCTCCACCCAAAGTGGCTGTCAGCTCCCACTCTGCACAGCTGTCAAGATTAGAGGCTACAGGAGAGACAGGAATGCATCCCTAGCACCGATCAACTGTCATTTATGCCATTCTTTTGGTAATATCTCTTCCAGATGGGAATGTCATCTCAGCTTTGCCATACATGTAATTCCTTGCAATTTTCTCCCATCTACTTGGAGAATGTAACATTACCATCTTACTTTCTCTCTCTGCTCCTCAAAATACAATTGTCTCACAGACACATTAGAAGAAAAGTTTACCACCATGGAGAGATGCCAAGCATTAAAAGAAGCAAGAAGCAAGCGCACAGCTCTGCAAGATAGATTTGCTACTTACCATTCTTAATGCTCTCAATCCGTACTGGGAGCCCTGACTGTGCTGCTGCAATTAACTTCAAAGCAATATAAAACTGAGCAGGACCAAAATAACCCACACGCTTGGCTCCACAAACTTCTGTAATCTAAGAGAAAAGAGACACAGTCTTGGTCAAATTGTTGGTCACTCTTCAAGGGAGCGTAAACACCTCTACATAAACAAAGAAATATTATTTTTTTAAAGTAAAAAGTGTGTTGTGTTTAAAGGTTTTCATACTAGCTAAGATTTTAATAGTATGTGAAATGATAACTTAAATGTATTTTCCAGTAAAATATTTCCAACACAGAAGCTGTGGTATTCACAGAAAATTGCACTTTGTATTAGCCCTTACAATAACAGTTCAGACAATTACTGCAACTGGACTATAAACACAAGAAGGACCCTATTGCTCTGCTTGAGCCCAACACTTGTGAAAATTAACATGGTCTCAGCACTGAAACTTAATTTCTATATATACTTCACTGTTTGCTTCATTCACCCACCTCTTTGAAGCAAGCAGCTCCACATTCGCACACTCAGACAACAGCTAAACAAACAACAGCTATCAGCAGGTTTAAAGCACAGGCAATAACTCTGCCACATAAGAGCTCCCAGATGTTCACAAATAAACCTCAGCCAGCCACTGAGGTTAGAACAAAGCCCCATACCCGCCAGACAAAAAGCTTTGAATTGTTTTCCTGTAAATGCACCCTGATTGGCAACCTCTCCTGGCTGGTGAGGAACACTGCCCCAGAGTAGGATGACAGAAAAGCTGTGCCAATTCTTCATGGCTAAGTGCTGTTCTCCAGAGAACCCCATCTATGGATCACTCCCAAAACATAACAGCATGACAGAAACTATTCCCATGTCATGTGTATAAGCAGATAGCACAAATTATTAGTCTATTTTTTCCAATTTATTTTTATATGGGCATACATACACACAGTGTCAAAACGTCATGTGAAACAATTATGGAAAAAAAATGTTTGAATAGTAATTCTTATTAATCAAAGAAAATTATCATAAAGTGAACTCTTTCTTCTCTGGATGTGGCTTCTGCTTTGACTGATTGAGCTCTGGCTTCCTTCTCTTCTTGCATGTTTTGGACATGCATGGCTTAATTGTTTGATCACAGGATGTATCAGGCAGCTTTCTTTTCTCTTGCTGCATGATGAAAAAGGATATTGATTGTCTTTACAAGATCAGCTTCAATAAACCAGCAGCATTTGCTATTCCTTCTTTTTCTCAAGTCACTTTTTTTTTTATCCCCCCCTTCTTTGATTTTTCTGGTGGGAACACAGGGCACTTGGATCTGCCCAAGATGGATGGTGCTGAATGTCGAGGCATGATTAAAAATAGGAGTGTTCCTTGAAGGGAGGAACAGATTGAGAGGAACTCCTTGGAGAAGAGCTGTGTCTGGCTCAGGGTGCAGAGAGAAGCCAAACACATCGCATCCACCTTGGTGGATGGCACTATGCAGACCCCAGTGCTGCAGAAGGTTCCCCACTGCCCTAGGGAGCAACACTGTCTACTGGGGGGACCTGCTACAGCAGTGGGTGCCCCAACAGCAGCCCACTGGGGTCCTGTGGCAGGAGCTGCCAGCACAGGTGGGTGCCCACTGTGCTGCAGGAACAGCACCTCCCTGCCTGCCCGCGGTGTGGGCATCACAGTACCTGCATCAGTACCATTTCTGAACTCCAAAACAGGCACTGGCTTGCTCCTCCTCATCCCTGGAAGCTCCTATTCTCTCATCCTGCTGCCCACACCTCCCACTCCTGCACATTCCTTCCTCACCAGTGGCCCTGACTCTGACTGACACAGCAGCACGGGGCACAGCCCAACAGGTCTGACCCACACACCAGGGCTGTGGCCCTGCTGGCTCCCCACAACTCCAATAACTGGGAGACAAGCAGATGGAGAAGGAGCACAACCAAGCTGAAACTCAATCTGGGTAAACAGGCCTGGTTTGTTACGGGAGAGGTTTGTTAAACAAAAGACCAACACTGAGGAAGGCAGTTTGCAAAAGCTGGACATCCACCTGCACCCAGGCTCTCCTGCGGGGGGTGTAGTTGCTCACCTCTTGCATGACACACAGATGGTGCCTGGGAGAGCAGCTGCTGCAGCAAAAAAATCATAGAACTACGGAATAGTTTGGGTTGGAGGGGACCTTAAAGATTATCTAGTTCAAACTGCCCTGCCATGGGCAGAGACACCCTCCACCAGACCAGGCTGCTCAAAGCCCCATCCTACCTGGCCTCAAACACTGCCAGGGATGGGGCATCCACAACTTCCCTGGGCAACCTGGGCCAGGGTCTGACCACCCTCACAGTGAAGAATTCCTTCCTAATGTCTAACCTCAATCTACCTTCTTTCAATGGCCCACAAAATCCCTGGGTGTACAAGGAAGTGTATCCTAGCAGCATTTTTCTCCTAGCAGCGTTTTTCTCCTCGTGGGCTCCTGTCCTACTACAGCATCCTACACTTGCTGGCACAGAGGACTGGCATTACTGTGACTGGCATTTCCTCTTGCTAGCTGCTAGAAAGAAGAAACACTGAGCAACTGGGACATTATTACATAGAAATTTGTGAGGCTATCAACTTCCTGAAAAGATACTGAGAGTTAAATTTTCCGTATCTTTTTCCATTGTCACTTTGAAACGCTCACATCATTGAATGCTGTAAATGCTCTGCTTGCTCCTGATAAGGAAACGTGAACATTTTATTCTGATCAAGCAGACTAAGGATACACTGTCTCTCACAAATACGGTGTTATTTCTCAAGCACTCTTACAGACAACCAACCTGAAACTGCCACTCCGTAGTTTTGCTCTTCAGGGTAGTAACAGATACATATCTTGCAGGCACAAGCTCCTCTGTGTTATTTGTGCAACTAATTCCCAACCTCTTTGTTAACAGCAAAAGATGCAAGCTGACAGATCAGCCAAATTTACTACACAATTAATTGCAGGTATTTATACAGACTAATTGCAGTTACAGTCACCTTCTCTCACCAGGTTCTTCATACAGTTAAAGGAGAAGGTCTTGGGCTCCTTCCAGACAGCATTTCCTACTACCTCCACCAAGACTCTGCTTAGAGCTGCTAGTGGGAGCAGCCTCACCTTCCAGCAACCAGAGCTAGGTGGCAGATTAGCTTTTATCCAAATTAATTCCTCAGAACATGCTGCCTGGTCACATTTGCACAGCAGCTTAAACTGAATACTGCACTGTTTTTTTGTTTCCTGGTTTTACCTTTTGCAGGGTCACTGCACACAGGCCCTTGATGGGCAGATTATGTTTAGAGATAAGCAATACTGAAATCAAGCTCGTTTGTGCAATACACTGTTAAGAGTCTCCAAGATCCATCCGGATTAAAGGCATTGCATATCAATGAGATATAGTATTTTTTCAAGCTGAAACTTGACTCCCTAACAATATAGGGAGCACTTTGGAACAAGATATATGAAAATATCCTCTGATACACAGGTGAAGCATCAGTTCTGCTTTCATTTGCCTGGTATTTGAAAAGAGATTATTTCTATCCTTTCCTGTTGCCAGTTTGGGGTGCATACTTTTCAGCAAGTTAGCAAGGAAAGAACTGCCACTTTCTATTCATGTACTGCTAAACAGATACACGTAGAGCAAAACAACTTGTATACTTTCATACCTCAAAGGATTTCAATCTGTAACTTTTGACAGTCAATTTTTATTGCTGCTTTTTCTTTTTTTTTTAATTATTCAGCAGAAAACTGTAATCCTCCAGGGACAAATGAATACTGAAGAAAATTTTAACGAAGAACATGTTGGAAATAATTTTTCATGGTAGCAGGTTACAGATGTTGCTTGCCAAATCTAACCTCAAGACGATAAACAGAATTAGTCAAACATCGATCCATTCAATGGTTTGTGAGGCAAGAACAGAACGTTGAGTGGACTAAAACTGAGTTTAAACTTACCACAAGGTGTAACTGCTTACATAAAACAATTTCACGGGTCATCTGACAATTAAGGAAAAAAGTTCATTTCACACAACATATGAAAACATTTCTTGGACAAGAATGGAAAGATTTAATGTCTAATCTCGTGGTTGTTCTCAGTTGGTTCTGGAACAGCATCTCTCAGTTCAATGGAATTTCAGCAGGTAGCCTTAAAACACACGTTCAGTACACAAACTGCACAACCTTTCCTGTCAATCATCCATAACAAGGGGAGAAAGAACAAGATCTAGATACCTGCACACCCTTCTGACAGACCAGAAGATGTTCTATGGTTGTGAATTTATTTTTTGTAAAGGCATCTCCAACTCATCATTAAAATTTTAAATATAGCTCCAAGCTGTTTTGAGGAGGGGCTGCTTAAAATTACTGTTCACCATGCAAACTTCTAACAGAGAAGTTTTACATCTTGAGATACTGGAACACAAAGCAGATTTTTGTATTTATTATCCACTCACTGCTCTGCTCTATCGACTGACAGTGAGTGTTATTTTTGTAATTGCTCCTTGAAGACATCCCACATGAAACAGCTTTTCCCAGCACACTCTGACATTGTTCCAGCTCTCTCCAGATCTCTCCAAACAAGCTTCCACTGCAAGTGTCCAAGAGCACTGACCTCTCAAACACGCTGGGCAGGTCTACTTTAGATTACAAAAGCTACACTTCAGGAACTGAACATGAGGCTATAGCTTAAGTTTGTTTTCTGTAAGTAAAAAAAGAGGTAAAACCAGAAACAACTATTCCATAATCCTATGTAAGGCTGAGAAGACCACCCTGCAACCTCAAGGGAAATGTTTTCAGCTGAAAGGCAAAGGTAGAGACAGGATTTTTACTGTTTTTTTAACACTGCTACAGCATCCTCTGTACCTAGCTGGCACACAGCTTTTGTCCATTCTGCCACATAGATGGTCACTGCCTGTCATTTGTGGGAAAACACAGCTCAAAGGTGCTTATATATTTGTGTGGGTTGTGAGACTCTGCAAAGAACATGTGTAAGCTGAAGGCATATTCAAATCATTCAGAAAGAAAAATATCAGCATCACTGGCTCCTACATTAAAGGACATTTTATCACTGCACCTTCCATCTCAGCCCAACCCCAGAAAGCACATTTTTTCACTTGTCCTTGCTCAAGCTATAGAGGTAGAAAGATTTGCAGTTCACTTAGTGCCTCTGTACTTTAAGGAACACACTGAAAACTTACTGTTAGTTGATGCAAACCTCACCCAAGGCTCTCTCCAAAGGACAACTGGCTGTGATGCCACTACTCTGACCTCAACCATGGAGCAACCTCAAGTTCCACTCTGGATCAACCACTCTCTTATAACTGTTTGAAAGACACATCTGCCTCAGTGGCTTATCAACAGCTTATCTCAAAATTGCATCACGCATGTGACCCACTTTACCCTTTCTTTTTTTAATTTGTGTTTACACAGTCTTTGATCTGCTTGTTACAGACAAGTTCTGCCACATTCTTAAACAGGTATTTCTTTCTGGATCATTGTTCAGATATCTGTATTGCTACCTGGAGTCCAGGGCTATGTATCTCTCTCTTCATTATTTAAAGCAAAGTAAGAAACCCTACATCCTGGATAGAGGAGAATTGCTGCCTGGGAACACAATAGGAAGAGGAATATGCTGGAGCAGTTACGTGCCCTGCTGTACAGAGGAAACAGCTCTGCTATGCATTGGGTTCTTCAGCTCTGCTCCTTCTCTCAGTGGTATTTCTGTAACTATTTATTTTATTCTGCCATTTTGTTTTTCAAAACCAAACACTTTCTCTGTTTTAGACTTTTTTAAAAAATCACCTGAAATGCTTATTAAAATCTAGCTATTCTGATTAAGCATGGTTCCAACACCCAAACCAAAAGGAATTAAAAATGGCTTAGTTTATGGCACACGAGACAACACACAGTGCATTTTTAAAGATCTAACTCTGTATGATCACCGCTTTACACTGAAGTATACCACAATTTTATGTTGCAAGGCAAGCTACTGGTAAACTGCCAAAGCTTAGCAACTTCAGTTAACACAGCAGTAAAAGAGCAGAGAACAACCACATCTGTTAGGAAAAAAACTGCTGATCGCACTTGCAGGACTTCCCCAAACTGCCTCCTCCTGGAACAACCCAGAACCATCCACATCTGCATGTGCTGACACTCCATGTGCCATCACACATTTTCACATCTGGGGGAAAGCACCTCAGAACAGGGAAACACTCTTCCAGCAGCTCCAAGCAGAACATCTTACGCCAACCCCAACAACGACAAGGCTTATGATTCAGTGGAGCCATGGAAGGAACTGCATGAAACAAACACCAAAACCATTTTCACACGACTCTGAGATTCACAGTGAAGCCTAACAGCAGAAGTTCTTTTCATACCAGAAAAAGTCAGTTAAGCAAAACAAAAAATGCAAACACATTTTCAATCAGTAAAGGTTGCTGTGAGTGGGCAGAGCAGGAGCAGGGCAGTCATACTTTGCTGGTTCAAGGGTTGGTCAAGTCCTCCCTCTTGTACCTGAGAGCAGGCAGCTGCAGACGCCTACAGAAACTTGAGCATGCGAACCTCGCAAACTTCTCTTCAAGTGGGAAGACTGGCAATGCCAGCATACAGCAAGCTACAAAAAAAAGTTATCTGAATTGTGCAGCTACCAGGACATGTGAGTTAACATTGTTAATAAAAATATTTCAATTATTAAGGAGTGTTGGAGACAAAAACTCTTCCAGGGAACAAATGCTGTTGATGCATGCTAATATTTGTGAGAGTCGAAGTGTCTCTGCAAGAACTCCCATCTCCTGTGCTGAGCCATTTGACTTTAACATACAAACAATAAATCTTTTATCTGCATATGATGTGGGAAAGGTGGACATTTTTTTAGCCCTCCTTTTTGGGCGGCTAAGAACCACCATTCCTGAGAAATATCTGACAGTCTCCACTCCAAGTAAATTACTTTCATGATAGCAGTGCCTGCAGAATTAGGTCAGAGGCTGTTATGTACATTTGCTGATACTTCATTCTATCTTTCCTTTGAAAGGGAAACCCAGCATCATCTTCACTAAACACATGCCTTTAGGAGTGTGTAAAAAGCCTGCAGGGATGAAAGAGACAAAGTAAATTATTTTCAAAAGCTCCTTGCCTTTTTCTTCTTACTGTTTGGAAAACGAATGCCCAGAGAAGAGTATTCATCCACCTAAAATCATTCTAGCTCTGGTCCATATTCAGTAGTTTGTACCAGATTCATATTAAAAAAAACCAACAACTATCCAGGCCAATAAATACAGCTTGTGCAAATAAATGTATATAGGATTATGAGTGAAATTTTAATAAAGCTTTTAACACTTGAAACACAAAAATAAAAACCCTGAAAACAGGTTACTCCAGATTTAATAACTCATCCTAAGGATACCAACAAGTAGTACAGATGTTCATAAAAGTATGCGTCTACTTATTCACTGAACTGTCTCATATTCTTTGCAAGTAATCAGTTCTTCTGCATATGGAAACACACACGTTCAGGAGGTCACTCTCTGAAATGCTGAACACACAACCTTGACAAAATCACTGTTAAGAACTGGAATCCCATGGAAATCTGCAGAGCACACAAAATTGGGTTATGGATACTTTATCTGCTTATCATATCTTACTGTAGAAGGGAGTATCCATAATGTTCCAAGTACAATGACAAGTATAAGCTGTCCTATCACTCCATCCAAACAAGTAAGTAGATTGCAGGAACCTTCCACATGGCTCAGCTGAATTTATTCTGATGCAATCTCCTGTCAAGAGCATTACAGTCTCTTGTAGATGAGAGATGAGTTTCAAAAGGCCCATCCTACAGATGGTTAATACTGTACATTTTATACATTGTAAATATGCTTCTTGAAAGGCAACAGTCATTCCAAAGATTTCTGCTCATTTTCCAGCTCACCTCTTTACTTCCAAGAGGTATCCAGGGATGTAACACAGAGAAGGTCCAGGACATGAGAGAAGAGAACGCAGACCCTCTGGCTCCTGCCCACTCTGCAGAAACATTATCCCAAACCCCCTTACCCACAAGCAACTGACAGTGTAACAGGAGCTTGATGGACGCAGGACATAAACAGACATACTGGAACTTGGCCAGGGCTGACACTGAGCCAACCAAAATACACATCCCTTCCTAAAACTTATTTTCTGGAGGCTGAACTGAAAATAGTATCTAAACCTTATTACTGTTTTGCCATGGAGGTGCTGCAGCAGGTAACAAAGGTAGAGAAAGGTAACAAGGCTGGTGAAGGGTCTTGAGGATAAGTCTTACAAGGAGCAGCTGAGGGAGCTGGGGCTATTCTGGAGAAAAGGAGGCTGAGGGGAGACCTTATCACTCTCTGCATCTACCTGAAAGGAGACTGTTGAGAGGCAAGTGCCAGTCTCTTCTCATAAGTAAGCAACACGACAAGAGAAAATTACCTCAAGTACTCAACACTATGTATATAGAAAACTGAAATTAAACTGGAAGCTCAGTCCTAAGAATGAAACCTTAGTAGGAAAGGTTTCCTCAATCTGACCAAGCTCTTTTTTTTTTTTTTTTCTACAGTAAGAATGGTCTCTCCATTGCTGCAGTTCAGATACAGATTAAAACACATACTTTGAGTTTTAAAAAAATTAAATTGAAAACACATTGATAATACAGCATTAAACCATTTACAATGAAAGACTACTCAAGCCTGCTTAAAATCATTTGACTGAATCATGTAGTTTGTTACCCATACAATCTTCATCCTAGCTTTTGTCAAATTTTAGTCTCTTAACAACAATCCACAGACTGAAAAGTTGCTTTTTTCAGGAAAAAAAAAACAAGATCCACTGGTTTGGGTTGAAGTGATTTTCTTTCCTTAAGTCAAAATTCAGTTTGCGTATTAATCATATAAACAAAGTAAGTATTAGAGAAAAATCCAGTTCATTTTTATATATCATGACATGTTTCTAGGCAGGATTTACCTTGCCCCCTGAAGAATGTCATCCATTTTTTGTTTCAACTTACTCTTCAATAACTAAGCTAATTTACAAAGCCCACAACACAACTCATTTTTGTTCTAGTGTTAAAACATCATCATAAAAAGCTTCAGCTTAACTAATGCAATTTGTGAAAACACCTCATTATACATAAAGAAGATCACCAATCGCACCTAAGGCGCAAAAATAACTTGAAATAGATGAAGAGCTGACAAGCTTTGAGTTTAGCAGTAAGGAGGTAACATCTCCTGTGGACACAACACAACATTTTATGGACAATCAAAGTATCCTCCCAAATCTGGGGACTTCTAGAATCTAAGGAAAAATAGTGGAAATGCTTGCTAGATACCATTCCACAATCTCCTTTGCGAACGTACAAATATTAACTATTAGAAGCCTCTTCTGATACTTTCACTGCTACAGTCAAGAAAAGGCTACCCAAAATATGGACCTTTTCTTTTAAAATTTTCTTTCTTTTCTCATTCGATGGCAATGCTTAAGGATTTCATGCTGTCTGAGTACACCACGTCGCAATGGGCAAATCCCAGAGAACAAAGCTATTTTAACTTGCCATGAGGCACCGAGAGGTCCCCAGAACTGCCTGCAGACGGGACCGCTGTTCACTGCTCCTGCCGCTACAACAGCTGCCTTATTATTTCCACATTTCTTTGCAACTACAACAAGGAAATACTTCAAGAGTTTTGCTCTCAGATGCTATGCCAGGTTAACTTCACGATTTGTTCCATTTGTAGGCGTTTTCACAGCTGAAAGCATACCAAGAACAACCAGCAGTAAAAAACTCATGACAATTACTGTTATCTTTACATATCGAGGCAAAAACATTTATCTTGTTATTTTGGAAGGCAGACAGCTTTTCTTCTCAGCAAGTGCACTTTTACTTGTTGATGGGATGCAAGCCCTCTGGCCACCATCACAGTCCTGATGCACCCAGTTGCCCATCTCAGCCGAATTAAATGTAAATAAATTCTTCATCTTGGATCATAATCAAACAAGGCATCTTGCTCGCTTCCCCTCTGCATGCAGCCAAGAAACTCGAATGCTGTGCCCCACTATTTAACTCACAATACATCTCTGGGATCAA
This sequence comes from Chaetura pelagica, assembly GCF_000747805.2. Taxonomy (NCBI): domain Eukaryota; kingdom Metazoa; phylum Chordata; class Aves; order Apodiformes; family Apodidae; genus Chaetura; species Chaetura pelagica. The sequence continues at coordinate 791,520 of NW_009952690.1, forward strand.
AGGGGTTGTAGACAAGACTGAACACAGAGGGCACCTAAAGTTCACTAGAAAGATTACAGAGAAACATCTTACCTTTACTTTCTGACTGACAGCTCATGTTACATACTGTACAAAGCCTGTGGGGAATTTCAGAATCCATTTGCTCTACATTTTCTGCATAAACATGAGTTTCAGCTGTTTGAGATCTAGTACACAGGAATTTACCCCAACTAACGAGGTAGTCTGGGAAATTAAAAAGCCATAGGCAGGGATGGCTGAGATGCAGTCACTCCAGCCAGTAACGAGAGGCAGTAATCAAAAGCACTCTTGGCCATTCTCACTATTTTACCTCATTTTGGTTAAGCTCCTTCAGCTACAAGCAGCAGCAGCACTGCTGACTGCAAGCACATTGAGTCATCCTTCAGGTTTCCTCCCACAAACTTTTATAAAATCCTTGCCTGGTGCCCAAGAAAGACCCAGACTTCTTCCAGCCCAGCCAGGGCTGGAGCCCTTCCGCAATGCCCTCAGCAGCTCCATGGACAAGCTGCAAGGCAGCACCCAAAAGCACCCTGCAGGCCTTCCCCCTCCATGGGCCCACACACCCAGGCAAGGGTTTCAGAGCAATGTGGAAAGCCTCACACAAGGAAACACAGAGATGAAGTTTTTGACAAAGAGTTAAAGCAAACACTGCTCACCTTTGGTCTAAAATATTGTGAGTCATTGATTCAGCTTTCCTATGACTTTTGGGACAAACCCTTTAAAATGCAAGAGAGGTAACCACCTTCAACAACTAGTGAAAGAAATAAAAGCAGTCTTTAAATATAAGCAGAGGAGGCCACTCATAACTGAGCTGAAATCTGAATTTTCTGCAGCTGTGCAGAGCCGTGGATAAGTTGCATGATGCCATTAGCTCTGGGTACCCACAGGACCCGCTGGCTGACCTACAGAAAACCGTCTTGGCACTCACCACCTGAGAAACATTCCCAGACCCCACCAAAATACAGTGACCCCAACCCAACTGCTGACTGATATGTAGCAGACGAAAGGCAAAAAAATACACCAGCAAAGTTATTAGCTGCAGGTTTCTGGATTTCACTGCAGAAGGTCTGGCATGTGGATCAAAGCAGAACAGCCTCTCCCATAAAAGACCTGGTTCAGAGCAAGATTTTCCTACAAGACAAAATTCAAGTTAATCCCTCTGGATCTAGTTTTTTCAGTGGGTCTTGGTTCCAGTAGAGAAAAATGAGAATAAAGCTTTTCTTAAACATTGATGTCTAATATGTAATTGATAAAATTCCGCTTCTATCACCAGGTTTTTTAACTCTGGCCAGTGCAATACAGATGAGTGCTTAAACACTCAGTTCAGCAACATTTTTATGCCTGCTACTATTAGCTTTCCCCCCTAAACTTTAATTGCTTAAAACAACTGTAAGACCTGAATATCGTATTATCCAAAACTAAATACACCACTCAAGAATCATAGCTCTCTTGTAAAATCTTCCATAGCTCTACACAAAGAGATTATTATCCAGCATTAACTTTCAGCAACATGGGTTTAAAGATTCAGGAAACTACTTAGCAGAAAAACTCTCACTTTTTTTTTTTTAAATCCAAAGTCACTCATAAATCCAATTCCATACATTAAATAAGGAAGAGACCAAAAGTCACATAGAGAGCTTTAAATTATGTCTTTTCCAAAGTGCCAGAGGGAACAACTGATGAAACATTTTTCCCCTGTTTTGGTAGCAGAGTGAGGATTTGTGCAATTTCAAATTAATTGACATGCTATTAAGAGCACTGCACTCAATTGAGCTGGGTATCGTTTACCAACAGAGAGGTAAGTCTGGAGTGAAATTCTGTCAGAGGATTTTCTCACCACCAGGCCTGTGGCAATTTGTGCAGAGCAGCTGAGGCTGGCTCACTCTGGAAAGATAAAAAGTCACTAATGGTGCAGCCTATTTCTCATCTATCAGGGATGCTGCGTGACACATCACACCTCACTGCTGCAGCCATTGCTGCTCAGCCTTTCTCTCACCTCCTCAGATAATGACAGCATAGCTTGTGCTTGCAAGAGGCTGTCAAAAAGTGCTCTGGACTGCTAAGACTTCAATCAAATGCTGCAAGCATCCTTACCGCAGTCCTTTCTCCACACAGGGCATTTGCTGCACCACGGCAGGGAACTGCACAGGCTTGCACAACCCAAGAGCTGAGATTTGCAATAGGTATGCAAATCCCCGTTCGATTTCTGAGTCCTTGGCACAACTTTCAACAAACATTTATGGCTCAAAATAGCAAATTAATAGGGAAGAACTTAACACACTGTGCATATGAAAGACTGCTGATTTATTTGACTCCGAAGAGACAGGTAAAGCAGAGAGTGACCTGGGGCTGGTACCGCATACTGATTTTCAGGTCTCTAAAGGCACTAATGATCACTGCAGGAGACATATACTAATATCTACAACACAACAATGAAACACAGAATAGAATCTTAGCAATTTTCTTCTAAGAGTGGAAACCCCATACACACCGATTTTAAGGATTTTCACAGTTTTCTACACAAAATACTACAACTGATTCAAAAATCATTCCAATGTCTGAGTTTCCTCCTCCTACACGTTCACAGGTAACATTCTGCTATTTTTGCACTACAAAAATGAAAGCTTCTATCCCTGCCTTGAGGCCCATTTTATTTGGATATGAGTAGAGCTATCTGTGATCTGGGTCTCATTTCACACAAGGTACATGAGCTAGTACTTATCTTTAAGCCTGCAAGAAATCCTCCTGCAATCAAACAGGGCAAATCACACGCTGAGTGAGCATCACCCATGTTTGGATACTATCCAAAAACAGGGCAATAAATCTGTCTTTGGAAGACAGCTCCACGCTTCTTCTCACAAAGCCTGCTGAGCTGCATACTCAGTATTTACAGTCTGCTCTAATAACAGCTATATTGAGCAATTATTTTGTACTGGGCCATTGTTCAAGGAGAAGGAGCTCA
>NW_009952690.1:794516-795420 GCF_000747805.2 Chaetura pelagica
GTGGCCATGTACCAGTTCCCCTCATGACTGCCACTGAAGCGCCTTTGCTGGCTCCTGTCACCACGGCACATGCAAGAGGGGCTCACAACGTACTTGAAATTATAAATTATTCAGAATTTGTCATTTCTCTGGTCTTACTGCAACAACTAACAACCTGATCATTTTAACATATCTCCATTATTACAAAAAAAAAAAAAATCACAGCAGGCAAGGTATTTAAAAATATCAGCTGCAAGGTTTTTCTGACTATCTCACAGGACTTTATGGAGTTAATCTAGGAAAACAAAAAGACATCTGTACACATTACTACATGTTAGAATAAAAGGAATTTGTAAAAGCTTGTCACAAGCAGCTTTTCTAAGTTTCTGTTCATTTTTAGCATTACTTTGCTTCAGTATTGAAAATAAAGTCTATGCACCAGACAGTGAATGAACTATTTAGCAATCTTTCTTCCTTTCAATTGCTTTATTTGCTTTCTTGTTCTTTAAAATTAAGGCAAAAGTCCTTAGATGAATTATTGCTTAAAAGTAAATGAAAGCTGGATTAAAAAAAACCAAATTTGCATGCAACTCAAGCTCGTTTATGTCTTAAAGGCAGCAGCCTTTTTTCCTTCTCCTAACCCTCTGCCTTACACTTTGTACCATTTATGCACTAAAAGAAACAGGAGTCCTGCAGAGCAAATAGTTCACCGTGCAATTAAACCCCACATGTTCATAAAAGGGGGCAAAAGAGCAGCAGCTTTACAAAGAGCAAAACCACAGAAGACTTCTGATAATTTTAAGTTTTAGTAAGCACATATTCTTTGTATGACTGAGCTAGAAACTCTCTTCTTCTGTAAGAGCTGTAAAATTCAAAAGATTTCTCTCTGAGATTCACATTTAACAGCCCCATGCAAATTCAGCAG
>NW_009952690.1:795512-795972 GCF_000747805.2 Chaetura pelagica
TTCCCCTATTTTTCTTGCCTAAACCATTTAAACTCCTGAGAGTGCACGAACCTCTTAAGCTTTTAATTCCCTCAGTGCTTTTGCACAAGAATCTGTTGGCTTAGTCGACTTACAACCACCACTTTGTTAAGCACAAGAAGCAAGATAACAAGGCAAGTCCTACCCGTGAAGCTCCCCTTCACTCCAGTCCCAAGTAACAAATGCTGCTTTGCTGACCTGCTGCAGCCTGGCATGAGCATTGCCACAGAAAGTGCCAACAACTTGGGATGCCTCAAAATCGATTTTACAGTAGAAGTTACCTTTCAGATGTCCTTATCTCTGACTGCCTACAGAAAGCAAGTTTAAATATAAGAGAAAAACATTTAAATAAAGCAGAAGGAAACCACTGTTGCTACATTTCTTCACTTGAAATCTTTAAACTGGGGCTTGGTTTTATGCTGCTGTTGAAACTAGGCCTTCA
>NW_009952690.1:796020-808843 GCF_000747805.2 Chaetura pelagica
GCATTTCATCACTAGCTTTGGGGGTAGGCTGAGGGGAGGAAAGGGGACAAACAACTGAAGTAAGACACGGGTATTTTTCTTGCCTGACAAGTTGCTGAGGCTTGTGTACAGGCTGAGGAGAAATGCCAGCTTCACATCTGCATTGCTGTATGACGCACCCACCACCCAACCTGCTCCTCACCACATTTGCAGGCTCACTGAGGATAAGTGTAAACAGGAATTTTGTCTTTTTTATTCCGCTTGCTTGTTAGCCACCCCAATGGCCTAAGAAGAATGTTCTATAATACACATGCAAAGCATTTTCAATCTCTAGAAAAAATGGTTTTGAGGGAGAAAAAAAAAAAAAGCTGAACACTATCCCACAAGCACTTTTTCTTCTGAAAACAAACCAGTGTATACATATTTTTTAATAATTTCTATCTGAAAGATTCTCAGATTTTACAGAAAACGCTACACCATGGTTAAATTATTTTTAAAATAATCCATGTTACTATTTTAGTTCTTAATTAAAACAACTTGACTGCACTACCTAGTAACAAGAAAATTTAATACAACATTATACAGTAAAAAAATGTGAAGGTACTAATTACCTAGAGAGCTTTTAGTCAGTACAAATTCTTAAAAAGATTTGGAAAAAAATATTTTCACATTATGTATGGCAGGTACAAGAAAGAAGAAACTACAATTTCAAAACCATGGTCACAAATAACTCTGAATCTTTGCACTGTTCTTACCCTACTAGCACAAAGAGAGGTATTTACTACTGGCAGATAAAATACAGCTTTGAACAACTGTATGCATGTGGATTCAGATGATCTTCTGGAGGTACACACTAAACCAACACAATTTTAGTTCTGACAAATGAAGACAAACTGTGCTATCTTTTTCTCTCAAATAAACAATTAGAAATATATGTATTATCTACTGCTTATTTCCAGCTTCCTATGCAAACAATAATGGAAAAATTTTAACAGTTGCAAATGTCCCATTAAGTAGCAAAAGCACACAAAACACTACAGAAGTAATATTAATGGTTTGGGAACAACATTTTTTCAAATGTTGTTTGTTGGTTTTTGTTGGGTTTTTTTCAGAAAAATCACTCTGATTTCTTGAGATAGCCATGCCCTTTTAGAAACCTATTGGTTTACTCATGCATTTCATTCTTACCGATTGAGAAAACTGAAAACCTTTTGTTCACAATGAACAAGTCATGCAAAAATGATCCAATTAAACTACAGTTTATAATGGAATATACTCTGTACCTTTCTTTTTAATGTCACAATATTTGGGCACCATATCCTAGGCTTTCATTGTTTTTAAATCCCTCAGAATTGCTTTCATAATAATACTCACAATACTGAAAACATTTGGCTCCATACTTCAGTGTCAAAAGGAATGAATTCAAACTGAAAGAATTCAAAATGCTTTGTCCTTTTAAACACAACACTCTAGCAAGGTACATAATTGTACTTCTTGCATATGAAGAGTATAAATTTAATTTGTGTCAGGTAAGAATTCCACATTTCTTCTTTTCCAACTTGCTAAAAAAGCTGGAGGCATTTCCACAGAGTATTAGCCTTAAAAATCTTGACATTCCTCACAGGAAATTAATTTTCTACAAAAACTTCGGGAAGGATTCCACTTAAGATTCCTGCACAAGATACTTAGTCTGTTTAGGTCCCAAACCTACAATAAGGCCCACAGATGAGAGCACAAAGTATACAAAAATCCAACACATTGGAAAAGTTGGCACTGAATGAAACTTTGAGAGTAAGAGTCCCAGAGAAGCAGAATGGAAAGCAACAAAACAAACAATTTCAAAGTTTAGTATTGTTTCTAAGTCTCCTTATTAAGCACTCTGTAATGAAACAGTTTTCACAGTAATTGCTGGTCTTCTTGTAAGTCTTGACAGACATGTAGGATGGCAACCATCCAACTTATCTTGCCCCCATGAGCTTCATATATGGGTTATTTTTCAAGGAGTGAATAAGAAACATTTCCCACTCAACAGGACATTTACTGTGAATTCATTCCTTGCCTTAGAGAAAGGCCAGGTTTTTTTGGGTTGTTTTTGCTTTTTTTCTTACAAAGTGGTGCCAATATTTTCAATGAGGGCTCTTTGAAAACTGGCCTCTGATAATAGGCCTTCCTTTCTGTTCCACAACCAGTGTTGGTTTCAGGGGCAAAAAGCGTACATGACCACAAGAAGAAGCCACTAGCAGTAGGAACCATGCTTTTAAAACTAGAATTTAAAGGAAAGAAAAACAAAAAACACTGACAAACACACCATGCAATACAATCCCCCATTTCAGTGCTTCTTTAGAAACTCTAAGTTCAAGTCTGCCTTGGTAGAAACAGATATTTTTATGAACATCATAATCTCCATAAACTCTTTATGGATTAGCCTGTTGGGGTGAGGGGATGGTCTCCAGGCAGGCAATGATTCTGGACAAAATTCACTGAAGGATAGCAAAGATTCTGCAGTCAGTTAGATCTGCTGGGGGTTGCAGACCCCAATGCCATCTGGGTTCACAACAGACCCGTGACCACGTAGCACAAACGCATCCACAGGGAGATCCTTCCCCAGCACCACCATTCTCCCAGGGCCTTTGAAAAGGTATCAGTATGCTCAAAGCCCAAAAGGAAGATGCAGTGAAATTCCCTCTTCTCTGAAGAGTGACCATATGGCTTTTATTCTTACACTCAATACAACCGCATGCACCCTTATCTATCTTATGAGCAAATGATACTTGAAGTATCATGATGAAAAATTTTCTTGGGAAAATGAAAGTAGAGACTTACTGCAAAAAAGTCCAAATGTGTAGACTACTTTCATTTTCCCAAGACTTACTGCAAAAAAGTCCAAATGTGTAGATGACAGTTTGCAACATTAAACTAAAAGGAGGCGTGATAACAGTTGGCATAAAAAGAGAGAGGAATAATCTGTTCTTCATATCTTCTGTAGACAGGCCATGAACAACATAAGGCTTAAAACCAACCTTCTTAAATCTAGAGATAAGGCAGCAGTAGAGTACACTGCCAATAAAACTTAAGTTATCATCAGGGATTAACAAATTGCTCAAGAACAACACAGAAATGGGATGTTGCTGTGGACAGGAGATGCTGTCTAGGAATGGTCTGAGGTCCTTTCCACTCCTGTAGATAATCCAACCTCCTATAAAGATGAGGCTGATATGACCGCACCATGCCAAACCCTCTCCCAAATACTTTTCAAACCCCACTAGCTTTGGTGTCCATTTGGTCTGAAAGAAGGGCAGAGGTGCCAGACAAATGCATTTCCCAGCCTCTGACTTCCACAGGTCTCACCAGCATGGCTGATGCAACTCAGCCACTGCCCAGCTAATCAAGGCACAGTGTTGTTTCTGAACCATTTAATGGTTATACTAGCACTGGCCCATGAAAAGTGCTATGCAGCGTTCATGCTGCCATGTGCCTTTCTCCTATGAAAAAGGCAGTGTGCAAGGCCAGGAACAAGGGAGGGATGGAACACCAGGGCAACTCTTGGGACAAGAGTTCAAAGTCCTGTAAGTCAAGATCCTGTCCACCGGTCCCTACCTCAGTTGCTGTTTCATGAAAAAGCTACAGACACATTATTAATTCTGAGTGACAACTAACATCTACAAAAACTTCAGATGTGCTTTTGCTGATTATCCTTTATTTCTTTCCCTGTTAAATCTTGAAAAGTAAAAATGACAACCAAAGTCCCACCCCACTGTGCAGGCTCTCTTACCAATGATCAAACACTTTTCCTTTTGTACATTAAAGGGATCCAGGATCACTCCAGGCTGGTGCTCCTCCCCACCCGTTTCTTGCTCTGAAAGTAGCAGCCAGTTAACGTAGAAAAGCATGGAGAAATATTCAGCTTTAGCTGACTGGGCTGAAGGTGCCTGTGGCCCACTGCTTGTGCCTTGTTTCTCAGCAGAAGCTCAGCCCTGGTGCCTCAACTGGGCAAGCTGGTTAAACACAAGCATGCAGGATGTCACAGCTTTCCAAGAGAGCAACAACATGTATCTTACAGTGTCTTGTAGTAACACAATTTTAAAAGTAATTAAAAATTGCAGCAATGTATTCATGCATCTATATATACACACATATATGTGCATTATCTGTGTTAATATATGTGCATTATCTATGTTAATATATATGCAAAAGCACATATATTGATTGACCAATATTTCCCAAAACCCTAGGTAAAAACCTGAACAATAATACACCATTTTAGAAATTATTTTGAATTCCATTTCCATTGAAACAGTCTTTCAAACAAACCATGTCACAAACATTTATGTAGTTTAAGACCTTCATGTGTTTACAAAGTCAAAAGGTACATGGTCAACCAAAGTCTGGCTCATAATTAGATATTGTTAAATATTTTTTTCCAATTATCTACCTAGTATTGGCAGAAGTGCTTCTGCAATGAGAAGAATGGTGGCATTTGTTATATTTTAATTCCACTGGAAAGAGTTGTGCAGTTATTGTACCAGAAAATATTTCCCTGCAATGCTTATACTTAAACATTTCTGTAATGTAAATTTGAAAATAAGCCCAAGCTTCCTTCCAAATTGAGGACTAAAAAAAGCAGAGAAATTAAGCCAAGACTATTGCTTATTTTTACTCACAAGAGAACACACAGAATTTTGTAAAGATAAATATATATAAAAACCTGTAAAAGCTTTCAGAAGGTGACACTATCCTCTTAATTAAAAATGGAATTGATATGGAGGTAATTCATGAGATATATCCAAGACAAGAGATGTATTTTGTGTTAAGAAGTAACGTAGCTGTAAAGAAGGATGAGGTGGACAGCCCCTCCTGTGCACCAGCACAGTGAGGACAGTTCCTGCACCACAAGCCATGAAACTTCCTGACGGGAAACCACTGCTAAATGAGCTAGACTTGTAAGGCATGGCTGAAGAAATGAATGCCTCCTTTCACAAACAAATGAGGAATGAGCAAATGGCAATAAAGTCAGGTATTCCATTTAGAAGCAGCTATCAATTGTGACATGCTGAGCTGGCACACTGCATGCGAGCGGCTCTCCTGCCTGTTGTGCCAAATATAATTGACCTGTTCATCTGAATCTCCAACATGAGACACCAGTTGGGTGACAGGGAGCCAGAGAGCAAGTACAATTTAAGAGGAAAAAAAAATAAAAATGGGCATGTTCTTTTTAGCTGTTGAGCAGAGGGCAGCCACAAAGGCTGGAAAATACTGGCATGAAAGGAGAAAAAATAATATGTCACATCATCTTCAGCGTACCAGGGAGTTAGAGGGAAGTTATAGAACACACAGGCTAACAGCTCCCAAAGCCTCACAGTGATCAAACTTGGGCTGCAGGTACCTGCAGGAAGGCAGGGACAGGACACCTTGCAAAGCACTGCATAAGCAAGGGGTGCACGCAAACAAAACACAATGTCTGGCAAGCCCTTAGGGGACTATATTAAACCTCTCTATGGCCATGGCATATTTAATAGCTGTATAAATGAGAATCCATCTCCAGCACAGCAATGCTGAAGCACTTGCAGTTTTCTTAATGCCAGAAAGCTAATGAAACCAAGGAGGCGATAGGATTCAGCTCTAGTTTAAAGGAAAAATTCTCACAGTAATACAGTTTTTGCAAGGCATCCAATTTTTTTAAAAAAGCCCTAAGTAAAGCTGACAAAAAAAGCAAGAGCACATCCCTTCCATTTCTCTTACTGCTATTTATTTATTTCCTGGCAGATGCAGAGAAGTGCTGAACCAGCAGCTCTCTTGGCTGGTGGAAATCGCCAGCTGGAACCAAGAGGAACAAAGAGCAATGCAGGTGGAGCTGTGTGGGAAGAGATGGGGGGCAGACAGGGACACAAAAATAGTGGCACAGAGCAGATATGGAATGTCTCACCTTTCCCTTTCGCTCTTCACTTCCTATCACAGTAACCTGTAAAATGCTATTCTACATCCATCCTTTATTCTCCCTCTCTGCTCTGCTCTGGTGAGACCCCACCTGGATTGCTGTGTACAGCTCTGGTGCCCTCAGCACAGGGAAGACCTGGAGCTGTTGGAGAGGGTCCAGAGAAGGGCCACCAAGATGATCAGAAGGCTGGAGCACCTCTGCTGTGAAGACAGGCTGAGAGAGTTGGGGCTGTTCAGCCTGGAGAAGAGAAGGCTCCAGGGAGACCCTATAGTGGCCTTCCAGTACCTGAAGGGGCTACAGGAAAGCTGGGAAAGGACTTTTCACCAGAGAGAGCAGTGATAGGGCAAGGGGTAATGGTTTTAAACTGGAAGAGTGGAGGTTTAGGTTAGACATCTGAAATAAATTTTTCACCATGAGGATAGTAAGGTGCTGGGATAGCTTGTCCAGGGAGGTTGTGGAAGCCCCCTCCCTGGAGATTTTCAAGGCCAGGTTGGATGAGACTATGTGCAACCTGAACTAGTGGGAGGTGTCCCTGTTCATAACAGGGCAGTTGGAACCTGATGATCTTTAAGGTCCCTTCCAACCTTAACCACTCCATGACTGTATGGTCACACCACTATTTAATAACTACATTGGTTCTAGTGAGAAATTGCCTTTGACTTGTCTAGAGGTGACATTCCTCTATGTATTCTTTAATGTTTAACACAGGCTGAGTTCACTCTGAGACCTTTACCTCAGCAGGGAAATTAAGGTTTTCTTTTACCAAATGATTTGGATCTTTCACAGAACTACTCAAGAGTCTCCAAAGTCTCTCAATTTTCTATAAAATTTTGTTGAAATAGTTAACAGATTCAGTCACTGCTGGGCTGAATTAAGAGCATCATTGCACAAGCCTCATTTCTTTGAAACACCAGGCCAAAAAAACCCCAACCTGTGACATAGGAAATTGGCAAATTTTAGGTTATATTAAGAAAGATACTGTGGAATAAGCAGTAATAAAGGAGACCATCTCACTTTCTTCTCATTTTTTAGCTGAAATCAGGCAGCTATGTAGGAAATGGCAAGAACTTCCAGGAATATAAGCTTGTGATTAGCCATATAATAAAAACAAAAAGGCATTAGTTAGCAGGAGATGAAACCTTGTGTTGCATAAAGAGCAGGGTGACATGTTAAATAAACCTCTGATGGAGAACCAGAGGAAGGATGCCTTCCCTGTTGTGCATATTACACATTCAGAAACTCAAACATGTCTTCAGCCATTTAATCATTTAATGTCTAATGAAACTGATGGGTGTTCACACAAGAAAATAACTAGCTTTTGCAACCTTGGTAATAAATGAGCTACTGCTGCCATAAAGGGGTAAACTGACCATTCCTGTTGCAAATGAGCACTTCTAGAATTACCCTTACAGCAGTTCTCCCAGACAGGCCACAAGAAAAGGCAAGCTCAACAGAGAGCCAACACTATCATAACAAGGCATTAAAAGCATGGACGTGCAAACTTCTGACAGAACAGAAATATCAGCAGCAAAGTAAAAGAAACATTCTATATTTCATGTGACTGTAAGGTCATTTTAGGTTAAAACTTTTTAAACATTAAGTTTGGGAAGTGGTTCGCTATGGCAAAGTGATTCAAACTCAGCTTTCCTTGGAACTACAAGTCTCTTTTATTACAAAACTGTAGCCCTTACAGCCAACTTACAGCAATGGTGAACTGGTTTTGAAATGGCTTAATGCTCTTCTAGAAATGAAAATTGCTGTATAGTGTTGCTTGCAAGATGTTGTCCTCAAATAGCCACTAGGAAACAAAGTAACATTTCAAGTATTTAGTATTTCAGTGCTCCAAAGTTCTTCTCTGTGCTCTGTAGAGTGACATAGAAACCATGCCACTCAACTAGACAGTGCTGTGGTAACTGCAAAAATGCTGTTCTAGGCAAATGTCAATTTGATCACAGGATGGTCCTGCAACTATTTATTTAAGGCACTACGTATTACCAGAATTCTCCATACGGCAGGAAATCAGGAACATGGAAAATTAGATAGTGCTACTCATCCACTTCTTTAAACATGTTTCACATCTACAGCCCTTGACACATTGCTCCTCTTTCTCTTCATTAAGAAGTCAAACATTCAGATTTTTAAACTTAACTCACCCTGAGTGACCAAGGCCAACCCAAGTATTACTAATGTTGTTACTAATATTTACACTTGTATATTGCTAAATAATTTAAAGTATATAGGGAGAAAAAAAAAAAAATAAAGTTTCACAAATTTATTCTCTACTTTTGCCCTTTGGGGCATTTTCCCCACACAGAGATGTTTACTTTGTGACCTGTTCATCAGTATCTGAAATAAAATCTTCACTCCAATTCCAGAATGCCCTATTTTCTTGCAGGGCTTAAATTCAATAGTTATATTAAAATAAAGTCCTATATTTAACTTCAAGCTTTACCACTTGCACACTGCCCTGCAATCAAATATATGTGTGGTAAATAATGCAGTATAAAAACAGCTAATGAGCATTTTCTATGGAAAAATATTCCTTTGGAGTATATCCTCAAGGACAGCCCTGATTCAGATTAGATCAAATAAAAAACACAATTACTAAAATATAGCTGGGGGGGCAGGGAGGTGGAGCAGAGAGAGAGAAGGAAAATAAGGGACTGATAACTCAATGTAAGTAACAAATAACTCTTTTCCTGCTGACATCAGCACCACCCCGTGCTGCTCTCTCTTGTCCTGACACAATATTTGCTCTGGCCACTGAGCCCAAGGCCTTGACATGCTGTGAGGTACCAGGTGCTGTGACATTATCACATCCAGGTTCCCCATCCCAGGGCTCTCTTAATTTCTAACTTTGGTGCATCTCATGAGAAACTCAACGTAAAACCAGGCAAGATTTTGGCTCTCTAAATTGCTTGTCTGTTTTGGGGAGGTTTTGGGGGTCGTTTATTTGGTTTGGGGTAAGGTGTTTTGGTCTTGTTTGTTGGGTTTTTTTGCTACTGACAGGCTTTTCAGGCTTTCTGTGGGAAACTTCACACATCAGCGTAATTTCAAACTTGAGGTTATCCTTTTTGAAAGGTTACCAGGTTCTAGCCTGTTTCACCTTCTATCTGCAGCAGACATATATTTGTAACCTGCTCGTCACCATGGTATCTAAAGCATCTGAGAAAAACCAGAAACAAGCAGCTTCCAGGTTCCTGCTTTTTATCACTTAACAACAGAGAACAACAGTTAACATGACTGGGATTTATTTATTTTTACCTTCTGATCTTCTCCCAGACCAGATACCCCACAATACACACACTGGCCACCTGGCTGACTTTTTCCAACTTCTCCAATCTTTCACAAGCACTACTTGTGATGAAAGTCACTGCTGTCCTGCTTCTACTTCCTCCCAACTCCCTAATCCTCAGGTAAGGTCTTCACTTATCCTACATTCTTGCAATGGGAAACCAGTTTTAGCCTATCTGCTCTTTATGCTTCCTACCAGAACCATAGTTACCAGAGCACAAAAAGCTGCTGGGAGGCACAAACATCAGTTACCAAACCCAGAAAGGAACCCAGCCAGTAACCTTGAAGTCAGCCCACAATGACCTACAGAAACATTCTATCACTTTGGAATAGCTTTGTATTCAGTTTCTTCCTTCTTACTCTGTTTAAGAAGGGAATTACTGTATTTTGGCTCCTATGGAAAACCTTCAGGACCTCTTTTTTCCATTAATACTGAATTCAGATTTTACAGAAGAGCAGACAGCCATGACATAAGGGACATATCCACACAGCTAAACAGGAGAACATTTCTAGCAGGTACAATTAGCTAAGTCCCACAATTTCCAACAATGACAGAAAAACTCATTCTTCATTGATTTTAACATTTGTTTCTCACTTCTCAGACAGAGAATCAGTTACAGACAACTCTGCATGACAGATCTGACATTTAATGTCTCCTAGTCCTCCTTCTGAAAGCACTGACAGGAAGGGCTTCAAGTTGCTAAAAATCACAGGAGTTAGTATCCAAAAAGTGACAAACACCACATGCGGAAAACCTGACAAATCCTCCCCAGCTAGATGGCAGCCACCAGACCTAGTTATCCTGAACTACACTAATTGAAAATACTGCAAAATCCTGCGCTTCTTCCACTCAGATTCCAATAAGCCTTTTAAATTTCTGCCAGGAAATGAAGTATTTTGTTCCAGCTTGGCTTAATACAAAGGTACCACAGAGTCTCACAAAGCTGTAGTTTTGACGTTTCACACCCTTGTGGTTCCTCAGCAGATGACATTTCTGAGGCATCACAGTCTCCCTTCTGAACAGGCTGGCAGGCCATCATCACTGCTATGTGTAATGGCAGTTAGTCTAACGAACGGAAAGGAACAAGGGACAATGTAGATGAATGACCTCTTCCCCAAAATATAAGGTATTTGAAGATAGTTAAGATGTCACAGTGCTTTAACGCCTAAGCAGCTCAAAACAAAGTGTTTGGATTTAATTCAGTAAATTACAGGTTTTCAAACACTTCCAAAGCAACCTATCTTGCAAAGATTTCTCACAGTTAACTTTGCCCTAGGAGACAAAAAGAAATTCTGGCATTTCCCGTTAAAGTGTAATTCCGGAGTTTGTTCTGCTTTGCAAACAATATGAGACCCTACTAATGCAGAAGAAAACAGAGACTCTGTGACACAAGATGCATTTTTGCTGCAAACCAAGTTCCTGACAGACTTATCTCCTATTTCATCAAAATTATTTTTTTCTAAAATGAGCTGCTTCCTTCAGCAGTTACTGTTACACGATTTTCTACTCTGGCTAGTCCCAAAAAAAGCCTGATGCTCCCTCTACCCATCCTATTTTATCAAATTTGGCATGTTTCCTGAGTTCATCTTCCTAGTGCTTACAACTAAAGCAGGGACTTTTAAAGGCAATGCAGCAAACACCCAAAAGATTATCCTCTAGAGCTGTGCAGTTATCTTAATAAATATCACAAATTAAGATCCTTCTTTAGTTGAGAGTTGTGGATTATTTTTATAAGACTGAAAAGTTGACAAGAGAATTCTTAGCCAAAGGTGCATTGTTGTAGAAAACTCATTGTATATGGTGCATACAGAGGACCTATCCTGCCCTTCCTTGCACTTACACCCCACTGACCTCTAATTTGCATCAACACATCAGTTGGAAAAGCAGCTAAATTTTTTTCTCTTCCATACCACTAAACAAAACCCTAAAATTATCACCATTTCACCTAACGTGCTTGCACCTCATGTGTTGAAATGCGTCATTCAGCCAGTGAGAACCTACTTCTTCATGTCTAAACCAAGTGCTTGTCCTCAATTTGGCTACAGAGCACAGGAATTCAAAGCACCAACATCAGGCAGAGTCTTCAGAGACAGCATCGTCTCCAGTACCTGTGCAAAGTACACCAGCATTTTATAGCACATTTAATATCACAATTTGCAATTGCATTTCAATCTGCACATAGTAAAGGAAAGGCAGCCCATGTTTATGAAAACAAATACATTCTCATAAAGGCAGCAATTATTTAGAGAGGAAGGAAAGGGGAAAAAATGCAATGAATTCCTAAATCACACCATTGAGTTGGTTTTGCCTCTCTCCCCATTTATTTTTACTTCTGGCATTTGAAACCTCCATGTATGTCACCTTTTACTGCTCCACTGCTATTACTGTTGGTCACAAGATAATTCTGACTGTATTTGTTAGCCCGTAGATCTCATCCTGTTTTGCAAATTACTAGACACATTGTTTAATTTTGAAAGACCATCATCTTGACTTCCACAGAACATCGTTGTGTAAATTATGCCAGAAGTAAATAATGCATGAAATGAGAAATGTTACCTATGCCAAAGCTGATCTCATGTTTCTTGGTGCGGAGAGTTTAAAAAGAAGAAAGGATCCCATGATCAAAAAAACCAAAACCCTGTCTATGACACCAATCTCTTAACCATTCGTTAACCTGCAAACTCTTCCTGTATACCTCCCTACCCATTCTTGCAGGAGGGATGGAGGCAAACACTACTTGCGCTCCAGACCCCCTAACTAGCTGTCCCAGGGCCCTGAAGTCTCTCTTCATTGCCCTTACATTTCTTGTAATAATTTCACCACTGCCAACCTGAAAAATCAGCAGCGGGTAGTAATCGGAAGAATTCACAAGATTGGGGAGTTTCCTTTTAACATCCCTAATCCGAGCCCCAGGGAGGCAACAGACCTCCCTGTGAGATGGGTCCGGCCGACAAATGGGCCCTTCTGGCCCCCTCAGAAGGGAGTCACCCACCACAATTACTCTCCTTTCCTTCTTGATTGAAGAAGTCCTAAGGACTCGAGGTGACTGACGAGTCCTAGGCACTTCACTAGGTAAGTTTACCCCTCCAACTTCATTTTCCTGTTCCTGAATTTCCAATGCCTCGTATCTATTCTTCAAGGGCAACTGAGAGGGTGGAAGGGGTTGGGAGGATTTTTTCTTGCCTCTTCGAGGTCGAACCTCCTTCCATTCCTTAATATCTCTTGAGTCCTCTCCATCTGTCTGGTGACAGGAGGGGAAAGGATCCGTCACTTGCCCAACGTCTTCTATCTGCCCCTGCCTCAGGGTTTGACTCCACCAATCTATTTCACTTTCATATTCTCTAATGGCCCTCAGTCTTGCAACCTCCTCTGTCAGCTCAACCACCTGCCTGAGGAGATCATTTACTTGCTCACACCGCACACATGCGCTGTCACTGGTTCCCTCTGATACCAGTGCCAGACTCAGGCATTCACTGCAGCCAGAGACCTGCACTGCTGCGTGCCTGCTTGGGAGCTCCGTCTGAGTCCCCACATTCTTCTTCACAATGGTTTTTGGCCGCGTTGTGACCATGATCAATCTAGTTACTAGTCTGCTTTTCCTAGGATGAGAAGGC
>NW_009952690.1:809722-817424 GCF_000747805.2 Chaetura pelagica
AGGATCCGTCACTTGCCCAACGTCTTCTATCTGCCCCTGCCTCAGGGTTTGACTCCACCAATCTATTTCACTTTCACATTCTCTAATGGCCCTCAGTCTTGCAACCTCCTCTGTCAGCTCAACCACCTGCCTGAGGAGATCATTTACTTGCTCACACCGCACACATGCGCTGTCACTGGTTCCCTCTGATACCAGTGCCAGACTCAGGCATTCACTGCAGCCAGAGAGAGACCTGCACTGCTGCGTGCCTGCTTGGGAGCTCCGTCTGAGTCCCCACATTCTTTTTCACAGTGGTTTTTGGCCGTGTTGCGACCATGATCAATCTAGTTACCAGTCTGCTTTTCCTAGGATGAGAAGGCACCAGCTGCTCCCTGCCTGCCCTCGCGCGGCTCTCTGCCTCTCCGCCCCTTTTTATATTTTAAAACGGGTATTTGCTAATCACGCTGCTCCAAGTGGGGCACTATTGTAGCTCTGCTCAGTACTCTTATGTTGATTTGGAAGGCCTAATCGAGCTACAGCTTCAGTTTAGGAGGCAGCCTGTCACCTTGCAGCAGTTCTCAGCAGGCCTAGTCCCAGCAGGAGAGAGCCCAGGGCCAGCGCGCTCCGCACAGCACAACAGCCTGCTGGGGGGCACTGGGCAGAGACAGCTGCTGCAGCACTTCTCTCCAAACCTACCACCCAGTCTAAAACAGCCAGCAGCACAAAGCATCCGAAACTTACAGCAAATTCATAGGGGAAATAAGTTATTCAAAACACAAGTCCAAAGGGATCACAGAATCACAGAACAGTTTAGGTTGGAAAGGACCTTAAAGATCATCTGGATCCAACCCCCCTGCATGGGCAGGGACACCTCCCACTAGACCAGGTTGCTCAAAGTTCCATCCAACCTGGCCTTGAGCACTGCCAGGAATAGAAGGGGCTCCACAGCTTCTCTGGGCAACCTGTTCCAGAGTCTCGCCACTCTCACAGGAAAGAATGCATTTCTAATGTGTAACCTAAATCTACCCTCTTGCAATTGAAAACCATTCCCCCTCATCCCATCACTTACAAGCCCTTGCAAAAAGGCCCTCCCCAGCTTTCCTGTAGGCCCCCTTCAGGTACTGGAAGGCTGCTATAAGGTCTAAGACCCTAATTTGGTTTGTATTGGAACTATCCAGTAATATTTCTAGATAAATACCTGTCTCATCAGTTGGTCACCATTAAAACAGGACTTTATTTTAATAAATATGGTACCAATTTCATTTTTACCAACAAGTAGTATTTTAAAACATATTTAAGCAATGACATAGCTTTATATACATCTTAATTTTTATGTTGTAAGAAATTTGCTCCATTATAATTTTTAATAAGAGATACAGCTACTTATCTAGGCACATGTGATAAATGCAAAGTTAAATTTAGATAAAAAATGGAATTCACTAAAAAATACATAGACCATCTTAATCTGCTGGAAAATCACACACTTCTTATGTATACAAACATTGAGAAGTTTATAAAAACATGTTCTGTCTTTTAAATGCTTTGGTAAATAAACTCAGTATACTTTTCAGTTAGTGATTTAGTTGATTATTTCTGGTCATTGTGTCCTACCAGATGACAGAATTAATGGATCCAGTCCCCCCACATCCTGCCACCTTGTCATCATGGCTAAACCGCAGGGGAAAAAAATACAACACTTATTAACAGTGTTCTCATTTGTATGCAGTGGTCACCAAATAATGCTGCTGAACACACTGGAAAAAGAAAATATTCCCTCTGTTCAGGAAGAGGGGATTATTATTTATACTCAGTTGGTTTTCTACTGTAGCAACCTTTTCTAGTTAATTATCCACAAACTCAGCTGTTCAACTGTTTGACTGTCTTCAGAAGTTGAACTTGCTCATTAATGTTTTCTAAACATACTGTTGGTATGTTTAGACATTAATACATCAAAGAATCTTGCTTTACAAATATTATATCAGATGCATTTCTCAATTAATACTATTTTAAATTTAAATAGGCTATTTATCCTGATTCCTTGCCACATAAATGTTTGTTACATCTTTCACAAATTTATCTCAGCTAGGATTTTCTGCTCAGTTAAATTAATGTTCTCAGAGTTTTTACCAACCCTCTTTTGAAGGCGGTGTCTGTGCTGGATTCCCTCACTGAAGTAGGTGAATTGTGCATCACCCTTTGCAAAACAGATTGTGGAAAACATCTATCAATCTGTATATAAACAACACAATACTGACAGAATATTGCTGTAGATACATGCACAAGTAAAAAAAGCACAACTGCTTGGTGAACCCACTGCATCTAAGTACCATGACAAAATAAAATAAAAATAAAAAATGGTCTTCATCATCACTGCTTCATACTGCAGCAATCTCACATGACTGAGGTTATTCATTTTCAGCCCAGTGGATCTTTTTCCTCCATCCCTCCTGTAGAGATACTTTAAAGAACTGGCACAGCAAAGCATTATTTTAATGGCAAATAAACTAATTGATTCATACTTGGTTGCAATGAGGGCTAATTACTGAAGGCTCCAGACCTTAAACAGGCTAATTCTGACCATCCTGTTGAATGTCTGTGACAAGCAGGTCTAGGAGTCTCTGGTTTTACATTATGATTTGAAACAAAATTCGCAAGCAACAGCTTCTACAAACCTTCTGTGTACACTGAGGCACTAAAAAACTACTAATCTTGCAAGTAGTGACTACTAAATGCTAGTTTAAGTTAGAAACAATAAATATGTACTAGGACCTCTTTTTTAATGGAATATATCAGGAGTGCTTCAGGTGAAGTTTTATCCTCTAGTTTGGTATAATTTAGAATCTATATACATATATATAAAATCCTAACATATTACATATGTATATTTACCATACTACTATGTTTTTCAAATCTGCATTTTGCGTATTCTGACTTACATAAACACAGGTTTGCTTGTGACTCTAGGAAGGCAACAACAGCTTGGGGAATTACAGCCAGAATTATTGATATTGAAATGGCACTTCTCCTTTCCTCTTCTTGCTGTACCACCTACATGAAATTGTACCCACCTTTTGTTTCTTCCTGACTCAAAGATGTCAGTAGGATGTGCTTTCTTCATGTGTACTCTAACCTAACATCACTTTTTGATGGACTTACTGTTGTTAAGACAGTTAAATCACATTTCCAGCACCAGCATAATGCCAAATTTTATCGAGGAAACTTTACCTTGAATAAACTACCAATAAATCCAGACTTTACTCACTCAAAAAGTTTCAATTTTAACTGTGACAGTTCTTATCCTTTTCTGCCTGTTAGAGGCAGACAGTTAATCTCACCCCAGTAACCAGGCAGGTACTAATTTACACTTATGGAATGAAAAAGCTACTGGCCTTTTTCCAAAGAAGTATCAACATAGCAATTATATTTTTTTTCATCTATTCGCACTTCTGCTCTTAGAACACAAAACCACGGTTAAACTGTAGAGTTGTAACTATAGAGACAAGTCACGATAAACACAAATTAACTCACAAAGCCTCTGGAAGAAAAGCAAGACCATTGGTCTGTGTTCCCTATTCACACAGAGCTGGAAGGAGAGTCCCAGCTATAAAATGCAGCATCTGTGTAGCTCCAGCATCATACAATTAGTACTTGTCATCCCTTGAGCTCAAAATAATGCCATGTGTTCGTTCACAGAGGAAAGAATGCATATTCTTAAGAAAACTGGATCTCTATGCTGATAGCACAAGTCCACAAGGAAGATTAAGCTTTGTAAAACTGGGAA
The DNA here is from genome assembly GCF_000747805.2 of Chaetura pelagica. NCBI lineage: Eukaryota > Metazoa > Chordata > Aves > Apodiformes > Apodidae > Chaetura > Chaetura pelagica. The sequence continues at coordinate 813,483 of NW_009952690.1, forward strand.
TTAAAGGTATCATCAGGACAGCCAACTGATAAACAAGTAAGTCAGAAAATAATTAAAAGAGAGATGCATTTCAGTGTATGAGTTGAGTCCAGTCCTGCTACCTCATTTCTTATGACAAAATCTTCAGAGGCCGCAGTAAGACCAACAAACAGTAAGACTAGCACAAAATACCTCTCCTTCACTGATCAGTGGGCAGTGTCTGTAAAGCACTATTTTATCTGAAGTCCAGGCAAACATGAGCTCAGTGATGCTTGGCACCTGTAACAAACACCCTTTATGCTCCTGGATTCAAGGAGCAGAGGCTGTACTTGCCCATGGGCAGCTTCAAAACGGGGTGGGTGACAAAGTGATTGCCCAGAATAAGACAAGGGAAATCAGCCATCACTAACACCCGTGGCACAGCTGTTCCGTGGAGTATTGACATCCCAGTACACCCACGGAGCATAATCAAACTGATTCCTCCAAGGAAAAGGCAGAAATGCCAGAAAGAATTTGCCTTTGTGGGCAAACATGAACCTGTTGTTGTCTTCTACAGACAGCAGTGACTCCTCCCTTCCTCCCAACTGCTAGCATACCTCTGCCAGCCTTATCCTCTCCTAAGTACTGATCTATGTAACAAAGCATGCTATAGGATCACCTCCACTTCAGTGACATTTTTGTGACCCCAGTGAGTTTAAACCTTTTTTTTTTTTTCCAGGATTTTTTGTTTTCCTTTGTACAAATTTGATTCTTTTTTCCCTTTACTAGGAGTCAAAGCACAGGGAACACCATTTTCAACTTGACCAACACGGGTAAATATAAATATGGTTGATGCTGTTCAGTTTATTCTATTTCTGGCAGTCTCCATAACTGCATGGCATGTGACTAGTCTGCTCCTTCCTTTGACATAAAGATTGTAAAAAAAAAACAACAAAAAAAACAACCAAAAAAAACCAAAACAACCCTGATCCTACCATGGATCTCTAATGCAAAAGATCACAGGCATTTTAGAGAGTTACTTTAAAAGCCCCTGGTGAAAGACCTGTCACAGACTTTGTGCAAGTATAAATAAAATCTTAATGGTTCTGCCTTTAAACACACTATATGGCTAGTTGAAGACTCAGTACATGGGGGAGATATGATTATACAGTCCACAAAAAACCACACTGTCCTGTCCCTGTCATGCCCTTCTCCATCCTGTGAAGTGTCTGATTTTTTTAATTTTAGGGCTAAGTTCAAGCATTTTTCCAGAACTGAAATAACTCTTGCTGAGTTCATTCTTTGACCCCTTCTTTAAGGAAAGTTGCATAGGTACAACCCCTGCTGTATCCTATTGCCCAAGAGAATATCTTGCTTTAATGAGTCTGGGTGTAACGGAATTTGTGTTCAATCACTTCATTCTTAGTCAGACCCAGGACCCTCGGGTGCACACCATCTGCTCCTACTGACTTGGCTACTCTCGGATTTTTTGCCTTTATTCCAGCATTTCCTCTTCTGGCACATGCTCTCAACATTCCCTACCTGCTCTCTGTTACCTAGCCTCTTTCATCTGAGTAACTGCTCAGATCCTGCCAACTAGCCCTAAACCAAACAAAACCTTTGCCTGCTTGCTGTCTGGGAGCACGCGCTGCTGCCTTTCCCACAGGAACTGCCATACTCAGCAGCAGTCCTCCATCTGGAAGGCACCCACATGATCCTTGCCTAGACTGCAAACCCTGCCATCACAGCTAAGGAAGGTGGAAGACTTCCCATGATGCTTGTGAGCATTTTTTTCTGACCAACAAAAAAATCCCAAAGACTGTATAAGGAAGGGCTCCTTCTTTCCCAGAGATTTATCCCCCCCCTTATTAGACAAGTACAAATCCCTGAAGACAAGAGCACAGCTTCAAGACGATGGCACTGAAGCATCCTGACCTGTAAAACCACACCTCAATGAAAACCTTGAGAATAAAAAGCTGCAAATTGCACATGACTTACAAAACAGTCTGCAGTTGCCTCTTATTATAGCCCACACAAGGGCCAGGGAATGGTGCAGGCTTGTTTCCAACCCAAATCTCCCCATTTCTGACATGGCAAAACTCAGCATGACCATTTCTCAGTGGGTCAGAAGGGATGTCTGCATACTATGCCCTAATTGTGACAGATGGGGATTTTAAAAAGCATTAAAAAAAACCTTTCATGGTCAACAACTACTTAAAAAAAACAAAACATCTTATCTTAACCCAATCAAACTGCCTCTGCCTAAAATCGGTGTTCCTTGTAGCAGAAAAAGTAGCAGAAAACATGTACCATGAATTTCTGTGCCTTGTTCCCATAACTGTTAGAATGGTAGGGCTCTTTAAACAGGAACCATTACATTGCATTTTTGCAGGATGGCAAAAGGTAAAATACCATTAAATAATACCTCAAATAATGTTGTAGGGTTTTCCCTATCATAACATCCACATTTCCATATTTTTTTTAAGAAAAAACTGAATAAATGTGATGTGTTAAGTTCTGGTACATGACGGCAAGAATACCTGACAGCGGTGGGTTTAGAGAACAGGCCCTCTAGCCTCAGAGCAGAACACCCCTGTGATTAGTACCATTTAAACAAGAGGGGCAGGGCAAGGAGGAAGAAGAGAAACAGTCCCAGATCCCACAGGCCTTATTATCTGAATGTTCCTGAAGGCAATTACAGGCTTGTTTGCCAGTAACATTCTCCTTGCAGCACAAATATACCTGGAAACAATTTAAAACAGTGAAAGTCAACAAGAACATTAAAAAACATCAGCCTTAAGTGACACACTACAATCAAAATGACCCCTAAAACAACTATCATAATATAATAAATTTCACTTAAAACATAGGGTAAGGAACTACATAGCAAAAGTAAGAGGGCTTTTTCTATACCTCATTGGGAAATTATGTGACTAATACCAACGTCACACAAATAAACTAACAGGGCTTTAACAATTTCTTACATATGCCTTATTTGAAACAAAGTACCCTCATCTTTCTCTTTGAAAACAGCCACTCTTGGTGCTAGATCGACAAGAAATCTCTTACTTTCACTGCTTAGTTTGCCTCTAAGCCCAAGGCCACAGCCTGGCTCAAAACGAAGCAGCACCACAGTGCTCTGTAACACTTCTGTTTTGCACGTCTGGAAAACACTGCATGTATGAGAGGAAAAATATCCTTGACATATCAGCGTTTTCATTCAGAACTGCCCTTTTAATATGAATTTATACAGGCCACCATGAAATGACTTGACAGCAGAGGAGCTTAGTATTCTCAGGTGTTGGCCTGGTATAATGATGCTTCAGCTCAATTTCAACACGACTTTTTTTCTGCTTGATAAAGACAAGACTACAGAAGAAAAAAACTCCCTTAGATCTTGTAAATAAAAATACACGGTTACCCTACCTCTGTTAAGTTTCCTGCCACAAAGTATTATGCAACTACAGTGCATTACTCAAATCACTAATCCACAGGTGGAAAAGACCACAAGTCCGGCTCCTTCCTGTCCCTGGAAGAGCACAAGTCTTCTCACCTCCTGACCAAGCTCCTCCTCAACACTAGGGAGGGTTTTGCTCTGTAGCCTCTGTCGGGTCCTCTCCTGGGACGGTGCAAGAACCTCTTTGCTTCCTACCCCACTGTGTTTGCGCTCAAGAACAGACACACAAACACAACGCCGTTTTACCCACAGATCTTCTTCCTTCACCGAATCGACACTTCAAACAAACCAACACAAGCCACGGCTGCCCACAGGGCACGGGGGCCCTTCCGAGGGAGCCGCGGACACGAGGGCTCGGACCCGGCACCGCACGAAACCGCACCCCGAGCCACAGCGCCCGCAAACGGGACCCCCTGTCCCCAGGCACGCAAACACCTGGAAGGAAGGGAAGGAAGGAAGGAGACACACGTCTGCGGAGCAGCGGTAACACCGGCAGCCCCGCTGAGGAAAGCCCAGGGACGCGGAGC
>NW_009952690.1:817907-843232 GCF_000747805.2 Chaetura pelagica
CCGCAGCGCCCCGGCCCGGCCCTCTCCCCGCGGCACCGGCCCCGCACGCAGCCTTTTTTTTTTGTTTTGTTTTCTTGTTGTCCTTCCCTCCCCCTCCTTGTTTTGGTGTCATCGGTTCGGTTTTACTCTTGACACGCGGCTGCGGGGGCCACAAAACCCCTCCGGAGGGGGGTGACCCGGCTCGCCCGGTGCCCGTCCCCGCCAGGGCTGGCAAAGCCCCCCTGGGGAGGGGGGGAGTCTTTCTCCCCGGGGAGGATGGGCCCTCACCAGGAGCGTTCCCAAAAGTCTCTCTCCTCGGGCAGCAGCTCGGACAGGTCGAGCACCTCCCTACAAGGCAGGCAGGTGCCAACCCCAGGTCGCAGGGCTGGGCAGATCCCAGCCAAGAGGGTGTCGGTGGGTCTGGCGCTGCTTTCCAGAGCCTTTCCCCTTCGGGGCGTTGCAAGGAGGAAGGTGATCAGCCCGGTAGTGATGCTTGTGGGTGTCGGTGACCAGCGGGAGAGCGACCAGCTGTCTGTGCTGCAGCTCAGGAGCTGAGACACGGCCAGGTCCGGGGGAACGGATGAGCTGCCGTCTGCCTTGCAGCCCCGTGCCACTCGCAGAACCCTTGTCAGCCGTCTTCATTGAGCAAGTCAGTATGGTTTACTTTTTATGTGCTTGGTTACTATTCGTTCTTGCAAAATAAAAGAGCAAATATTGTAATTTTACATAATGTTCTTACTGGAAAATATTAGGTTAGGGCTACTTTGGCTAAAATTGCTATCAGTTTAATTTATGGTCTGTAAAGCAAAAGAAAAAAAGCAAGCTCATCACCTCTGTCCTTTTTAAACCAAGGTCTGTTTTCTCTCTTGAAAATATTTTCAAAACTACTTTATCCTCTCCACACCAGGCTTCTGTGCCTCCTTTGCACTTGCACAAAATGTGCAAACCTTTAATTCCTCTAACCTGAAATTAAGACCTGAGCCTATGTTCTCATTGTGGGGAACACTGAGTGGGTTGATAGTTCCATTTAGTGGCAGGTAAATACTTGATGATGACTGTAGCATCACAGAATGGTTTTGGTTGGAAGGTTGGACCTTAAAGATCATTTAGATCCAATCCTCCCTGCATGGGCGGGGACACCTCCCACTGGACCAGGATACTCAAAGCCCCATCCAACTTGGCCCTGAACACTGTCACCCACAACTTCCACAAGTTATGTTTAAAGATGGTGTGTTGCAGAGAAATCTTTGTTCCTTCAGGGTTAGTGGATTGTTGTGGTATTTTCTTATTTTGAAATGTACTGTTTGGAAGGAGGGGAAGTATATTTCAGAAACTGAATCTTGTAGCCTGACTTAAAGTGAGAAAGACTTGTAGTACTTCAGAAAAAAATGGTGAGTCCTCTTGAGAAGACTGTGCAGAGCAGGGAGTGAATGACCCTGAAACTGCTGGGTTCTTCACCCAAAGAGTCCTAAGATTTCACTGGACTTTGTCTCTTCAGTCAGGTACAAGATACTGGTCAGCAGACATGGTATCAGCCATGTGGAGATGACACAGGGCTTTACCTAACTGTTGCTATAATTAACTATATGACTGTCACAAAAATAGAGTAGTATCTTCAAACTAGCTTATGGAAAAACAGCTGTCTTACAGCTGAACTTGAGCAAGAAGTTATGCTGGCTCGCAAAGGAAAATACTGGTAACAGTTTGTGCTAATTGTGCACTTTCCTGTGCCTGAAGATGATCATTGATAACTGAGCAGCTCAGTGCCTGTGATGCTAATGTCTCATCACAACAAATACTCCCTTCTTCAACACCCCAGTAGACACTGTTTGACCTTTGTTGATGTCAGCCTCAGTTTTTTTCAAGTATTTCTAAGGTGGACCGTGGCAGGAAGAAACACCCACTGTCCCAGAACACAACAGTCTGTCTTACCAGCCACACCTTTTGCTGCAAACAAATACAGCTGTTTTGTTGTGGGTTTGTTTGGGCTTTTTTCTTCCTTTGTTGTTTTTGTTTTGCTTTGGACAATTTTCTCTTCTTCCTTGACCTATAAAACTTGCCTTCCTCTCTCTGTACTTCCCACTCTCATCAGAAATGACAGAGGAGCTGTGTTTAAAATCAGTTTACCCCAGTATTGTAATCTCCAATGTATCGTCTCCAACCCACTGAAAAAGTGAACCCCCACAAGCTGAAGGTGGAGGCAGGGAAATCCATCCCTTTCCCCTCTGCAAAAGGTGTTACGTGTGAACTGGTCACACCTGATGGGAATACAGGGGGTACTCAGGTGTCTGCCTGCCACCTCCAAATTGCAGGCATCCTTTGGCATGTAGCAGTGCCCACTACACCAACTTCCTCTGCCAAACCAAATATGTACGGGGAGCTTCAATCCACTTCGGGTACAAGTACAATCCAGTGTGCTCCAGTTTCCTCTCTGTTCAATAGCATTGATGCTCCTGGCATGCTTTAAGGTTCTTGTGAGGGTACATTAGTTCAGGCTGAGAGGCACTTCCTGATGTCAGAAGCCATACAAGTATCATGATGAAGAGGGTTTCAACCTTTCTGTTTATGGGGAAGTCATGATGTCATTATAGGTTATAAAACTTCCCTATAGTTAAGAAATGCTACATGTCAGTAAATCAAAGCAACTGAAGTGTTTATTGTTTGCAGGAAAAAAAAAAATGTCAGTAATGTAAACTGGATTGAAATCTGACTTATCAAAGTATGGTTTAGATCTGTGTGTGGTCCTTCTTTCCTCCCCACCCAAATAATACTGCAATGACTTACTCTAAACCCAGCCAGCAGCAGCAGCCCTGCAAACAACTGTGTGATCACATGTGGGAGGGAAAACAAAGTAAAAGGAACAACCAAACAAACAACTACTTCCAAAGAAATGCTAGTAGGAATAGTTGCAATATGTATGATAGGTATATTTTTCTTCAGGATTAATCAGTATTAATTGTCATGTATAATAAGACATATAATAAATAATCATCAGTAAAACAATCCCTCCCAATGTTTTAGTACTTTGTAGATCCCAGGAACTATTTTTATTTAAGCAGTACAGCCAAGGAGAAGTCACTCCATTTTTTATAGTATTTCACTTACCATAGGATCCAGATTATGTCAAACATGCCCTGGTCCAAAAGGCATGAGACCTCACTGGCAGCTGCTTCCTGTTGATGGTGAACACACCCCACATATCACTGGGTGAGTCTTCAGAAACACAGGCAAACAGTTGGCTGGAAAAACAGAATTTAGCTTTTCCAAGCAAGTACAAGTGAATCTCACCTGTTATTCCTAATAACAATTATTTTTACTTACTTTCTTTGCAAAATGAAAGATTACTTTGATGATAAGCAATTGGCAGGGCAGGTTTCCCAGCCACAGCATCAGGCATGCTTGGAATATAATGGAGAAACTTGTAGTTTCATGTATTGATTCAGTGTGGAAATAATCTTATTATTCATTGCGCTGTTTCTTTCATGATGTTCCATCTCTAAGAAAAGCAGGAGAAATGGTTGATGAAGTGTAAAATGTGTTCACCTGTTTTCCAGCTTGTTAATACCTCTAATGCATTAAAAGCATTGAATCGTAGCTGTTTCATAGCTCTGGCCTATTCATTGTTTTCAAAACAAATATATATAGCATTGTAGGTGAAAACTGCTGTCTCTGAACAGATTATGAAAGATGCATTTCATGTCAGTTTTTTTTCTGTAAGCAACTGAGTACATATTAGAGAATAACAGTTGTTGTCAGAAAATATTTGACAAATACCCGCGTATTTATTATTTGTGTGGGAAGGGAAGGAGGACCACACACAGATCTGAGCCATACTTTCCTAAGTCCAATTTCAATCCAGTGTACATAACTGACATTATTTTTTCTAGAAGACAATAAATACTTAAAATGTTTTGATTTACTGGTGTGTAGAGTTTCTTAGTTACAGGAAAGTTTTGTCACTTATAATGATATCACCACTAGTTGTGTTTAGAAGGGTCTTACAAAGTCCTTTTACAAAGATTTATGGCTGTGGTGTGAGCTTCAGTGGCATAAGGTTAAGCCCATGCAGGCATCTTTGTAAAAGCAAGGCCAAAATTAGAATACAGCTTTTTAGGTAACTTTCCAGGGAAGTACAGCCTCATTTCCATTAATTAGCATTACAGATCCTGGCAGTTTATTTATGTTAAAATAATGGCTTCACATTAAATTAAAAAGAAAAAGAAAAAAAAAATTAGTGCACATTTGCTATTTTTTACTTCTAGTTTTGAAAGATTATCTTCTTATTTTCATGTTCTGTAGATGCAAAAGATCATTCCTCTAACATACTAAGCATTAGAAAATGTCATTCCTCTAACATTTGTGTTTTAACATAGGAATTTCACAAAGCCTTCAGCAATTATCTAGACATCCAGTTTCAACCAGAATACACCCAACCTTGCCATATCACAGGACAATGGCTCTTAAAGGTCATATCATCAGCACACCAGAAAGCCTGAACCAAGAAATGCTGCCAGTAGTTCTGCCTGATCCTGGAAGCCACACGTGGAAAAACTAAAACTAAAAAATAAAATGTAATAGGGACCTGTGATTGTCTTCTCCCACAGACATGGGTTGATTTTGCAGTATACTCTGAAAGTTAAATGTCTGCTAATGAACAGAGAGGAAAATGCATGTCAGGTAGAAGGGGCTGTTACAAGAGCATAGGTTATTATTAACTAAATTTTTTACTGTTTGGTGAGGCTGCTAATGTTCCATCACTTGTTTCTTTTAACAAACTGTTACTTGCAACCACACTCTTAAGTGATAAATAATCACAGAAAGGTCTGGAGACATTAATCATTACAATGAATCTATTACTGCAAAGCAAAATGCATATATTTCATTTGAAGAAATAGCAATTAAATAAAAAATCACAGCATGTTCACTCATCTGTGTCCTTCAGCTCATTTGCCTCTCAAGAATTTTTCCCTCAGACTTGGAAAAAAATTCTAAGTCGTGTTCAGTTATAAGATAACCTATTGACCAAAAAGAGCTTTCAATGCTGCTACTGCAGTCTCATGTTTTGTATAACCTAAATAAGTAGTTCCCTTTAAGGCAAATTATGCCTTTATGCCATTTTCCTAGTTACATTTTAACACAGAAAATGGTCAACATTGTCCTCTAGTTAATTCATGAGCTCAATATAAAACACAAACAAATCAGCTGCAATACGTTGTGGCTTCTGCTGTTAGCGCAGACGGTGGGGATAGGCCAGTAGTAAATTCTATTTACGACTGATTATTCCAGACCAACTATAGCCACAACAATGTCATTGCAATTGCAGTAAGTGCTGTTGCAGGCATTTTCTGCAGAAACTTGCACTGTGCCATGAAGCTTGTAACCTGCACATGACAAAGCTTTTCATTAAGCATCAGCCTGAGAAAGGCTGTACTTCCACTGCATCACTCATCACGCAAAAGCCACTGTAACTGCAGCCTGGCCTGCAATGTGACTGCAACCTCAAACTCAGATATCCCATGCAAAGACTGGGAAACACACAGCTGGCTCAGATTCTCCAGCAGCCAAAGCTGTACCTCCCTCATCTGCAGCACAATGCCAGGGCCTCTCTACCTCTTGATAACCTCTCTCACAAGGTAGGGGTTGTCTGGAGCTGGGAAGCTGTGCAGGGTAGTGGAGGAAGGGCTCAGGCAGCAGGGATGGGCTGGGTGACACAGCACAGAGATGTGCCAGCCACAGCCTGGTTGCACAGCCAATACCCTGTCATGGAATCACAGAATGGTTTGGGTTGAAGGGACCTTAAAGATCATTTGGATCCAACCTCCCAAAACACCCCTCCCACTAGACCAGGTTGCTTAAAGCCCCATCCAACCTGCTCTTGAGCACTTTCACAACTTCTCTGGGCAACCTGTTCCAGTGTCACACTGCTCTCACAATAAACAATTTCTTCCTAATGCCTAATCTAAATCTCCCCTTCTTTATTTTGAGACTGTTACCCCTTGTCCTATCACTACATGCCCTTGTAAAAAGTCCCTCCCAGTGTGGGAACCTCCTTTCCCTTCTCCCAGCTGCCCAAGTTCACAACAAATACTTAGAATGTCACTTTGAAAGAAAAGAAACTTGAGAGACCTGAGTGGTGTTAATTTGGATTGGGCATTATTTCTCAGCAGCACAGAAGGTCTTCACAAAGCCCTCTTCTAGCAGGGACAGCCTCTGACCATCAGAAAGCCACAAACAGGAGACCGTGCAGGAAAAATAACATAGACCACATCTCAATGTCACTGCTAGCCCAAATATCACCAGCTTGTTCATGGTCAGCAGTCTGCAATCAAGGAAAGGTACCAAAGAGGTAATTTATTGCCCTTCCCTTGTGTAGAAGGCAGAGCTGAACACAAGGCATCCCACATGGATTAGGGAGTTTCACCTGGGCCACAATAAAGGCGAGGCACAAGATGGTTTATACCGTGTCCCCAGGAACTGCTCTCTCCTTGGAGCCTCTTGCAAAGTAGAGCAAGATGCTCTTCCCAGACCCTCTTCAAGCTTCATTTCCTGCTTGCAGACTTCAAGAGGGAGAAGGGCTGGCTGACCACCTCCACTCAGAGCTCTGCTGGTTTGCTTCCTCACTTGCTGGCCTTTGCTACAGCTGCTTCACCAAAGTTAATCTTCATTTGCAGCAGTCTGAGAAAAGAAATGGCTTGTATTCTCTGCAACATAATGTGCTTAAAATCCTTTATAGATTTTCTGTTGAGGTATCTAAAGCCAGGATTTAAAATAGGGATAGGATCAGGCTTAAGATAAAGACTAGTCTGTGCATATGTACATTTTATATTATTGAGCCAATAAAATGTTAATTATTATAGAAAAGTTCACCTTTTTAGTTACAGGTATTCTGATTGCCAGTATTGACTGGAAAAGACTAAATCTTGTGCAAATACTATTTGCTTTGCCATTTATATATGTTTTGCATTTTTTTCCCCTGGCATAAGAATTCCAGGCAGTTGACAGGCGACACATTATTATTCTGTATAGAAATTAGATATTAAATCTCACCATGGTGGAGAAGGAAGGTGTGTGTAAGGAAGATAAATTACACTCTTGTGACTGAGTAGATTATCTTAGTGAGACACAAAAAAATCTGGCACTGCTCCTACCTTTGCTACACTTGCCATGCAATCCTGCAGACATTCTTTGTTACTAATACAAATAAAATATTTTCTAATCATACAGCAGTCTTGTGAGATATGGGAAATCTTTTGTGAGATACAGGCAATTACTGGGCATCCAGATGCTCTGAAAGTGTGATGGGGAGCAAATAAACTCAATGTAGGACTAGTCATCAGGAAATTATTCTTGGCTGACTTTGGAGCAACTTTAGGTGTGATGACACCTAGTAAAAAAAATAAGTTGGTGAAATGCAGGATTTGATTCAATAGTTCAGAAGTTATTTCACTTTTCTGTTCAGACAACCAAGCTCCACAAGAAAATTAAATTTAGAGCTCCCATGCAGGAGCCAGACCTGCTAATTTGCAAATCAAAGTGGTACAGCTGCCCACATCTAAGCTTGCAAGGTCAGGTGAAGGCTAATGGCAAAGCTACCTTTCTGGAATTCAAGCTACCATCTGCGAATGGGCTGAACTTTGGTGACATACCAGCTCTTTGGTGCTGGGAAGAAGGAAAGAAAGTCTGTCTGAAAAGACATCTATGCAGAAAGGTGCAGGCAGAGTTGAAGCTCTGTGCCTTTCCCCCAGGTTAGCTGGACAGGAGCTGGCTGTGAACAGGAAGCTGCCTAGGTGCACTGATGCAACCATCCTCAAGTCTGCTCCCCCGGCCAGCTGGGAGCACAGCATTGAGGAGTTCCTATCTGCCTGCACGGATCCGCCTGGACATACCTCGTGTCTCCACTTGGCACACGGAGCTGCAGAGCAAAGCGATAGATGCAGGCTTTCCTGTTTACTCCGGTGGGTGTGGTACCGCAACCCCTCCTGGCCCTAATATTAGAAAGGCAATTAAAGTTGGGCCACAGGATGTGTAGCTACTCTCTTGTGCTCCATCAGTTAGATGCTTTACAGATCTTTCCTACTGCAACGTGCCAATTCTGCCGGTAACTGGAATCACCGCCCTGCTGTTGGAGTGGAAGAACACGTGCAGTGAAACTCAAGATGACTCTGTCCTAAAAAAGCACAGCTAGAGACAAAAAGTTTTACAAATATTGACACTCTACGTTAAAACTCCTAGGGATATCTGGTGGTTTTGCTTTTAAAAGTGAACTGATTAAATAGTCTCAGTCTTGTAGCCTTGTGAAAGCAGTAAAGGGATATGATGAAACCACAGAAGAACCATTTTTAAGTAGGACGGCTCAAAAGTGAAGCCTTTGCTGCTGGAGTCCAAGTGAGTATTTACCCTCTTTTTTTAGCAAGCAGACAAGCATTTTTGAACAGCTGCACTTTTGAATACTGTCGTACTTTCCACGTGGTTTAAATAATATACATTTGGCAAGTCTTTCCTTCTATAAAGCTATGGCTAGCTTAAGGGAGGAACATTTCCAGTGTGTCTCTTGTAATTTCATGAGTGTACTTACTCAAAGTGTAATTGATTTGAAGGTGTTAAGAATTGCTCAGAGAGGTTCTGGGGGTGGGGTTTTTTTGTTTTGGATTTTTTTGTTGCTACTTTATTTTTATTTTGCTCACTCAAGGTAAATAATGTAAATGCTTGTGACATCTGTATCCTAATATAGTTACAGAGGAGTGTATTCATTTCTAGAAAAGCTTATGCTATTGGTGTAATATTTATTCACTTGCAACAATGGTATAAAACAGTATCTAAAAACCAGTATCTAATAACATATTTTAAAAATCTTCATAAAGCATTAAGATCTACAGTCCAAACCAGAGTATGGCTATACTGAGTTTTAAAGGTAATTTTACTATGCTTTGTAGCATATTTGAGTCTTTCTTTTCCTAACTCTTGTTACACAAACAGTCAGGGTATCCCATACCTTGAGGGCCAGATCTCTTTGCACATGCTTGACTTGAAAATCCATGAAAGACTACAGAATTTACACAGGGCTACCCACAGTTGTAAAGTTAAGCCTATGCAGGATAATGCCCTAACAATCTGCTGCAAGGTAGATAGCACTGTAAAGATCTGCAAGAAATGAGTGGGCCAGAAGAGGCCTATTCTCAAAGATTAAAATCTAATTTTCTATTTTAGTGAATTGTCATTGAAGCATCTTTAATATACTGGGAGAGAATCTTAAGCAAGAATCTAAATGAAAAGTCATCTGAAAAGTAAAATAATTTTTCCAGTTATAAGAAACACCATCTAAAGAAAATTGAATGCAAAGAAAAGAGAAAGCAAAAAAAAAAAAAATAGCTGAGCAGGATGAATGGGCATGAGTTTTGCAAAACCTTTCAAGATTTGAAAAGTATGTAGGGATTTAAAAATATGTAGGAATTTTTAAAATATGTAAGAATTTATCAGCTTTCAGACAAATACATTTCTTCTAAAGTATCCGCATTAAAAACTATTCAGTAAGTGGAGCAAAGATGCTGCTGTTGCATGGTAATATTAGAGATGCTTGAAATTTGCAGTACAAAACCAATCTCTCCGGGACATTCAGTGAACAGATGTTCAGAATCAGTCTGCTGCTTGGAGTATTTACAAATCAAAACTGTATGAGAAATGTTACAGTTTCTGATGCTTACAAAAAGGACAGATTCTCTTCTGTGGATTTTTTTAATGTCAGCTCTACTAATCTTTGATGATCCTATCAATTCAGAAAATTCCTAATGTATTTTGAGAAAACTCAGAAGATATATGCAGGTGGCAAGTAATTTAGTTATCAGCATTCCTAATTAAAAAAAAAAAAATAAAAAAAATTAAAAATTGTGAGAAGCAGGGTTTCTGAATTGTGTTTTTCCCACATTTTGCTCTTGTATCATATCCTTGAGTGTCCTCAAGGGGTTGAAGGACCACCACAGTGAGTGCACTATTGAGTCATTCTGTTACCTTCACAAAACTGGCAGAAAGCCTTAGTCAAAAAAGCTTCTTCTCTTTAGAAGACTTGAAGGCATTGGCATTACCTTTTGCTTGCTGCAGTCACTCAAGCCAGTGCAAAGCAATCTCAAAACATCATTATTGAAATACTTTTTTCTTCCTTGGTAGATACATTAGTTTTCTCTTGCTTTCTGCAGTCCAGATGACTACTGATGGCCTGCTGATCCCCCCTAGCTTCTCCTGTGATCATCTGTGAAATTCAGCATCACATTTAACAGAGAGAAAAATCTCTATAGCTGCCATAGCAGCTGTTGGCCAGATCCTATGTTATTATAGGATAAAATTAAATTAAAAAAAAGAAAAAAATTCAAGCTTGAGAAGAAGAAATTAGCATCCAGTTGGCAAGGCAGCTATATTAAACCAGATATCAATCTCAGCAGCACCCGAATTAATTAGCAGTAATTTCAATCTACTTCTAAACTGAAGAGAGTAATTTTTTCTCTGATTATGTATTTTCTTATCTTTATGTTTTAGCCGTTAAGATTATAATCACATCTTTAAATGTTACTTTGGCTTGATAACTGAAGATGGTATCTGAGGATAGATGCTGTTGTATTAAGACTGTTCTAGATAAAATATCAAAAATAAATATTGAGATTAAATAAAGTGCTCCAAAGTTAGGAAATATCACAAATAAGATAGCCTATACAATGTTATTTCTGTCCTGTTATGGGCACAAAAGCTGATAAAGTAAAAACAAAAATAAATTATTTCATAGTCAGCTATATTTGCTAAATAGTGATGGAATTCAGCAGATCATCTGCTATTTGGTAGATGTGACCTTACTCTGTAAAAATGTGCAGAGGCACAGAGGTGCACTTTCTTTATGATTAAATAATTATGAGAAAATACTTTGCAATAAAATTGTAAAGAAGAAGAGGTGAAGGTATAGATCATGGTAACTTGCCTTATAAAACAGAACTCTCTCCACAAGGTTGAAGGATGTAGCTGGTGAAATAAAGGGCAGAAGCCTGCAGCATGTCTGCTCTCCCAAACCTGTAGATCTCTATAGTAAGTTTAGCCAAGCTGCTTATGTGTAGGCTGGTCTGACTTCTAAAGGTACGGTGATTTTTTTAACCTTATTTCTAAATATAGCTTATTTGTACTTCCACAATAAAAGCAATACCAGTGAGGAAAAAAATACTCTTTTGCAGTGCTTTTGCACATCTGTGCAAACTTAAATAACTATGTAGCCAGTGAAGTAAGAATAAGGCCCACAGTTGCTGCAATGAATTACACTCTGTAATTGAATTAGTGTATGTGCATCTCTGCTCTGAAATCAGATGAAATGCAAAGCCTGTTATGCTGATGTTTAGCTGTGCTGACTGTATTGGTTTTCTCATGAGTAAAGATACCAATCAACATACTGGGCTAATGACGGGGCTGTTCTGTAATGAAAATCCTCACAGTAAAGAACAGTCACATGTTAAAGAAAGGGCAATAAAGAGGGGGGAAAAAAGCTCAGCCACTTCATTTCCTCAGCACTGTTCAAGACATTCATTGCAGGAAACGAGGTTCCTAAAAGTATCTGCATATAGATTTCCTCACAGTGCCGATGTTGTCGTTTATGCTGGTTTCTCTCCTTTGTATCTGTTTGCCCAGTTCTGTTGGTCTTTTCCTTCTGCTGCTTGACAGCAGAAACTGAGGATGTTACTGTCTCTCAATATTAGTTGGTAAGCAGATGCTTTCCAAAGCAACAGCTGCACTTTGACAAAAAACTTTCATTTTCTTCAAAATTTTACAATGAGACGAAGCAGGTGGAATGCTTTGGAGATAAAGGAGCTCATGAATAATTCAGTTGACACCTTTGTACTGAAGCATGGCTGTCTTCATTAAATAAAATTGCCTCATGTCAAGGGCAGTGAGAGGGTTTGGGGAGGAAGGCAAAGTTGCTTCCATTTGAGACTCCAGATAATGACAGTTGGCGCCAAGGTGGAAATTAAAGTCAGCATAATTTGGCAACGTTTGCTTATTATTACCCTTTAGATAATTTCAATATAAAAATCACTTAGGTTCGATGCTCTGGAAAACAACACAAAGGGAAAAAACTTCAGCAGGTATGTAGATGACACGTGCTTATGGCCAGCAAAAAAGAACAGGTTGTGCCTGTTTACACAGATAGTTAAAATCACACACTGCAGCATACAAGGTATTTTATCAATTTTATAGTATGAAGTGGTGCTGGATGCCCTCCCGAGTGCTGCTGAGGGGCACCCGGGGGGGGCCCTGCTGGTGACCCGGGGGGGGCCCTGCTGGCTCAGCAGGGCTGGTGCAGTTCCTCAGCTGGGGGTTGCCAGCACTTACCTGAGCAGAGCTTCCTTAGGATCCAGCCAGGTTCTTCGCCTTCCTGCTCCCCCTGAGGCAGAGCAGAAGCTGCGGGTGTTCATCATCCTTGCTGCCGCTGCACTGGCACTGCAGTTAATTGCAGCAGAGCAGGAGGGCTGATCTGGCCCTGGCCAGCACGGGGCGAGGGTGGAAAGTGCGGGGTCTTCCTCTGGAGGTGGAGAAGGCTGCAGCAGGAGCTCTGAAGTGAGATAAAAGCCCACTGCTATCCTCTGAAATACCTGCCTGCTTGGACCCAGAAACACATTTCAGCCCTCAAGCAAGCCCCTGAAGCTCCTATGGCACAGAAGTGTTACTGCTGGCAGGTGTAAGGAAGCAGGCAAATGTTCTTCTCGGGCAGCCAACTGTGTATTTAATAAATTGTGCAGGAGAAAAAGCTGAGACAGGGCCTACAGCAAAGAATGGTCCTGAATTGCTGCAGAAGCAGCACAGCCCTTCAGCTGGTGTCTGCCAAGAGGGAGACATATGGAAGAAGCCATATTAAGGTATTTATGAGGAAATAAAAACGTTTTAGGGAGGTGGTTGAGAAGTGAGCTACCTCCTTCCAACCAAGGAACCTGCAATGAGTCTGGAGTAGAAAAGGATGAGAATCTGCAGACTGGTTCTTCAGAACTCCATGTGAGGACAACTGCTACAGAATTACAAATGCCCTGCTAATGTATTGCTCACAAGCAAAGCTGAATGTACCAATGCAGGAAAGGGCACTTTCACTGCACACCTTGTTTCAGATTAATCCTGTGTTAGCAGAGCTCTCTGAGGGGATAATATAAAGCCCTCATTAATAAATAGTTTCTGATTTCCAGTCAACTCTGATGAATACATAGAGAGGTTGACCACTGAAAGTATTGTATAAAATAGAACATTTGCTCTCACTGCAACCAGTATGTGACTGCAGCTTGCAGGGACAGTCTGGAGTTAATTTCTGGGCAGACCATTTGGAGAAAGTTGTTGTAGCAGCTTGATATGGCCAGCCATGCCAACATTTACCCGGATTCTTAAATAGGCTTTGCAGCCTCTCCTGTGCTCTGTGGCAACACATTCTATAGTCTCTCTAGCTAGCCTCAAACTAGCTTCTTTGCCTTCAGGGTAGATATGCCATGAGCTATGTGACCTGACCATGCTCCCACAGCTGGTGAAGGACAGGTGCATACTGTGACTATAGTACCACCAAAAATCTCCACTGCATATTTTTTCCTGTTACCACCCTTGATGGTGTGTACTTGTGCATATTCCAAATCACTGCAGCCTTTTAGACAAAGCTACTGTATTCAAAAAGGTAACTCTATTATCTACCCCAGCTAGATACAAGGAACATAGCTGTTCACACTGGGCAGCTTTTGGCCAGATTTAATGATATCTCTTCTACTCGCAGACACTTTTTGATGACAGTGCATCACTTCTATTTTGAGTCCTCTTGAGCTTGATGCACTATAAGGAAATTTTGCTCAGAACGATTCAGCTGCACTGTTGTTAGCAGCTTCAGCACAGAAAGTGCTGCCAGCAGAAACCTCAGGAGCAAGGATAACTTGACATGGTATCAAGAGGAATGCAAAGGTGTTGACAAATACATCTCTTAGTACCACTGACTGTGCTACAAAAGGATGGAAAACTTCCTGCAGCTTCCTTGGTACAAACGTGACTGCAAAGTCATTCCTTGGGTTTTCAGATTCTCTGGTGAAGCAATGGGAGGCTCCTGAGTAATGTTGTCTGGCAGTGTTCCCATGCTAAAAATATAGTACAAGATAACTGCTTTTTTTTGGGGGGAGTGTTTTCCTCCTTTTTTTAAAAAAAAGTAAATATATAAATTTTCTGGATTTTATGCTGTGCATACACAGAGCTGAACAGGAAGTGTCACACCTCTTTTTTCACTCAAGCTCAACACTTCTTTGGTCTGGTGCCTTGTTGTTTGTGCATGTTTTTGCTCCTAACTGCATCTCAATAGAGGTGTTTCATGGTCTTAGGATGCTGTCAATTCCCATTTATTAAATCCTAGGGAGGCCTTTACACATTCTCACTGATAACAATTGATAATTTTGGGGAGAAAAAAAATTTGCAGTCAGTGGATTTCTAGCCTTGCATTCTTCAAGCAGACCTCCAAACTCAACATTTTGCAAGCTGCATGTTAAGGCAAAAAATCAAATAGTATCTCCTTTTTGATACAGTTGAAAGCCAAATTTTTCTTAAATTGTCTCCTGAATGAGTAATGGTCATGCTTCTGGAATGAATGTGAGTTAGCAGCCTATCTATTCTGAACATTCTTATCAGCACTTCCAAGGAGGTTTGTAAAGGACAAAAAAAAGCTGTGGTACAGTAATAAGTGTGATGGCAGACTAGAATTCCATTATTGATGTGCTTTTTCATTGAAGAAGCAGATGAAGTGTTTTAAGATATTGCCAATCTTTATTTCCCTCCCTGCTCAGCCCCAGTTATCCTTTCCAAACATCTTGTAAGTGATGTTTAAATATACCTAAGCCAAAATCACATGAAGTCTGGGAGCTCAGCATCAACTCCCTCTCACAGTAATTTGGGTTTGGTTACAAGACTACTAGATTTCACATCAAACTGCCTGAAGTACCATTTTGCTTTACTGATTCAGGAGGGGAGAATGTGGAAAATGTGGTTGTGTTCACCTCTGGCAGAAGCACAACAACAAAGAGTTGGTCAATAACAATTTATATTCTCACAGCTATTTCTTTGCTGAATGTGTATCTGAGATCTAAACTACAAGTTTGCAACACCAAAGGGAATAAATCCAGAGTTAAAGTCTGCAGCTGAACACCAAGTTAGTTAATGTACCATCATCTTTGTGAGCACTGTGTAATTTTGGTGACTATTAACTGGTTGCAAGCCACTCCAATAAACCTAATCAAATAAACCAATCATTCATCAGAGTCATAAAAGAAAAAACTATTCCCTTTGGCTCCACAGTCTTCCATTACTTGGCTAGGTGCATTTGCTGAAGACAGAGCTCTACTGGACTGATTCAAGCCAGAATGACAAATCCTATATTCCAGATGTCAAAATATTTTCCATCAGGCAAATAAATGAAAAAAAAAATTAATTAAAAAAAAATTATTATATTTTAGAAATAGATTTCTTCCATATTGGTGACTCCAGTCTTGTGACTTCAATTTATTGGAATTTGAGCTGAATACTCTTTATTTTAAGAGTGTTGGTTTGAGCTTGTCAATAACCTGTAATAACTGAAAAAGCATCAATACCTAGTATGCTTGATGTTAGAAGAGAATAATAAAGCATAGATTCCAGAAGGTTATTAACAAAATTTCTTCACAGGCACTAAAATTGGACAACTGGGAAAGAGGTATGAAAGGTTTTATTTTATTCTGCAGCTGACCTGGCATAGTACCCATGCACCCCTGAATATATACAGCAAGGGTAAACAGCTTGGTGTATCAAGTATTCATGAGACTTATGTTAACCATCATTAACCATCATTAAAGTGGTTTTGTGACCTGAGCAACCTGCTGAAGGAACTTTGAACTTAAATGCCTGCCTTTTTTTTTTTTTTTTTTTCCCTGTTAATGAATAAAAAGCATTACTCACATAAGCTTTGTATCTTCATGTAAGCTGTGAAGCATTCCCCCAACTTCTTCTTTGTGATATTAGGAGGAATACTGGTTGGAAAAGCGGGAGCAGTAGCCTTGGGTCAAAGGCAACTATCCTGGCATGTGAAATAACCTTCAGTTGACTTCATTGCAGAGTGATAATTACTTGTGATCAAATGGTGTCCCTTGAGGTAATGCACTTTAAAACAACACTTGCCTGCAGCACTGAGATTTTGGGGCCATAACCACAGATTGTCAGTACTCTAGTCAGCTGAGAGGTACTGTGAGTTTCTTTAAGGTGAATGGTGAAAAACTTGTTTGCTGTTACAGGGTGTAAAGATATGTATGAGAAATCCTAAAACTGGTCTGGAGGGAAATATGCATGTGAAAGCAGCAGAAGAAACAATGGAGCAAAGCAGCAAAGCTACATGACAGTGGAAGAACCATTCCTCTTCCTGTTACCTGTACATTAGGACCAACCATAATCTTAAAGAAATATGAAATGAAGAAGGAAACGGAATGGACAGCAACTTTGTTGAAGATTTATGTGGGACAAAATAAACAAGGTTCTGAGGCAAAAAGATTGTCCCATAATTACTCTTGCCTCCTAAAGTGCATGAAAACCTGTCCAACCCAAATTTATCATCACAAATATAGAGGAACCCAAGAGATGTAGTGAGGACCTGAAAGCTATTTGCTGTTGACATCCACATGACATACAGGTGATCCTGGCAAAATTGCTCAGGCATGTACAGGTTTAAGTGTTTGCAAGTACGCAGGCATGAGTGTGTGAATGAGTAGAATCACCTCACTTAGCAGATTGTAAATTAAAACAATCTTCTGCCTGCCTAAGATCTTGTATTATCTTTGTTGCACTAACAACCTACAAGGACCGTGCATCTCCTGTTGTGTAATACCAGGTTATGGACTTCCTTAATGGGTTATGGACGTCCCTTATGGGTTCTCTTGAGCAGAATGGCTCAGGTATTTTGATTCTGTTCTCACAACACTTTGTTCAGCAATTTAAATTTCTAGTAATTGTGGGAGAATGGAGGTTTTCCAATATAAATAGCAAGATAAACTTAACTAATGGTTTTGAAAGCAAAATCTGATAAATTTGGATGGAAATGTATGGCATGATTGCTTACGCAGAGCAAGAGCTGGCTCTGATAACTGTTGGTCCCTTGCAAATCAATATCCTGAACTTCTGTGAGCAGTCCAGATGATATTATCATACAGCTGTGTATGGCAAAATGGCTGTATGAATAGTTCAGGACATGAATTCCTGTGAGCTTTATGCTTTACTTTCTTCTAGGTCAGGCCACCTGAGTGAAAAGTTTCAGTACAGATAGAGACAATCCTGTGTGAACAGTAATTTAAAGCGATTATTGAGTAAAGCAAAGCATGGGAAAGTTTGGTTAGAGCCAAACTCTTTTTACAGCCACTTTGTGTCTGTCACTCAGTGGTCCAGAAGGGACAGAGATGACACTGTCACACTACTGATGCTGGTGACAGTGTTACTGATGAAAGTCATTATAGTCTATATTTCAGATAAAAAGATTGCACCTGCTTTAGCTCATGGGCAGCATAAACTTCACATTTGTAAGATAATTCTTCATTTCATTTCTCCCTGTCTTGTCAAAACAAGGAGTAACTTCATCTGAATGTCCCTGAGTAAAAGAACATCCCTTAACCTTTAATGAAACGTGCTTAAGAATAGAAAGTCCCTGGATGTATCTAAAACCCTCTGCCAGAACCAGAGAGGGAAGAGCCTTTACTGAATGGGATGTAGAAAAGGAGCAGATCAAGAGAAAATGAACTAACTGTATCAATTGTTGACAACTTGACAGACATTACCTGCAGTGGATATAATTTGTTTTAACATCAGACTCCCAGTTCTGTTAGTTCCTGTTGCAGGATCAGTCATAAAAGAAGATAACCTTTGCTGGCCTGAAATCTACCAAACAAGATGCCTGGGAAAAAACACAGTGATTACATCAGTCTCTTGCCTCATCTTTCTACTACGCTTCCCTCTGCTTGCTAATCTAAATGCTGGTAAGAAGCATTTCTATCTTGTGAAATATTGTATTATGGACTTATTTAATGGTTTGTCCTTTTCTTGAGCAAAATAGCACAGAAATTGTCTCCAAGTTCACCCTTCAGAAAACAAATTACCTTGGGATATCATAAGAGACAGCATCTTTTAGCTATGGGAGCTGTGTTTCTTCCATATGCTTTTCCTTGTTCTTTCCACATCTGCTTATTTTTGAGGAGAAATGGACAATCTTGGAGGAAAACAATGTAATCACACACGCAAACTCAGATAAACTGTATCTTTAAAAAAATCTAGAAGTTTAGCCAGCTGCCCAATTCCACAGAAATCCACACAGCACTTCCTGGTGTAAAGCTTAGTTAGGTACATCTCCACCTAGCTGCAGGCACAGATAAACTATAAGTGCTTCTAGCCTCCACTTTCCCATGAGAAAATTATTTTGCAGCATGCTGTAAGCTGTATGTGTATTTCAGCATTTCTCTGTACAATAAACTAAACATTAGTTGCTATACAACATATTCACTAACATTTGTAAGGAGTCTCCTTCTGTTTTACTTTTCTCTTAGCTCAGCAGCAACTACTGTGCCAAAAAGGGTTTGGTTTTTTTCTCTTTTCTTTTAATGCAAATTCTTTTTGCTGGTTAGAATTTCTAAAGTGATCAAACATGACCCTGTTAGTCAGGGTCTGATCCAAGACCCATGGGAAGTTTGTGCCTTATGCAAAAAGGTCACCAAGTAGCCATTACCAATGTCCTGCTGTGTTCAAGCATTCAGTGTCCTCTTGCATTTCAAGAAGGGAAAAAAGGAAGACCCAGGGAACTACAGGCTAGTCAGTCTCACCTCTGTGCCCGGCAAAATCATGGAGCAGATCCTCTTGAAGGCTCTGCTAAGGCACATGGAAAAGAAAGGGCTGATAGGTGACAGCCAACACAGCTTCATCAAGGGCAAATCCTGCCTGATTAATTCAGTGGCTTTTTACAGCAAGCCCATGGCATCTGTGGACAAAGGAAGAGCAACCAATGTCATCTACCTGGACCCGTGCAAAGCTTTTCACATTGTCCCACACGACATTCTGCTATTGAAAATGGAACAGTATGGATTCAGTGGATAGACCACTCATTGGATAAGGAACAGGCTGGATGGTCACACTTAAAGAGTGGTGATCAAAGGCTCGATATCCAGATGGAGACCTGTGACAAGTGGTGTACCCTAAGGGTCAGTACTTGGACCAGTGCTGTTTAACATCTTTGTCAGTGATGTGGACAGTGGCATTGAGTGCACCCTCAGCAAGTCTGCCAACAACACTGAAGTGTGTGGTGGGGTCAATATGCTGAAAGGAAGGGGTGCCATGCAGAAGGACCTTAGCAGGCTCGAGAAGCAGACTCCTACAAATTGCATGATGTTCAACAAGGCCAGGTGCAATTTTTTGTACCTAGGTCAAGGAAATCTCAAGCACAAATATAGAAAAGGGGAGATTTAGGTTAGACATTAGGAGGAAATTATTTGCTATGAGGGTGGTGAGACACTGAAACAGGTTGCCCAGGGAAGCTGTGGAAGCCTCATCCCTGGAAGTGTTCAAGGCCAGGTTGGACGGGGCTCTAAGCAACCTGGTCTAGTGGGACATGTCCATCTCCACAAAGGGGAGTTGGAACTAGATGACCTTTAAGGTTCCTTCCAACTCAAACCGTTTTGTGATTCTGTGATGCTGAACACTTAAGAAATGGGAATCCTGAATAAAATTGCACCTTTGTGTATGGCATCAGTTCCCAAACTAGCTTGCTGCCTAGCACTTGCATGATTTCAGTGGAAGCAGCTAATAGCTTGCTTTTCTCTGTGACAGTAGCTACTATGGCACTTCTTCAGGCTTTCTGCATGCTGCTGCTATCCTAGACAAAAAAAAGGGGAAGCTGATGTCTGAAAAAAAAATGGCATCATGGCATATTGCCACATGCTGCCTTACCCCCCTTGGACAAGGTCTTAGCACAGATTTAGTTTTGTATTGTTATGTGAAAACACAAGGCCATTATCAGTTGCTTAGAAAAATACGACTCAAATACAGTGTATTTTAAGGATTCTATTCTATTAAAATAGCTTTATTGTCTTCACAATAAGGTCCTTTAAAGAATAAATTACGAGTGACACTTGTAACACGCTGTTTAGTATTTTATCCTTTCTTAGGAGGTTTCTGGGCTTTTCATTTTAGGATGACTTTTTTTTTTTTATCCCCTTGCTATCAAATGCCTATGTTGCTACTTACTTATATTGCATTACAAAGGCTTTGCTGAATCAATGCGCCTGGGATTTGCATTGACAGGTGGGGAAGTTTATTGTCCTTAATTCTTGTTCACTCCCAACGAAACTGGGATTCTTCTGTGACCATGCTCTCTGACCACCACCTCATACATCTATAAGCCCTAACACAAAGGGCTTATACTACAAGGAGAGGCTGTGGGTAGTTGTACCAGTTCAAGTACAGTTTGAGGGAAGAACCAGGTTTCACCTCTCTGAAACCTTCCTCTTCCCTGTGGTTGACTGTGAGAGTGTGTCACATTACCCCTTAAAAACTTGTGGTAAATTATTCCCTTTCCTCTCCCTAAGCGTATGGAGATAGGGGAATGTTTCCATATTTCTGCCCACCATCTCATCTCTTTGTGTTCCACGTTACCAGAATGTTTCTCTTCTGAGCTCTTCTGTGGGATCTGAAAATGTGCTAGGCCTTAATAAAACACATACAAGATCAACAGTATACTGCCCCTAGATATTTCCATTCTGGAGCCAAGTAAGTGGGGAGGGGAGACTGATGAATGACTCTATGGTCACACATGGGAAAGAAGGAAGAGTGTTTCCAAATGTTCTTCTAAAATCTGTAACATATTTTTTTTTAATTCTCACATTTCAAATCAAAATCGCCTGAGATTGAATTTCTGACCTTCACTATCTTTAACTGCTTGTTCCCATATGTGCCACTGCCAAAATGCTGAGGAAGGCATTTACGATTTATCTTCAATATGCCATTTTGGCTTATAAAATGCTGTGCTGGTTTGGTTCTGGCATGGTTGCAGTAGCTGAGGAGGGGCCCCTGAAGTGGCTCCTGTAAGAACCTACTAAAAGCTCCTCTGGCTCAGGTGGCCAAGACTGAGCCATTAACGAGAGACAATAGTTGTGCCTCCACGATTAACATGTGAAAGAACAGATGTAAGACTTAAAAGCATAGAGAGCAGAAGAGCTGAGCTGGAGAGGTGAGTGCTGGATCCAGAGGTTGGTGAGGAAGAAGGGGAAGGAGGTGCCTGAGCAGAAGTTCCTCTACAACCCATGGCGAGATGGCAGCTGTGCCCCTGCACTCATGGAGGAACATGGTGGAACATTCCCTGAAGGTGCCAGGAGGGGCAAATGTGGACTTGGACTGCACCTTGTGGAAAGGACTTGTTGGAGAGGTTCGTGGAGGACTCTCTGCCATGGGAGGGACCCCATGGGGAAGGAGGGCAGGACTGTAAGGAATCCTTCTTCCTGAGGAGGCAGGAGCAGCAGGAACCCCCAACCTGTGAAGTGACTCCAGACCCCATCCTCTGTCCCCCTGTGCTGCTGGGGGGAAGGAGGGAGAGAAACTGGGAACAAAGGGATTTGGGCCTGGGAAGAAGGGAGGGGTGGGGTAACATCTGCAAGCCCTGCTCTGTGGGTGTCTGTGTCCTGGGAGTGTGTGATTAGTGTGAAATTAAATTGTTATTTTTTCCCCAAGTTGAGTCTGTTTTGCCCAGGACCTTAATGGGTGAAGAACCCTCCTTTGTCTCAACCCGTGAGCTTCTAGTTGGGCTTTGTCCTCCTCATCCCAGAGAGTGTGTGTGTGTGTGGGGGAGTTGCGTGAATGACCATGGGGCTGGTGCTTTGTTGTTGGGTTAGGCCCAAACCATGACAGATGCTTACAGTGAATCTAGAAACTTTGTCCTGAAACAGGTGCAATTTCACAGCAAATACTAAGCAAAGCATAGCATTACAGATGATAGGATATGAGCATACGAAATAAATATAAATAAAGAACACTTGAAAGTCTATAAAAAAACCTGTATTCTTTAAAAAAACAAAACAAAACTAATTATAACTTGTGTCTACACTAAAAACAGTACCATGTGATAGGAGTAGATCTGTAAAGCAACTGGTTTTGAGGATCTCAACTTCAAGCTAAATATATTTATGGGGGGTTAGCAACTATCTTATATTATCTCTTGTCTGGTTCTGTACATCTTAGCCCCTCACTAGGAGATGGAACATACTTGTGATTTAGTTTTGCTCAAAAAGAATCCAATTAATGTGCTTTGTGACCAGTCTGCACTGTAAACCAATGTGCACTGAGGACAATCAGAAGGTTTGCTTCAAAAGTTCACTCCTGGTCCAAATAAAAATGCTAATGTTAACCCTGGAGGACTCGCAATCATAGTTGTGCAGCAACTCTTTTGGGAGGTAACCTTAATAAAAAAATAAAATAAAATAAAAAAGATTAAAAAAGCATTATCTGAAAAGTTATCTATCCCTTTGCTTTCATACTTCCTTGTTTCACCTGGGCACAGCTCTACCGTAAGCAAAAACAAAGCCACTTTGTGTTTCTTTCAAGGTCTTTTTCTGTATTATCTCTGCTACCAGGGAGGTTGAAACCATGAGAACTGCTTATTTTGCTCACCAGTAATTGTCACTTTGCACAGTCCCATCTTCCTGTATCCAGCTGTCTTATTCTCAAAATCTAAGAGTAAGACAGATCTTTAGGTCAACAACTGACGCCTTCCCTATGGTGTCCATAGAGTGCTGACAGAATCAGGTACTGACCTGTGACTGTGTTATGCAGATGTGATGGTAACACATAACTAATAACAAAAGCTGTCCTGGCATCCAACATATTGCATTTGTGTCACCCTGCCAAAAAAGAAACCAGGTTATTCACACCCACCTTAACCTCCCATGTGTAATGTATTTTAAAGTGAGAGATAGCAAAAAATTACTTCTTACACAGAAATATGTGATCATGTAGTCTGTACTTGTCTCCCTAAGTTTCAGCAGAAAAACCTCAGGTCCTTCTTGAGAAAGAGGGCAGAGGTGTTATGTTAACAGCCTCCACTGCTCTACTGTCCTCCTAGTGTACCTCACTAAAGGAAAAACACAAAACAATAAAGCCAAACATTAGCATTCTGGGCATGTGGTTAGAAATTTGAGTTAGGATTAGCTGTCAGCAGTTCTGATTCCCTAAATTACTTTGGCCAAGTTCCTTGGGCCATGTTTACATTAGATTTCCAGCTGTATGGAGAAATCATTCAAATATGAAAGCTTAGATTTTTCTAAAGCCCCTAGTGTTAAGGATTTCCTCAGTTGATGGATGCTCAGTCTCAGACACCATTTAAAAAGGCTCTCTGCGGTATCTCAAATCACAAGATGCTTTTAAAATTCTGGTTTTGTTTAATTTGATCCAGTTGTATTGCCTCTCAGCAAAGCAGCAATTTTAAAAAAACCTTTCTCCTTTAAAAAGTCTCTTTGAAGAATAGTTTAAATGGATGTCAAATAAGGTCTCAGCAGTGTCACATGATGCTGAGTCCCTGCACTCATATTTAGCCCAGTTGTCTCCTACTGAAGTCCTAGTTACATATCCCATTTATACCAATAATTGAGTAGA
Organism: Chaetura pelagica; assembly: GCF_000747805.2. Lineage (NCBI taxonomy): Eukaryota > Metazoa > Chordata > Aves > Apodiformes > Apodidae > Chaetura > Chaetura pelagica. The sequence continues at coordinate 841,554 of NW_009952690.1, forward strand.
ACTTGTAAAGCTTTTCTCTTATGCCAGCAAATGAAAAGAATGTGAATGGACTTTTCATGTGCTTTCTCAGTTTACTCATCTGCAGAAGACAGACAAGAGGCACAGAGACAGTATGACTAGCTGGCTGTTAAGGGAACTTTACACTCCAGACATGGCAGTGAACTAGCAGTAAAGTGCTAACACTATTGACCTGCATGGCCAGTGGTGCAGTCTCACAATTTGTGCAAACTTATCTGAAACAAAAGCCTGAATGGAGCTGTCCCTGCTCTTGCCCTTGGCCATGTGCTTCCCCTCCCGCCAGGTTTAAGACCAGGAGTAGGGTCATTCATGGAGTAGGGTCAGCTTGATCATCTGGCTGAAACACAAATCTGTTATAAAAAAACCAAAACAAACAAATAAAATCAGCTAGATTGGGAACCTCATTCATTGTTCACATGAATGTTAGCAATGACACAAGGGCAGGGGCAGAAGAGTGGCTAGCAAGATGGGAGACCAGGTCTACTTCTTTCAGCATTATTCTTGTCTTAGACTGGCTTAAGCTGTTCATAAAAACATACTCTGAAATGTATTGCAAAACGGCATTAACAGCATGATGAACTTCGAACTGGCCTACAGGGAATATAAACCACACTGCTAATTGCAGAACATGTTCAAGTACAGTTCTGGCCTGACAGGGCAGTGCTGCTATCTTATTTTTCTCTCATCTCTCAACACATGGCTATGCTGCTTCAGCTACAGACACCACTAGGAGTAACCACCATAAACTAACATAGTAGCAGAGTTTATTTGCTGAATACTCCTAAAATGCTTGGGTACTCACCAGTTTTAGAACTTACTGCAAAAATGCAAACAGGCACCAAAGTGGTATCAGCAGATCTTCTGCCTGTTCTTTCTTCCCTTATATAATGTCCCTGCAACCCTGTTAATCCATAGTTAATCTGGCCCCAGCCTCAGCCTCACAGAGTAAAAAGCTGTAGAGCCATCTGACATAACACTTATCCCATACTACATCCTCTATCAAGTACTGTGGTTCTCAGTATTCAAAACACTCGAAAAGAAGAGAGGATATACAATTCAAGATCTCTAGAGCTGCACCTGAGGGGATATGTCATAATGACTAAGTAAATCAAACAGAACAAACAAAAATCTTCATTACCACAGAAACTGATCAGTGAGCTAAAACAGCTTGGCATGGTTCCTGTCTCTGTGGATTCACCTCTGAGATGTCCAGAACCTTGAAGATAACGCCATTATTAATTGCTTTGAGTCTCACAAGCGTTAAGAGTGAACAACAAAGAAAGAAACCATATGGTGACCTCAGATAAGTCTCGGAAAATAAAGGCCAGGCAACTCAGGTGGGAAGAGACATTCCTAAAGATTAGAAGGCAAGAGCAGAGATCACTTTCCTTCACAGAATGCTTGTCAAGGCTTTTAAGCCCTAGAGTGGAAGATGAAGAGGAAATAGATTATAATAAATATCTCCCTTTTACCTTCTTTGGCATGGAAGGCTTAGACATTCCTGTGCATCATGATGCTTCAGCACGTTGCTGAGAGCAGCAGTTTGCCTTGACCCCTTTCCATATAAGTGAAAACAGCAGCTTCAAGATTAGTCTCCTCAGATTCCTGTGACCCAAACACAGGCTTGGATCTACACCATTTCTGCTCCCCAACTTCCTCTG
>NW_009952690.1:843368-848491 GCF_000747805.2 Chaetura pelagica
ATTCCTGCTCCCCAACTTCCTCTGAGATCACAAGGAGGGAGGCCAGGGCAACAGGGAACTCCACTGAACCACACACTGGAAGCTTCAGAAGTCAGATTTCTCCTTCCATTTTATTGACAAATCCCCCTGTTGGCACTCATTTAAGCATTTATACTTTTAGGAAAATAGATTGTTTGTTGTCCAAATTTGCACATCTGTTATTTTTATTAAAAATCCCAAGTATCTTCTGTAGAGCAAAATACTCTCTGCCTTTTCTTTTAATACTTCTACAGGTCTGCAGACTCCACATATGAACAATAATCTGCCCAGGCCAGTAGGCTGCAGAACTAACAGCAGGCTGTACATCCTCTTGGAAATGTATAGCAGGCAAACCAGCACATACTGCAGCACTTTTTCTTAAGATGACCGGATAAAAACTACTCACATATTTGTGGTGGTTAAGACACGAACTCCAGGGTGAGAAGCAATGGATTTGTTTATTATGAGAAAAATGCTCACTTATATACTTTTACAGTGGAAACTGAGAATAAGCAATCATGGTACAGAGAATGTAAACAGCACTGACACTTGCTCCTTGCCACATACACAGACCTTGGGTTCCCAGGATGTACACACTTGCTCCTTGGCACATACACAGACCTTGGGTTCCCAGGATGTAGTGAATCACACACCAAACACACAATAAACAGTGTTCTGATTTTTGTCAACACTCACAAGTGCTGCTCACAGCAAGGCCCAGCCCTTAGCTGGTCTCATATTGTTTTATCTACTTCTTTACAGATAGAGGAGGCACTTTTTCTTTTCCCATGGCTATTCTCCACACATATTCTCCTGCTCCTCAGCAATTCCACCACTTCCATTACTGTATAAAATTAATAAAAGTATACCAAGCCAGTTACATACATGTTGAGATCTATGCCTCAAACAATTTACCTGCCATTCTATATGGAATTATTAAAAAATGCATAGAAAATATTAAGTAAACGCTAGAGAGCACAGAAATAGCCCAGCAAGCCTAGGCATTGAGGGAATGCTGTCATGTCCATGGCAAGCAACAAGAAATGTGTTTAGTAGGGCTGGATTTGTTAGTTAGAGCTTAGTGCATTGTTAAATGTTATTTTGGGAGGGGAAGGGGTTGGCTTCCTATATGAGAACAAGCTTAGTTGGTACTTTCCAACAAAAACGTATTCTACAGCAAAGCTAAAACACTGTTTATCCCTGAATACTGAAGGAATGCAGAAGACTGCCATAGGATTCCTTCTCATTTCCAGCATGAAGTTCAATACAATTCACTATGGTTAGCTGAAACTGTGACAAGTGGTGCTACTCATCCAAAACACACAGCTCAATGAGTTCCCACTACGGCATCCCAATGGTGGGAACAATCCCACCAAGAAGGTGCAAGAGGAGCATTTGTCTACAATGCTGGATGTGATCCGAGTGACTCATGCCTTCCCCTAAGTACTGATGTTTCTACAAATGTACTTTATTTGTTGCAATGTGAAAGCTATCATTTGCACATGGCTCTGGAGCATACATATGTTGCATATCAGGAGAAAAACACAGTCAAGCCTGTTTAGTAGTGAACCACCAGAGGCGTGCTGTTATGAGACAAATCTCAAACCGCATGTTGCAGCGAAAAAGGAAGTCCAAGACACTGCTACAGCCCAAGTGTTTTCTGTGACAGCAGGGTGTTTGTTAGGTGTGATTTATGCTGGGGAGATAATTGCTGGGTTAATACAAAGAGATATTGGATAAGTGGTGGGGAAAATAAACAGTCACATCTGAAAAATTCTGAATGGATGTTTGCATCAATTACACTGAAGTGTGTTCTTATCTGCATGTTTGATGAAAATGATGCTTTATTTGAAACAGACCGCTGAGACTATTAGTGACAGCAAATAGAATAGACAGTAATAAATGTTGAGGCTATTACTTTAGTTTTCCAATGGGCCATTTTGAGTTTTTGTGTAAACTTTTAAACAATTTTCTGACTGCAATGGCGGTTCACAGTAATAGGTACATCTACTTGCTGAGTTGTGCTAAGAACATCTATCAGCTCTGCATAGTGTATAAGAGACATAAGCATCAGCAAGCCAGCTAATTCTTTGCAGAGTAATAAATCAGCATACATGTCTTCAAGCTGAAAATTAGTAAGTGGATGTCATTCTTCATAAGTGTATCTGGCCATTTGAAGCATGAGGTAGCACATACAATTGAGGATGCGGGAAAGATTTTTTTTCACTGAAATGAAAATGTAGTATTTCTTCTTAAGTTTGAAAGAAGTACAACCTAATAAAGCTTATGATTCAAGTCACTCTTTTACGTCAAAACTAATATATAGTACATTTCACACATACTGCAAGTGATGGAACAACAGCCTTGGATAATTACTTTCCTTAAGAAATGTGGGAATCAAAGGATGTGTTTCAGATGTGTGGTCACAGATGTGACCATGCTGATGAATTGCAAACAACCAACCTAAAAGTCCATGATGTGCCTTTGATAGCTGTACTATTTGTAAATGGTTTTTTCCATTACAATCTCAATGGGAGAAAAGAACACGAATTTTGGTGTGTGGATTTAAATTCAAATAAAATGTAGTTGCGTGCTAGTACCATTGCTAACAAGGCAAATCTAACCTGATTTGCAGACCCTAAACAGAGTCTACAAAAACTTGTGGATGGTTAGGGAGCAATTCCTCTCTTCACTTATAGTTCAGCCAAGCCCTCTATGACATCATTGAAGGATAATTTCGTTTACCATTTTCCAAAACTAATTGACATTTCCCCCATTGTATCCCAGGTAAGCTGTGGCAAAAAAATACTGCTGTTTACAGAAAAAGGCCCAAGAGCATCCCACCCAAATGCACATACGGGCTTGACCTTTCAAGGGGCCATGTAATTGCCCTTTAGTGAGAGCTAACAGAGGTCACTTAAAGCCAGGAAGCTTGACAGATTTCCTTTATCCAGTAACTGAGGTTTAAGTGATCAACGCTCTGTAACAACTCACAGACTCTGAAAGGTTCAGTCTTCACTTTCCAGCATTTTGCGAAGGCCTCAGCACTTTGCAGGAGTAGACACATACTTGGCAGCAAATACCAAAACAACTAGTAAGCGTTGCCAAGGCAAACTGGTAACACTTCTTGTATGATCAAGGCTCTGTGTCTGTCTTAACAGACTCACTCAGGCACTCCTACATAGTGGATTATTTTGCAGTTTCCAAATAATTTAACAAGATTCTCATTTTGAATAAGTAAACCATGCATAGCTTTATTTCCACTTTGTGAAGGTTTGAGAGGAAGACTAACACACAGTTACTTAGCTTCTTCAACAAAATATTTGTTTTTTAACACTCTGGCCAAAAAAGCCACAGTTCATTAGGGAGGTTTTCCTGTTTGAAGAGCTGGCTTCCTACCCTCATCCTTCTTCCCCGATTCCCATGCTACAAACTTTGGCTGCAGTTACCAGCCTCTGAGCTCTCCAGGCTCTCCTAGACATAAACATTTTCCATAACTGGATTCCTCGTTTGAAAAAAAACTGGAGTCCAGACCATAGAAGGCTCAGGCCATGAAGAGCATCCCCACAGAGGAACATTAAAAAGTGCCAGTTCTTATTTGGCTGCATGTTCCCCTCTTTCTCCTGTCACTGTCTCTAGCTGAGCACAGTGAGCTCCCCTACAGAGCTAATTCCCTCCCCCCCTTCTGGGGCTCAAGGCATAAGAACTGTAGTGATACAGGATTCAGCTCCTTGAATTTAACACTGAAGCAAGAATTCATCTTAAGACTCTAAGTCACAACACAGTAAGAAAGCCCATGCAATTTGGTGACAGAAAGCTCCTTTGAATGTTTAGGGGGATTTGGGAGAATCAAACCTGATTCTTAACTGCCTCTACTTCCATTATTCTGCTGTAAAGTGTTATTAGTTGCCAGAGATCTACCCTGGAGAAGGCTGTTACCTATGGCAAGAACTTCCATTTAAGCTGAATAGAAAACAGCCAAATTAAATGGTCCTTTGGTTAGTGATAGCTGAAACAAGAGAACAGAAAGGCCGGGCAGGAATGGTGGCAAAGCTGCATGTTTGATTTGTATGTGACTGCTTAAATGAGGCTGTGCCACGCACCACAGCAGTCAAGACAATACCCTAATGAGGGTATGACCCTAATGACCCTAATGAGACACGATAGGATTTAAAACTCTTGTAACACTGACTGATGCGACCGAAGATGCGGTAACTTCCGTGATTTAATTACAACTAACAAATAGTTCAAACAGTAATTTTCTCCTAGAAAATTAAACAACAAAAAACTTGAAAAAAGTAACTATTCAGCTGTGGCCTCTAGTGATTTTTACATAAAGACCATCAATTGTAAAGTGGGATTAATATATAAGTTTTAATACAATTTAGGACTTATTAGTTAAGACACGGGAAATACAAGTCGACTGCTGTTCTTTGCTGCTAAATGTTTGTTTCGAATGCAGACCTGATAGCCGCTAGATCTCCAACAAACTTCTGTGTTACCACCAAAGCCCCAAACCTCTGCATGGGGTGGAGAGCAAATGAAACACGCTGCAGCGGTGAGGGTCTGCACAGCCTGCACCGGGCAGCCTGACCCGCAGACCATGCCCAGCACCGCAGCAGCCCGGCACAGCCAGCTGCCCAAACCCCTTCCCTCTGCTTCCCCCTGGCTTTCCCAAACGTAGTTGCCTCCGCTTGTTTCCACGAGGATGATCTCTAGCCCTTCATTCCTGCATGCATAATTTTTTAACTGAGGTTGAAGATGTGGCGTGTCCTTTCCTCTTTTAATGATCAACCCCTGTGTATTTTGGGGGTTTTATTTGACACCTGCAGAATTCTCAGTTTTTACTTTATCCCATGTGCAGGGAAGGCGAGTGTCAGTGACACCCGCGGGCAGCATTTCCGTACTGGGATGTTCCCCAGCAGCGCTACCAGGAGCGCTTCCAGGCTGGCTCCCGGCTGCGGCTCCCCCGGCCCCGTTACCCCGGGAGGCGGGAGCACCGCGTCGCCCGGGGCCGGAGCAGAGCAGCAGGTTATTCACTGTGTGCAGCCGGCGCAGCTGCCTCGCAGCGCACTGACCCCCTCCTGCTGGGCCGAGACTTTGCC
>NW_009952690.1:849633-886342 GCF_000747805.2 Chaetura pelagica
CGCTGGGGGGGCCCAGCCTCACCGTGCAGTGGCTGCCCGACGCGGCCCGGTGAGAGGAGGGAAGAGGGGCCTGGAAGGGGTCGGGGGGACGCGGGGTTCCGCTGCTGGTTGGCTCGGTTTGCAAAGCGGGAGCAGGGGCTGAGTGCAGTTGCTTGTGCCACTACTCTGACTCTCTTAACTGCGCCAACTGAGGGATAGAAACCACGCAAGGCAAGAATGGGCTGTGTTAAGACTCCTCCTTCTGAGATTGTAGCACTGTATTTTGCTTACAACTTAAAAAAACCCCTTTGGGTAGGCAGAAGCTTTGAGGAAAAAAGAGGCACGAGTTGATTCTTTACAGAACTGTAGCTCAGTCTAGCAGAAACTGTCGTGAGTTGTGTGTAGAGAAATATTTCTTCGTGTATTGATACAGGAGACTTAGCACTCTTCTATAGTTAACTCTGATCAGAGAAATCTACGTACTAAATTATCTTTTTCTTGATGAGTTTTTTTCCTCAAGTGAGGCAGATTACAATTCTGTAGAAGCTGTAGTATCTGTTTCCTTCTTTTGTTTTGTTTCAAGTCTGAACTTATATTTAAGAGGATATTGTTCTAAGACTTGTGCTTCACATCCTACATCTGTCCCTGCTTGCTGTTGGCTTCATATATCCTAATTTTCCTAATGAAAATTGTGGTCTCGGTGGTTCATTTCTTAAATAATTCTGAAGATGGGGATAGATTCTATTTATGTGCGAGCTACTGTAGGACTTTAATTGTCACAGTAACCGCTCAGGCTTGGTTGAGGGAGTGGATGAGGGTTGGGTCCCTCATCTTGTAAACTGGATGCAGCTAGGTTTTAAAATACCTTGTGTAAAGTTCATGCAATAATCAGAGTACAGTGTCTTTCCTCTTTAGAAGTCTACCTTACAAGTGTGGTTAGATGATCACTTAATTTTGTATACCAGAATGTTTGGGGAAGATGTTGAGAGATGTGAGCCTAGCTAGTTGTGACATGAAGGAAACGAAGTGGGGGTTTGAGGGTGTGGAGCTCTTATGAGGAACACTTCTGCTTGCCTCATATTTTACAGATTGACTTAATATTCAGTTTAAAACCCGGTATTTCCAATTATCCAGTGTCAAAATATGTAAGCCATTTAAGGCAAGGACTGTCTCTTTATATGGCACCTGGCATGATGGGACACCTGTTTCTGATGCAAGTGAGTGTGCATTGTGTGTTTTTTGTTTTGTCTTGTACTTTTCCCCTTCAAAATGTGTGATGGTGCCTTGGAAATGGTGTAGTAGCAGTTTTGATGGTTTATGATTGCCCCAAGGATTCCTACTTGCTTGGGTTCAGACAGCATAATTGGTTTGTTGCTTTCAAGAATGTAGAATTTGCTTGGGTTTAACTGTTCAAATGTTTTCCTTTTAGAGATAAATGCCACTGTCCCTCCAGCCTTTTGCTTGCTGCTAAATGTTGCATTTACCTGCCAGAAGAGAAATTTTATTCCAGTTAGCTAGGATTTGTGCAGTGTTTAAAAATGGACTTCTGAAGTGAAATATAAAAGCATCTAAGTAACTAAGACATGTTTCCACTTGTCCTTAGTATTTTGTTTTATAGAAAGTAGTACTGATTGTTTTCTGAGTTAATACCGTGCAACTGCTAAAGGGATTAAAGACAGAAGGACCTAATAGTGTCACTTTTAGTGGCAAATAATAACTGTCTCTTTCTAGCCAGACTGGCAATGATTACTGACTTAATATGGCCACTCTAGCTTTGCTGGTTCTACCTTTGGCCTGCGTATGTCAGAGTCTAGTTCACTTTATAGGACAAATCTGTTGTAACAAAGGAAAGGATCTCTTACACACAAGTTTGGATCTTGGTAGCTATCAAACTAAGCACTTTTCTTTTATTCCATACATGTATTAGTCTAAACAGACCAGAAGGAAAGGATTATTCTCTACACTGGCTGGTTTTGGGAACACACACATCTGATGAACAGAACCTCCTGGTTATTGCAAGAGTCCAGATTCCCAAAGATGACCAGTTTGATACTTCACAGTATGACAGTGAGAAAGGAGGTGGGCAGTGTATCCATTCTTACGTTGTTTTAGCAGGAGCATTAGTAAGTGTCCTGTCTAATGGTATTCTAACTTTCTGTTACATTATAAAGCTGACATGCTTACCACTTCACACTAATTCTAGATCTGACTGACTCTAGATGTAATAATACTGACTAAACCCAGGAAACTACTACTTCAGAATGTTTTAGGTAACGTGATGATATGCAATTCCTACTAGCATTTCTGTTGGCTCTGTCAGTGGTGGTGAAAACAGATAACCATCTACCTCAAATACAAACTCTTTCAGAATTTTTGTCTTTATCATAAAGGATTGAAAATACCTAGTGTTAATACTGTTGTGCCACATGGTGCTAGTCTTTCATGATCTTTACTGTATTACAATACAGTGCTTACCACTGCCTCTTGGTGTGAAAGAGGTGCACAAAATGCTGTTTGACCGGTTAAAAATAGATGATGTGATAAACTGACCTTCTTCTGACAAATACAGAGTTTGGTGGCTTTGGATCTGTGAGTGGCAAAATTGAAACTGAGATTAAAATTAACCACGAAGGTGAAGTGAACCGTGCACGTTACATGCTACAGAACCCCTGCATTATTGCTACAAAGACTCCTTCTGCTGATGTGTTGGTATTTGACTACGCCAAACATCCCTCAAAACCAGGTGGGTTGGATTCGTTGAATGTAAGTAAAATGCCTCTTGTTGAAGGGCAAGCTTGTATTTAACAAGGAGATTCATTAGGAGGAGAGGTGATGGGCTCTGGAAGTGAAATAAGAAGGCCTATGTCTCTGATGACTTTAGGTGCCTGGTTATGCTTAGTATCATAAGCAGGTCTCCTGAGAAGCAGCGTTCTTCTGTGAGGCTTGTGTATGGAAACAAAGTTATTGGGTGATAAAAGTGCTCTTACAAATTGATGTGCAAGGTGAAGCTAAATGGAAAGTATTTCCTCTCTTTCAGACCCAAGTGGAGAGTGTAATCCTGACCTTAGATTAAGAGGGCACCAGAAGGAAGGCTATGGTTTATCATGGAACTCAAATCTCAGTGGACATCTTCTCAGTGCATCAGATGATCATGTAAAAAACACATCTCTTCCCCTAGTTAAAAACAAACAAACAAACAACTGCTAGTTTATGCTGTAATAGATTAATAGAGAAAAACAGGTTAGGGTAGCTATATATTGTCATGTGGGGAAGCTCTCATGTACTGTTCCTGGTATTTCTAAAGGCTGTCAGTTGACTTAGGGCTGTATCGACAACCAGTTCTTTGTAATGTTTTTGATGAAGTAAGAGCAGAATGTTTTTATAATTACTCACTGGAATAAATTGTATTAACAACCCTTTAAACTGGCTGGAGTCTGAGACCACAAATTTGTAAGATTCAAGAATGAACTGAAATATTAGCTTAAATTTATTTGTGGGCTTTAAAAGTATTAGTTGCTTTTGTGACCTTATAAATAATACTTGGGCCTTAAATTTTCAGAAAACTGATTTACAACTTTGCTCACTTCTCACTTGTGGCATGTTAAGTGTTTCTTTTTGAAAACAAACTGTTTCAGGTGTGTCATTTCTCTATTTATATGTAGGAAGTGATTATTTATTTATTTGTAAGATAATACAGGGTCTGTGCACAAATTACTCTTTACTTGCAGACTATGTGTTTATGGGATATAAGTGCTGGACCCAAAGAAGGCAAAGTTGTCAATGCAAAGGCCATCTTTACTGGGCACTCTGCAGTAGTAGAAGACGTGGCATGGCATCTGCTCCATGAATCCCTCTTTGGATCTGTGGCAGATGACCAGAAGCTTATGATGTGAGTTGGGGTTAAGCGGTTTATGGATAGTGCCTGCTCTGTGCTCTCAGTGGACCAGTCCAGAGCACTTTGTTTAAAAAAAAAACACCAAAAACCAACAGAATTTTGGAGTGGTCTAATGTAGCTCTGTAGTGCAATCAGCCATAGAAATGCTGCAGCTTCGCTGAAAGCTGCATGTCATTTAATGTGTTTACATAATTTGAAAAGAAAACATAATTAATACGTATCAGCTTCCTGGTGCCAACTGCTCATGTACAACAGATGCAAAATCCTGAAAGATTTTTTAATAAAAGTCGTAGCTTCGGACTTAGGTTTAGTAATAATGTAGTATCTTAAACTAATCTGTAGTGTAGTGAAAAAAAATTGGTGAAAATTTGTTTGTTCACTCTCTCCTTGCCTCTCTCTCTCTCTCCCTCAAACCCTTCATTGCAACAGTTGGGACACAAGGTCTAATACCACATCCAAGCCAAGTCATTCTGTAGATGCTCATACAGCCGAGGTCAACTGTCTGTCCTTCAACCCTTACAGTGAGTTCATTCTAGCAACTAGTTCTGCTGACAAGGTATTTATGTGTACACACCTTTTAAGTATTTTAAATTACAGTTCTATATCCATTACAGTAAAAATGGTTTCTTGTTACTTCTCCCAGACAGTGGCTCTCTGGGATCTTCGAAATTTAAAATTGAAGCTCCATTCTTTCGAGTCTCATAAAGATGAAATTTTTCAGGTGGGTGAACTTTTCTCAAAAACAATAGCAAAATCTTTATAAGAGCACGGAGTAGGACAAGAATTTATTGTGGTGACCAACCACAGTAAATAAAAGTCTCTTAAAGAGTGAATTTTGGTTCGACAGTACAAATGGTACCGTATAGTTTCTTTCTGCCTTTCTCCAATTGAAAGCAAATAGTTCACAACATACTGCTAAAAAGATACTGGGAGCCTGCAACTACCCCTCAGTAGGGGTGGAAAGTTTCTCTAAAATGTCCTGCTGCAAAGAGGAGTTGGGTTCAAATGTAATGTTATGAACTCTGCCTACTTAGTAGGTGCAAATAACAGTGAATTTTAGACACATTTCATGATACAGTGAATCTGTAACAGTGAAATAATGTTGGCTGTTCAGTATGAGAAATCTTCAGACTTCTAAGTGCTCCATTTGAACTGTAGGATATTCTCTGTGCTGGAAGAAACTGATTCATTGAGCATAGTTGTTGAAAATTCATGGCCAGGTGCTTACAGTGGTTATTTAGGGTATGTTCTGGAATTCAGTAACTGCTCCAGTCAAGTTGTTTCCTTTCAATAGGTTCACTGGTCTCCTCATAATGAAACAATTCTCGCTTCAAGTGGTACTGATCGTCGGCTTAATGTATGGGATCTAAGGTGAGAGCAATTCCTTTCTTTTAGTATATATGGACAGATGGGAAAAAGGAAAAAAAAAGAAACTGATTCATTGAGCATAGTTGTTGAAAATTCATGGCCAGGTGCTTACAGTGGTTATTTAGGGTATGTTCCGGAATTCAGTAACTGCTCCAGTCAAGTTGTTTCCTTTCAATAGGTTCACTGGTCTCCTCATAATGAAACAATTCTCGCTTCAAGTGGTACTGATCGTCGGCTTAATGTATGGGATCTAAGGTGAGAGCAATTCCTTTCTTTCTTCTAGGTAGACAACAGGGAAAAAAGGAAAAAAAAACAACAGGCTGCAGTCCCACTTTACTTGGTAGATTGGATTTGTGCTGTTCTCTGGCCTTCCTTGCTTAACTTGGACCTGGTCTTTCAGGCATACGGTAGAAACAGAACAGTACTTCTGTCAGGATTTCTTGCTGTTGATAGAATTGTTTTCTGTTGTCTTTAGAAATAAGTGATTTCTACCTCCATGTGCTTAACAAGTTGGACTATTTCAGTAATGATAATGCCAAACAGTTGATGTTTTGTACCTGAGGCTTAGACTTAATTGACAAAAAAGCCAATAGCAAAAGTAAATACTGGAAAGAAAGGCTGTTGACTGTTAAGCTGGTATAGGATGCATTTTCATTATTAATGAAAAGAATAAACTACTTTCTTACAGTAAAATTGGAGAAGAGCAGTCTGCAGAGGATGCAGAAGATGGGCCTCCTGAGCTCCTGGTATGCATTTGTTGATGTTTCAGTCTGATGAGGTGCTGTATGGCAGTATGGTGCCTTATGACTGTGCTACTAAAACTGCAGCAGTTCATAAACCTTTTCACCCCCTGCCCCTGTTTTCAGTCCATTGCTCTAACTGGCAGTAGGCTTCCTCTGTTCAATTCTGAAGACAATTATTTTTTTTCAAAGCTGTCCTGGACATGATTTACACATCTTTTTTATTGAATAGATTTACGGTTTGGCTGTGTGCTTATCGGTACTCTTTTATAACTAAAATGTGTAAGTCAAGGCCTCAAATTGTTTTAGCTTGCATTACACCAATTGGGTCCCTTATAGTTAACCTTATTGATGTAGAAAGTGCAAAGCTTTGTGTTTTGTTTTGCTTCCTTAGGAAACAAACAACTAAAAATGCTTCTACTTTGGTTTACTCATTTCTTGTGTAGCTGTTTAAGTGCTCACGTAATTACATGAGGGAATGTGAATAAAACATGGCTGGATTTCACAGCCTGATGTGATGTGAAGTCACACCAGTTTGAGGATGTCAGTCAGTTGTTGCTATAATAACACAAACTGTTGTCTTAAACACTGTCTTGGCAATTGTGGATGTGTCCATAAGCAGGCAATGGCGTGTGCTGTCTCTCACCTTCTTTACACCTGTATTGTGAATCTCTAGTAGGAAGGTTTTTTTCTTAGTGTAGTCATCAGCATGAGAAATTTAATTTCTGAATCGTGGGTTTTAACAGACTTCTCTCTATAGACAAAATGACTTACTGAAGCTTGTGGGTTTTTTAACAGTTTATTCATGGAGGACACACTGCCAAAATTTCAGACTTCAGTTGGAATCCTAATGAGCCTTGGGTAATCTGTTCTGTATCAGAGGACAACATAATGCAGATATGGCAAATGGTGAGTGTCACAACTGCTCTACAGCTGCTCTGAAGCTTGTATAAATGAAACTGAAATGGCTTATTCTTCTTAGGGCAGCTTGTGCCTTCAGTGGCTGAAAGTAGTCTGTCCCCTGTTCTTGTTACACTCTTGACTGGAGAGTAAGACTTTCAAAAGAAAACAAAGACTAAACTAGTCTGAATGCAGCTGCTAGCTAATTCATGACGCCAGGTCTTAGGCAGTAGTTAATATTAAGAATAAATGTGGCAGTTGCAAACTTATATCCAATACTAGCCAAGACTTCCTCTCCCCCTTGTCTCTGCACAGTGACTGTGAAGCAAGATGCCTTTTAACTCTCTAGTTAGTTCATATTCTTTTACATAACCAGAATTTGATCAGTTAGCTCATAAATGTAGAATAAAGTCACTTGGGAATAGTGTAAGTTAAAAAAATGTAACAGACTTAAATGGGTGTTACAGGTCAGGCTTTTGGTCTTGTTTTATACCTGTTTTTTAACTTGCTTTGTGTGTTCAGACTGTGGTTGAAAGAAGTCCAAGTAAAATGTTCATGGTAAAATAGCTAATGCTTATGCTGCTGAACTAAAACAATTTGAGAAGACAACTGCTGAATTCTGGCCATTGTGTGCACATTCCTAAATGTGGGTGTCCCTCAAGAAAAGGCAGTGATTACGTCCCTGTAAGGAGGGGATGATGTCTGTGCCTTCTTGGTATTATGGTTTTTATATATATAGTGTAGAAGATTGTTAGAAAACAATTGTGCCTACCACTTGTAATGTCATATTTTGTGTCTTTAGGCAGAAAACATTTACAATGATGAAGATCCAGATATAGCAGCAGCTGAACTGGAGAGTCAAGGAACATAACTTTTCTTCCTTAAGGAAATACACTGTAAGAGAATTTGACTACTGTAGAAATGAAAACAAAGACAAACCAAAACCAACTAAAACCAAAAACAACAAAAAAAACCAAACCCAAAACCAAGCACTGGGCAGATGCATTAACATCAAAACATGAATACTCCGAATCAGGCATGAAAAGCTTGTATGGTGAAGTAGTCATGGGATACCCTTGGGCACTTTGAGCTGTTGTATACTGTACAGCAATTAGCTTTTAGGGAAAATAAGAATGACTTAATACCAATGTCTATATTTTCAAACAAGCTTAGTGGGTTTCTGTAAATACAACAGCCAAATTCTCACTCTTCCCACACAGAAAGTGTGGAAAAAAAAAAAAAAGTTTTTATTAATATGTAAAAAGAGCTTTTCACTTTTACACACATTTGGGTTGCCTTTGCATAAATAAAATGTATTAAATAAAACATTGGGTGTGTTTACTATCCATTGACATAAGGTGAACGCCTTATATAATATAATAATAGTGATTTCTCCATGGTGAAACATAGCTCTTAGTTTATAACTTAGCCCACAGTTAAAGGTCTGGGGAGATCAGAGATGTCTTGATGTGGAAAACTTGGAATAGAAGGGTATAGAAAGGGATCTGGGGAGTACATTGGGGTGACCATTCAGACTTCTGTGAAGTTCAAATAAAAATCTTGATCAGACTCAAGTAACTGTTAAGTTGGGTTTTGGTTTTGGGTGGTTTTGTGGGTTTTTTTGAGGTTTTTCTTTATTTCTAGAGTGGCGTTGGTTTCTTGTCTTAGATGCTAAGATGTCAACATGGTCTTGGGTGAACTGGTACTACCTGTGTTCAGTTAGAGCCCTCCTGTAGCTTTCTTTGATTAAAATGTGAGGCAATCAGGCAGGTGTCAGTGCTGTAGTACTGATGAGTGTTCAGCCAAAGCTGGCCCTTCCTAGGACAGAGTTGGCAGTTGTTAGCTGGAATTTGACTCTGGACATCAGTGGTTCAGCATTTTGTTTGTCAGGAAAGTGCTCACCTGTCACTGAGAGCATCCACTTTATTCCAGCATGCCCCTCTGGTCCTCCTCTACAGCAGAGCCTCCCTGCTGTGAGGGAATGGCAACAAAGCTGTGGAGCGAAGGTCTTGCCAACTTTCCTGTGACAGCTAAGGGTTGTTCAGCTGAAAGAGTCTGGGTCTGGTAATGTAGTCATGGTAGGTGTAAGCAGACCAGCTGTTTTCCTTGCTTTTCAGAAAGGGCTCCACAATGATCTCTGAGGGGAACTCTGGATGGTAATCTGATTTGTAAGTGATGCAGCAAATGATAAACATTAAACATACTGAAGTTGGGGATGGTTTTTGGTCAGGTCCACCTTCCTTTTGATGTTTATTTTGACATATGTACCTCTTGAAAAGTAGGAAATTAACAGGTCAGTGGCCTGACTGATTGTCACTGGAAAAACAAAAGTACAAAAGTGCTTCCTGGAGACCTCCTGGCACAGATACAGCTGGGGGAGGTTATTACACAGTTCCTCCTGCTGATTATGCCCTTTAGCACTTACTTCAAGGAGATCTCCTGGCTGCTTTGCGTGGACATATCCAGTGTAGTTTGTTCCTGTTATTAGTGATGTCACCTTTTGTGTATCGGTTATGGTTGGGGTTGTTAAAACTTATGTCATCTTACTGCCTCACTAGCTAGATAGATTAAGAAGAAGGGGTGAGCGGTTGCAGTGCCATTCTTATCGCTCTCCTTACACTGCCTCTTTAATCCCATCTGCTGTTAGCAGGACCTCCCATGTGTTGTAGGCACTGGAGCAGCATGCATAGACTTGTCTCCTTCCACACCTCTTTCCAGAATGGTTCCTCTTAAAGAATCATAGAGAGGTTTACACTGGAAGGGACCTTAAGGATTATCTACTTCCAGCCTCCCTGTATGAGCAGGGACACCTTCCACTGGGCCAGGTTGCTCAAAGCCACAGCCATCCTGGGGAAGAGAGCACCTAGGGATGGAGCATCCACAACTTCCCTTGGAAACCAGTTCTAGTATGTCACCACCCTCACACTGAACAATTTCCTTCTGATCTAAATCTACCCTCTTTTAGTCTTCAGCCACCTCCCCCGCCTCATCCTATCACTACATGCCCTTGTTAGAAGTCCCTCTCCAGCTTCCCTGTAGGAAAGCTTGAATATTCCTCTGGAAGGCTGAGATGCTGTCAGTGGTTGGCAGGTAGGCAGCAGCTGGAGAAGGTGTGCTGAACAGCATGAAAGGTCACAGCTGCTGAAGGACAGCTAGGCCAATTAACCATGCTTTGGCCTAGCTGGCATCCGTGGGTGTAAAAACACTAAAATGCCATGTCCAGGAAGTGGAGATGGATGTGTTCTCTAAGCATGGTTCTGAGCTTGGTTTTGTTTGACGAAATTACAGGGAAGGGTGGGTTTTGCTGCTGCAGGGAGCGAGCTGGCCTGAAACAGCAGTGCAGCTGCCATGCTAGGAGTTGCTGTTCCCAGCTTGATAACCAGCACCAGGAACATCTCAGGCCCCCTCAGGAAGCTGGTGGCTCAGTGTTGGAGGCCCTCATGATAGGCTGGCCTTGGAACTTCAGCTTCTCTGAATTCAGTCCTGTTGAAAATGGGGTCTCCTACAGAAGGCAGAACACTTGCTGTAGCCCTGCCTTGGCTGGCAAGGCCCAGAATGCTATTTGTTCAATTATAAATGCCTAAAGCCATTCTCTTAATTTTTTAATGACCTTTTTTTGCATCATGGTTAACTGGATAAAATTGAATTACTGCAAAAGCAGACCTACTGGATTAGTGGCATATGTCAAAGAGAAATTTTGGCTCTGGTACAATGTACAGACCCTCCTACCTTTAAAAAAACCAAAATGGTTGTCAGTGTTCCTGATTTCCTTTACTGAAATACCAAGAGCTCCAAGCCAGAGCTCTATGAGCCACTCAGTCAGTGGTAGATACCTTCAACTTCCCACAAAGCCCTGCTGCTTCCCTGTAGAGCATTGAAGAGTCAGTGGGGGCTGAGGGATGCATGCAGCACCCACTCCTGTACAGCTGAAAAGCAGTGGAATTATATAAATATTAGGGAAGAAAAGCAGAGCATAATTTCATTATCTTTAATTGACTTGTAGTTCACAGTGCTGCAGTAAATACAACCTCAGATTTCCCTGAGTTTGAATTATCTATCACAATATATGTGTACACACATACCTTCATTCAGTAGTGGCAACCTTGCAGAAGCTATTACTTAGGTGGCTACAGGACCACTTGGCTCCACAGCCAGGTCACAGGGCCAGTATTTAAGAGTTGACTTAAACCTTTTTGTTACTGGCTGAGAATGCCGCTGCAACCATTATGGGTTTTAATCTGCAAGTCCTATGCAGATTTTTTTATTGCCTGAGTAGAATGTTTGTGGAACACTGGAAGGTCATTATTTTTAAGCCTCTTTGTCATTGGAGTGCCTTAATATTTTGATTTTAAAAACCAATTACCTCCATAGTAAGTAGCTAATGCTTGTGCGCTGCAGTTAGTAAAAATAATGGAATATGAAGTTTTAATAAAAAAGTCATTAATCAGTCAACCTGAACAGTGGCTACAGAGCATATTTATTTATGGCATTAAACAATGATTACTTTAGGTGTACTTACACAGTACTTATGGAGCATACTCAGGGCAGTAAGTTACTCCTGGAGGTTGGTACATGCTGGGGAGAGAAAAAACCAGGACACTTCCCATCCTTTCTTTTCAAGGGAACTGCATTATTTCTAGAAGTGCAGCCATAACAAAAAATACAGAAGGTAATTTAAAGTGAAAAACATCCAATTCAGGGTGACTTCCTCATTTGTTATCAACACCTACACATTTTATACATTTTTTTTTCAGCATGAAGGGTATCTTCTAAACTTTTTCAGCCTGCACCAACAAAACCTAAATTCTTTCCCCTTCATACTGAAATAAAACATGAATGGCAGTGGATCTTATGAACTATGAGACCTGTGTTTCCAGGAGTTGAATGATAAAAACTTCAGCCATGCTCTCTCCTCAGAGTGGTTGAACTGCTTCAGAAGAGAGGTCAGTAGCTGCAGAGCAGCACCCTTGCACACTGCCAGCATCCTGGTAGAGTGGCAGATCGTTACTAATAAGGCCAACACACAATGCTGCTGCACATCACAAGTTTTCATTCCCACTCTTCTTCCCTCAGAAACTAATGGTTTGCATCACCATCTCCTGTGAATGTGGACTTGAAAAAAGTAACTCTGTGAGGAGTTGCAAGAGTTCAAGAGTAACCAGTACTAAAATATTTTGGAAGACTGATACTGATACAACAGCAACACCAAGGGAGGGTGTAGCATTCCTACATTTTGCTTCAGGGAGACAGAAAAGCAGTTTCAGGGTTTTCCTTGACTGTATATGAAGAACTGAGTTTGCCTTTATTGCAGCATGCAAGTGTCCACTGACTGATACCACACAATTTTCTCTATATAGCCATGCGGTTTATTCCCTCATCCATACTACACTTCCTTATTATTGGTGTGCACTCTGTACCTTTTCACTTCAGCACTGAAACAGCAGCACAAAGTGCACCTGCGAGCTGCATAAACTCTCCGCAGAGAAGCACTTAGTCAACACCTGGTTTGTCCTTTTGCTTTCCAGCCACTAGAAAATCCAATATGGTAGATTCTTTTGATTCTTTCAGATTCATCCTCTGTCCTCTGAGTTGGCACCTCAGACAAATAACCTGCAAACCCAAACATGCATGGGTTTGCACACTGTGCATGGCCAGACATGCATAACAACTGATAACCTGGTGTTTGAGAGTTGTGTAACTACTCTTCCTCTTTAAAAGGGAATTATTCCCTGCTTTAAATTGCACAAAGGTTTAGGAGCAGAGAGTGACCTTCTGACAGGAAGCAGCAGCAGTGTGGTCAAAGCCAGCAGAAGTTTTGATGAATGGGCAACATGACAAAGTTTAACATGAATACTGGGGATGAGAGAAAAACCCAACAAAAACACCAACAAAAAACCAAACAACCCAACAATTACATGCATTGAACACCAGTAACACATCTTAGACTTGGCAGAACTGAGGTAGTTATTTTGACTTGTAACACCAGGACATAAATGCACTGAAGTAATAGTGAACTACATCAGTATGGAGCATCTATTCATGGTTGTAGTTAAAATAAGGTTAAAAGTTGAGAGACTTGAATTAATTTCCTCATCTTCAGCAAATATCACAGCATGTAACAGGTTACATTTTTAGCTGCTGTGATTACTTTCTTGAAGTAGAGCATTAGGAGCAGTATTCTTGGCACGGTCTTGAATGATGCGCAAGGCCTGCTTCAACTCAGCTGTTGTGGTCCAGAAGGCACACACCCCAGATCCTTGTCTGAGCTAGAAATCCAAATTAACATTCAACCTCAAACCCAGAAGATATCCAACAGGCTAGAAGAAAATTAAAGTCTTTGCAGGCAGCAGATAGTCTTAAATTACAAAGTGCAGGTTAGGTGTGTGCCAGTCAGCAAGATGAGTAAAAGCTAGCATAGTTAGATGGGACCGAGTTAGGCTGTTAGAAGAAAACACATCCTTGTTTCAAGATGGCATGTCTAAACAAGAGGAAGAAGGTGGGTAATAGGAAGTTAAATTCAAAAGGAACAAGAAAAGTACCTGTGAGGAGTAACTTTAATATTAAGGCCTAAAAGCAAGTATCTCTTTCAAGTACATCAAACACTCTAACCTGGCTGCCAGGGAAAAGAAGCCCTAGCAGCAACTGAAGGGCTCACAGTGCAGCTGGTGAAAGAGGTTCTCACATCAGAGATACTCTTCAGAAGACTTAAGTACAGCCTCAAATGTGTGTGTACATGCCTGACTGTGCAGGTACATTAACAGAACAGACTTAGCACCTAGCAAAAAAAACCCAACCAAACCAAACCAAAAAAAAGGCAAAATTCCTCAGCTATTAACTGTGATGTGTGACCAATTTTTTCTCTAACAAAAGCTTGCAAATCTGACCAGTTTCTATAAGGAATTTAGGAAGACTGGCAAGATCCATGGAACTGTAGGTTTGACTTCTGTATCAGTTATGAACCATAAGAAAGGACGGAAACCGCAGAGATGCTTATACAGGGACAGCTGCAGCACCTTTTGTGGAGCCAAGACTCAGAGGTAAGGGACTACTTTGAAGGAGCAAACAACTACAGCAAGGACAGTGACTGAAACCAGGAAACATACTTGGATTCCCAAATACTTGGCACAGCTTTAGAAAAGGCTTAGGGGCAGGACTTACACTGCTCAGCTTTTATAAAATGGGTATCTTCAAAAAAGTGAATTACTACGGTCTTCAAAGAGTCACAGAACACATCATAGTATATTGCTGTACAAAATTCCATGTGCTGCCTAGATAAAGTATACACAAAGGAAAACTGAACTCAAACCCAGTTCTCATAAATTTAGGGAAGTTGCCAAATATTAGGGAATATGCCGAAAAAGGCAAACAGAACACTTACCATTATTAGGAAAGTGGGAGAGTTGTACATTAACAACCAAGCTCATATTCATATGACAGCACAGAGAGCACTTGAAGGACTCAACAGCCTAATTTTTAACAGAAGCCAAACTGCACCCAACTGAACTCTGGTAACAACCTTCTGGAGCCTGAAGGCATAAGCGGAATTCAGAGCAGGCAGCCACAGGTTCAGCCAGAGCTCCTGCTCACTGTGCTCTGACCAGCCCTCCACCTTGGGACACCCCCAAACGGAAGCCAAGCCAGCCTGGCAAGCAGAACAGCACTTCACCTACTGCCATATTCTTGTCCTGGCTACCACCAGTGACAGGCAAGTCAGTGACGTGACCTGTAACAGCAGTTTTCTTCGGGGATTTCACTTGGAACAATACACTTGAGCTGAAATTTCACATCTTTTTAATTTTCATTCTTGAGTTTTCAAACAAATACAATGAGTTCAGCAGCTCCAGTTAGAAGACATGAACATGTTAAAGAAAAACTCAGAGTCCAATATATTAAGCATACTTATTTACTTAATCTATACAGAATCGAGTAGATAAAGTTTCAGATTCACATTAGTGAAAAATCTCTACAAAATGTTTTTGAAAAGCAAAACAAAGACTGCCTGTTCATTTATCATTTTTCCTCATGAAAGCAGACATGGGTTGTAAAAATAAAGCAGTGTGTTTAGCACAAACTAGATTTCTGCATCACTTTTTTTTCACAGTTATTTCCATCTACAGTCCAAAGAGGTAGATTTTCTGCAACACCTGAGAATTGAACTGTAACGTAACCAGGTGTAATGAAAGGAAGGACAAAACATTAGAGATACAGCCCTAACTTACTTGTGTATGTACACATATTTGGGTCTTGCATCACACACCATTTAACTTTCTGCAGCTTAGTCATGGTGAAACTGTCAATCAGGCCCCCAGAGTTTTCATAATTAGACATACTTATTTCAGGCTACATTAGTTTACAGCCCAGGTTAAACAGTTTATGGTAGTGGGAGAATAGTGGGAGAAAGGCATTAACACAAATTTAGTTAAAAACCCTACTGGAGCCAATTTGGCTGCAGACTGGCAGTGCAAGAGCCTGCTGTATGGCAGATCAGTTAAGAGTGCTGAGCTTATCCCTCATAAGTTGTCTAATTATTATTATTTTTTAACACTCTAAGCAATGCATGAAACTATTGACTCATTTCAGGAAGCCAAGTATAGCTCATCTTTACCAGGTAAGTCAATATGATATGGATATGTTAAGGGTAGGAAAGAAAAAAAAAAAGTATCCCCATCTTAAAAACCTCTCACCTGGGGCCTTCTGCTTCATCTAGATATTGTCAGTAACAAATATATTTGTATTGCCATTCTATACATCAGTCACATCCCTAAAAGCCCTTTAAAAATTTCTCATAGCAGGGTCCAAAAATTCACTCTTGAATTCACTCTTCTCACTCTCCATATAGACCAAGCACTATAGAAAGAATTGTTAAAGATAAAAATGTCCAATAGATTGTAAAAATAGTAAACTGCATGTCCTACCTTGCCAACGGTATTGATGCATTAGATACAAAGTTTTTCACTTTTCCTCAGGAAAATTACTTCAGGCTTAGTGTTAGCTGATAAGCAGTTCTTGCAACAACTATTTTTTAAACTGTTTGATTCTATAAAGCAAGTAATTTGTAAAGCAAGTCTGAAATACTTCTTTCCAATATTTTTTATGCCATATGGTTAAAATGATTAACATTTCAAAGCTCTGAATCTAAGTTGACTGACTGCTCATTGGTACCTTCTTTTCATTCCTGCATTGTGCTTGGACCACAAACACAAAAAACCCCCACAAATCTAGGAGAATGATGGCCAGCTTCTCATGTGCTCCACCATTTAAGAAATGTCAGTTTTGCACAGTTCCTCTCAGTGGTACAAGCTAAAACACATTTATTATGCCTGACATAACCTTACTCTCTTTCAGAGACAGCTACATTATTTCAACATACATTACTACAGGAAAAGGATCAGGAGCTCAGTGCAGCCTGAACATTCAAGTAATTAATTTAGCCACTAAACTGTCAAGGGCAATGCGGGTGGGAAGCTCATTGAGAGATGTGCTTGATTCAGAAGTCCCTCCCAAGTAAGTGCAAAGAACTTTAAGTACCAGAAAAGGCTACACATATTCAGAGTTCTTAAAACAACAGCAACCAAAACTATAAAGTAAATATATGGGAACTAAAGTTAAGGACAGCTTGTCTTGCCAAAAATACTGGTCCTAGTTTCTCTCAGGAAATCTCAAAAGGTGGCTATCAAAATTTCTAAGGAAAGACTCTCTATGGTTTTTCATAGGGGGGTTTGCTTGTGGTACATTAACATCAGAATTTGAAGTACCATCTTTACCAGATAACCTAACTGGGAAGGCACTATGCCAACTGGTACAGCTTTGAGGCTTAGTGTGCAAGAAATTCCACGTTGTACTTCAGGGAAAGTGTGTGAATCTCTATGTTCCATCATAACCCATATACGCTTAACTAACACTTAAATACAATGCATACAAGGCTATCAGAGAAAGCCCATATGCCACAGACTTGCTTCTTCCACACCTATGTCAGTAAATGTCTATTTTCCAGCCCTTCATGTAATCCAGAGATTCACCTTGACAGTAATGGATATCTCTAGTTAGGACAATGATGTGATGGACACACTGCAGCCAAGAGGGAAGAATGTGACCAACACCTATGCAATAGGCTACACAACTGCAAAATTCCACTTGGTAACATTGCTGTGTATTTTCTTACACATTTATATTTCACTTGTTCACAGGTAAGCAAACAGTCCAAACTAACCTTTACAACACAACCCTGAGAAGTCTGCAAAAAGTTGTACACCCTGTTTCACCAGCTGCAAATCAATGTATTTCAAAGCTGTTTTTTCATACCACAAAATACATAAAACCCTTAAATGTATCTTTTACTATATTCTGGACCTTTGCTTTTTCATTCATATACATGAAAACATACTAGAGGGGAAAGCTGACATTTTTTACTGGCCATTAGACATCCTTAGGTAGATAAATTTACTTGAAAAATTGGTAATCTTTAGTATATACTGAGTGGCAAATCAATCAACAAAACCAGAATGCTGTTCTTTAAACCAAAGAAGTGACACGTTGTCACTGTTTTCCCTGGAACGATGTTATATCTGTACACAGTCTTCCACTACAGTGATTTGTGTTGTGGGGAGGAAATGCACATGCATCCTTTTATGGAAAAATATTTTCTTTTAAAAAATGAGGCAGATGTGCAACACAGTTGTGGAAAATTTATAGTTTAAGCTATTTAAAGCTGCTATGCAGCTTCCTGTACCACATAAGTCCAGTAGTTCTAAGAAAATACAGATATGGTAGAAAAAGTAAGAAAATTTTCACCACAAAACCAAATAGTTACCACCAACAGAGAAAGTTATACACAAAATATAGCTCTCAATACAGTGTTTACACTTCATTTTAGTCTACAGATTCAGTGCCAGGAATACAACTTGTTGACACAGTCTTTTCCGAACTATTTGCTGCACGTGATTCCACATCGGGTTGGATTCCTGGTTCTGTGTCAGTGGGAGTTGCCAGCTCCTCATGGGAATTGAGTGTGCAGGACTGCAATACTTGCACAGCTAGATCCACATCTGCTTCTCTGAGAGAAACCTGCTCCTTAAGGACTTCCACCTTCTCATTCAGCTCGTTCCTTTCTGTCTGAAGGGCCCTGCATAGCTTCTCCAAACGCTCCAGTTTTATTTGAAAGCCCTTGTATTCTTTATCTCTTACTGTTTTCTGAAGGACAAAAGAAAATAAAAGCTCTGTGATCCAACTGGTTCTTTTTTCCCAGTGAAAAGAATGGCCACTGTTTAATTTGGAACATTTAACTAATCTGGTAGGTCAAATTCCAGCTGCACATCCTCAGCATACTTGACCATCACAATTCAGAGGGTTTGTCTAAAACAAGTGGCAACAGACACCTTTAAATACACACTGAGAACCATATAACTACACAATGCTAGGTGTGAGTGAGGACTGTATTATCAGTGAGGATCCTGATATGAGTCCCATAAAGCAGTCAATTACAAACTCAATAATGGCAACTACGGGGAGCAGAAGGGCATACAAGTGGGAAATCTACGCTTCAGCAGCAGAATCCAGGTTAGAAGGTACTGTACTCGTGGCTCTCCTTAAGATAGTTAAGCAGTGCTGTAGCAAAACCTCTATGACCTAGCATGGCTTAGCAAGATCATACCTAATATACTTGAAATAGACATTTGATAGAGTAGCTAGAAGCATTATGCCTGTGGCCTGTGTGAAAACTGGTTTAAGTCCTTCCTTGCTGGACTACCATTAAGTGATAGCACCTTAAGACCTCAAAAGCAGCAGCAGCGCAGGAAGTAATCCCTTACACATGGGTTATTTCCTTTGTGTCAGTCTTGTATACTTAAAATAGATTTCTACTGTGGCACTAATTGAACTTTGTTCAGTATGTTCAAATACAGTCAATTCCTTCATCTTGTATGATTTCATACATGTTACTCCACCAATTAAACAGTATGCAAGGAAAGAGGATGCTGATTTTTTTTTTTTCGTGCCACGAGTTTAGATTTATATAGTAGCTTTTTATTTTCTACGTCTGAAGAGACCAGTGCCATTTACACACCAGGAAACATACAGCAGACAATCCAAGAAGAGGCTGCTGTGTATTATTTCTGATCCTCTAAAACTGAAAAACTGTATGAAGCTCTCTAGGCTACAGACTCTCGTTTAGCCACACTGCTGCTTAAAAGGTAATACCTCTTCAGCCATTTGCAGAAGAGCCTTGTTGTTGTTTTCCCATTTGGTTCGCCACACTATGGTCTCCTTTTCCAGTTTCTTAATCTTCTTCGTCATCTACAAAAGATTAAGTAAGACTTAGTTATGTGGCTTGTGTTGCAATGTAAGTGGATTTACATGAACAATTCTCTTTGTAAGCATTACTGTTCAAGTCCAGTTTGAAGAAATTACTTTGCAGAAAAGTCTTTCTGCACAAAATCAGCCCCACAAATAGATTCTACATTCAAAGAAAACAAGATTGATTCTTAACAGAGAGACTGGCAACCTTCAAGTACAACTAATAAAAAGCTCCAGGAAAATAAGTTTTAAAATATAGGCACAGCCAAAAAGACCAAGAAAAACCGTAGGCATTCAATAAAACATCAGAATTGGTATTTAGATATTATGCAAGTATGTAAAAAACAAAAAAAGTTACATTTCTTGCCATAATATGACAAATGCTTATGTCCTATCTTATGATACAAATTCAACATCAAAACATTCCATAGATTTTAAGGAGGCAAACTGTTCTAAAATTATTGCCACTAAGAGCATGCATTTTTATATTACTTTATATGAAACTAAGTAATCCTGCAAATACCTTCTCCATTTCTTGCCTG
The DNA here is from genome assembly GCF_000747805.2 of Chaetura pelagica. Taxonomy (NCBI): domain Eukaryota; kingdom Metazoa; phylum Chordata; class Aves; order Apodiformes; family Apodidae; genus Chaetura; species Chaetura pelagica. The sequence continues at coordinate 869,349 of NW_009952690.1, forward strand.
AAGGTTGTAAAGAGTTCATTACTTTTTGCCATGGTGGTCTGGAATTCTTCAAACTTATCCATGTAAAGAGAAAGCTGTTGGGAAAGAGGGAGGAGCATTAATCTTAACAGCTGTATATAAAAATATTAAGGCATAAGGAAAAATTAAATTCAAAATAGTAAAAGATAAAGTTAATTTTTTTATATACTATCCTACTATTTCCATTTGAGGAGTGTGCAGAACTTGCCTGAAAACGTGCTATTCAAACTACATATCAAAGGACAATTCTGTGTTCATAGAACAATAATTCATGCTAAAGAAAAAATGAGATTATGTTTAATAATGTTGGAAGACACCATAGTTCATCACTATCTCATGTTTCCTTCCCCACTGAAAATAACAAACTCTGTGGACTTTAATGTACAGGGAATTCAGCACATGGTTCGTGAAATTAAACTTAGAACTAAGATCTAACTTTCCACCTTCATCAGCCAAAGCTAACAACCAAGGCTGAGACAAAATAAACATCATTGATTCCAGAAATCAAAATACACATTCACAGCTTATGCAATCTACCCAGTGAGCAAAAATAATGGGAAGCGAATACTGACAAGGAATTAACTCAATAGTGAAAAACATTTTAACAAATGAAAAACATTAACAATTGATGAAAGTTTTCTTGCCATGCACCACAAGGTCAATCATGAAGAAGGAACTGCAAAAACATGTTAACATAGTTTTTCATCACAAAAAATAAACTTACAATATGCTTTGTATTAGAACAACTTATCAGCCATGTGACTGTGTGTTCTGAGAATACATGACCATTAACTAGTAACTTCGTACTCCATCTGAAGAGTAACCAGTTCTCTCAATTCTTACATTGCAGGCTGTAGGACAATACAATTCAGAGCACAAATACACTGTATTTTCCTCTAACAATAGAGGAAATTTCATAACAAGAATTAGCCTACCTTGTCAACAGTAGATAGATCATGACTCTCTAGCATTATTATTGTGACTGATCTTTTGAGCCCATCTTGTTCTACAAATAATCTATTAGTCCCAAGAAACCACAAACTATACCCATTAAAAAGCTAAACAAAAAGACAGTGGAATTTTAAATAAAGGGTAATGAACTTGAAAAAAATAATGAAAGTCTACATGCAGCAAAAAAAAAATTGGGGTAATCTGGATATGAGTCCAAATCACTGAACATGTGATTACACTTAACTACACACATGCACACTTGAAATGTAACTGTTGGAAAGCCTGGAAGCAAATTAAGTACAGTAAGTGTGAATAAGGAAATGAAACAGAGATTGCAAGAAAACTCACTACAAAAACTAACAAAACTGAAGCAATAAGAGGTACAGACCAAAAGGAGAAACTACTGCTTCTCAGATGCTACACTGTTAGCTGAACCTTTGCCTAACATGAGCTCACGTGTGGCCGATGACTACAGGTGATCCAAGACCACAGCACAAAAACTGGAGACCATCTCTCCAGTCTTGGAGAGGATGTTGCTGTAGCATTTACAGCAAGAAAATGATCTGAAGACAGTAATTTTTTTTTTTGTGGACAGAGACACTCAGTTTTAGGTTACTAAACCTGAATAACTACAAGGATAAACATGACATTACTTGCTCCCACTTCTCCACAACAGGATGGGATGGAAACAGAAAGGAGCAAATTCTAAAACCTGCATGGGTAAAAATTCCCATCTAACTCTTTATAGTTACAAGGGCCTCTCTGGTCCTGAACAGCTATAAAAAAAAAAAAGAAAGATTAAAATACCTTTGGAAGAGATAAGTTCCAGAGAAGCCAAGGACTAGTAAAGAAGTAGCCACAACGAACAGATAATCTTAAGCTTTCATATATTCCAGCCTTTGTTAATATTAACACTATTAAGTGATACCAGCTCCAGCAATTCAATGTTTAGCACCTGCCAGTAACAGTACTCTCCAGGTGTACTAAATGGCAAGTATGTCAAGTCTTTACCATTTATACTTCACACATCACTACTGAAGAGTTACCTACTGGAAATTAAATGCAAGACCTAATTAAAAAGATACCAAGTATTTTTCACAAGTAGAATATTGTGTCTGATGAATCATAAAATGTAGGTGTTTTTTTCTTATGTTGCGTTATATTCATTACAATCAGAAATCTCTTTCTCAGGTGTTTTTTTCAAAACAACTGTTACTGAAGAACAGTCTATTTTAAAAACATACCTGCTGCTTCAGCTGAGCTTCCTGTTGCTTCATCTGTTCACATTTGTGTCTGGACTCAGTAGCTTCTTTTAGTAGCTAATACAAAAAATGCAAAAAGGTACATACTGAGGAAAGTGTTCTTAAGAAGGGATTAAAGAACTTAATCTGCGATGAAAAATGAACACAGGCTAACATCCCCTAAGGGCCATTCAACCATAGTTTCTCACAAGTCTTTCATTCCTATACTGTACTTTCACATACAAAATGTAAAGCATGTGCTGGCATGCAAGATTTTTTTTTATTGAGACTTTTTTTAATTGGTAGCATGAGTCACGGCTTCTATTTCCGTAGCAAGTTTTAACTGCTATATTTATACGAGCAGTTTATAAATTACATATAGTTCATTAATAACTGTTTTGTAACTTGTTTTCCGCCTCCATTTATCCAGTCACTAATATTACCTTTACCATCTACTTCCTTTTTGCTTCAACTTGACACTGTTTTATAGATACATTTTTGAAGAGATTTTCATCAGCCTGTGATTCCAAAATTATGTTTTGGTAATACAGAACAATTCAATACTGGATGAAAGCTTTAAGATTATACAGGAAAATAAAACCTTTTGCCTAGAAATTTCAGATACATAAGGAGTATCAAAAAAATGCCAAGTATTACTTTTTAATTGGAAGCTAACTTCTTAGAAGACTGCAAGCAAATTGCTGATTATCAACATACAAATAGAACATCAGACAGTTCTTGGGACATATGCTCAGAAGGGCATATGCTTTTTTCTGCATTCATTGTAGCATAAAACCAGAAGTTACAACTACAAGACAGCAAAAAAGTACCTCTGGTGTTGTCAGCTCAAGGTTTATTTCTCAGTCTAAGAAAAATCTGAATGATATCCAGCATATTCGCTACCAAAATGCAAATAGTAATATTACTTGCCTGTGAATATTGTAGGTGTCATACACAAAAATCTCAGCCTTGATGTTGAAATCTTTTCTAGCTTTCAAAAGATAGTCCCTTCCATTTGCTGTATTTACTTTAAATCATGAAAAATCTGGTTGGGGTGGGTTTTGTTGCTTCCCTTAACAAACATAAAATTCACTTACAAACTCCCTTTCTCGCTGATGTTTTTCCTCTGCTTCTTTAATAAGTTGTGTAGTTTGCTGAAGTTTGGCATCCACAAGTTGCTGCTGCAGTTCTTTATGTTTGAACACTTTATCAATATGCTACAGGAAGAAAGAAAGTCTTATTAGTCAAATAGAAGCAGTGCACCGGTCAACTGGTAAGTGTACATGTATAGAGAGATGCCTATTGTTTAGAAGTTTCATGCCAAAGATGAAGTAGCAAAAAACTGGTTTACATACTTTTCTTCTCCTGTTATCCCCATACATTATAGCTACACATTTTTTGCCTTTCACAGAAGCCAGGTGCATATTTTATTAAATTGGTACAATGCTGTCAGTCACATCACACCAGGCATTTGAAAAATTATGTAGCAAGTAGTCTACACTGTTTATTCTAAAGGTAGTGTATCTATCTCTGATCCCTAACTGTAACAAATTACATCTGAAGTCTCTAATCCATTAAAAAACTCAAAATGAGCAAGGTTTGCAACAGAGGCTTATTTGACTGATGAAATTCTACAAACGCATTTAAATAATGCATTTTTGCATGGAAGTCTCACTTCCATCCATAAGTAGCACAAGGCAGCTCACCACCTTTTCTTTGCCCCAAATTCTCTCATGGTATATAAAAATATTGCATGAGTGCAAGAAGTGGGGAACTAGAGTTTACAGAGAGCTTTCTAACTGATCCAGATTTAAGAAAAAAAAAAACAACAAAACCAGCTGAGAAATTATATTCCAAACCTCCTACACCAACTAAGAACTAATCTTCACTGTAGTACTCCTTGAAGCTTAGTTCTCTTTGATAAGGAGAACTGGCTGTTTTCCACTACCGTAGCTTAGACTGGCTAACTCACATACTGGTGCAAATTAAAGTGGGCTCCAACTAGCCTGAAAATACAGCCACTTCCATGACACCAGTCCAAATACATTCTTAAAGCATGATAGCCAGTTTTAATTCTATGCCAAAAAGAGCTACATACACAAAGGAACATGCCATACCCCTCAACCCTAGAGAATTGAAATAAATAAGATAACTCTTATACCTCCTCCCATTATAATGTAAAAATTTAATTTAGAAAAAATTCAGATATTAATACATATTTATGTTGGAAATCATCTTCGGAAACCACTTAGTCCATGAGGGTCAACTTCCAAGTCTGATGAAATTGCTCACACATTGCCCAGCTGAGTTCTGAGTATCTCTGAAGACAGAGATCCCACCATCTCAGGACAACTTCTAGTTGACCACTTTCACTGTGTAAGATTATTTTATTTTCAATGCATCTTGAATTTAGCTATGCAAAATCAGACAGGAAACGCAGATAGTGGGCCAAACAGCTACTTAATTTTCCACAGTAGCAAAGTAAAAATAATTATTATATATATATGATGGCTGTGAAGTATTCTATTTTTTCCTTCCCTTTAAATAATTATCTGATCCTTACAGTCAAGGAACTAACAAAATCCCATTAGAAGCATAGTATAAGCACCTCTTCTCGGAATGCATACTGCTCAATGAGTTTCTTCAGTTTTTCCCCCAGTTCAATATTTTCCTGACGGAGCTTGGCATTATGTATACCATGCTGTTCCAGTTGAGCCTGAATTTCATTCAGCGTAATCTGGAAGTGCGCAGTTGCCTCCTTCCGTCTTTCTTCTTCTTCACGCGCTTGCTGTATGTTTTCTTCCTTTTGTGAGACAACATGAATGCGTTCAAGCCAAACCATGTACCTTTTTCATATTTTGAGTCAGAAACAATGGTAATAATTCCCTTCTGGACAGTTGCAAGTTTTAGACCGCTAGAGTTGATATAAGCCACAATAATAATACGCTATGCTGACTACCCACATGAAGTGCAGGGAACAAAGAATGAAGACATTCCAAAAGTTTAAGAGAATTTTTTCCTTATCACTACCAGCATCACTCAGAGGCTGGCATTACAAGATGCTACATTAACACCTTTGCAAGAGTAAGAGCTACCCAGATGCTAAGACCAGCACTGGTACTATAATGAAATTTCCTACAGCAATCACAGAGAATAATCTCTTTCCTGTCTTCCATTTCACTCCCATCCATTCTAGTCTGACAGAATTAAGCCTTTTTTGATACCCTGCCATTTCATGCTGCTGCTATTTCACTTGTGCTATTTTTTTCCAGCAGTCATCAGCACTGCTCCCAGAAACAAATACAGCAAGATCGCATATTGCGAGTACTATGATCTATGAACCAGTTTGAGAGGGAAAAAAATCATTGACTTGAACTATCCCCATATGCTTTATCTTAAAATCAGGTACACTTATGCCACACGCCGCTCATCTTCTGCAGGTACAGATAACAGGCAAAGTGATAAGGAGAAAGCATCAGTCCTGATTTTAAGCAGTAATCAATAAGTAAGGTTTTCACCACCCCTGGCAGCACAATTTATATAAATAAACTAACCTTCAAAGTCTTGTTATGACGCTGAAGCTCCCGACAGAGAGATTCCAGTTTGCTACGTGCCAAAATGGCCTTGCTATGCTCACTCTGCAAGTGGACCTTCTCCTTCACAACTTGTGCTTGCTTCTTCTGCAGTATCTTCATCTGCTTTTGAACGTTGCGGCTCTCCTCCAACTAACATGAAGAGTGTATTTATTAAATAAACATAGGTGAAACTATCTTTATGCATCTAGATGAGCAGACTGAACAAACTTTAAACATTTCAGATGAAAGGAAGGAAGTAAAATAATTTCATTAAGACCCCCAAGTTGATCTTACAAGAGAAATTCCCATCATTCTACAGACAGAAGACAAAACCACACGAATTCCAACTTAACAGATATTTGCCTTTGAGGAAAAGGAACCATGGACCTGTTGACCATAGCGTATCAGCTTGCATTCAGCTACAGGGGTAGGACTAGCTCTGAGAAAGGAGGACATGACACATAAAATTAAAAGCCAACTGAGACTGGCTTTTCTGCAAGTCACAACTTTTTCTACTCTTATCTGTAAGTTACACACAGCTGTTTATCCCACTGGTCTTATTTTTACTATCAAAAAGAAAAACTCACTGAACTGTGTACAGCGTTCTTTCTTGTCAGCAGGAGCTTCTACCAAAGGAAGCAGTAACTGATACAAGTTTGTTAAATGTTATGGTATTTCAGAAAGGAACAGATACAACCAGCAGCCCTAACAGATCAAGTAAAACACATTTAAAGCTGCACAGCCCAGGCTTTGATGACTTAAAGAGACCTGTAGTGTCAACCATTTGAAACAGGTTCTTAATTCTATTTTCTTTAGGCTGTTTTGATGGTAGATGACAGCATTAAACTGTGTCCAGTGCTGACTTGAAAATCTATTCTATGAATACCTAGGGAAGGGAAGTTTCTTGCATTATCTATTTGAGAATAAGTTCCATTACACACGATTTTTGGGCTCCCCAAGAAACCATATTATGCAGCCTGTTCTACTGCAAAGAAGGTAACAATGTTAAGTGTAACACTGCTCCTTGTAAGATAGTGCCTCAGCCTTGGTGCACTACAGGAAAAGAAGGCTGGCAATGAGAAACATCACCATGACAAAGAAGAATACAGTGGTGGTTTTCTGAAAGAGCTCAAAATGATGCTGAAGAACAGAAGAAAGAATAAGTAAAGTTATGGACCTCCATGATAACAGTATATTAAATATATATTTAATCTAGTTTAGAGAAAATAAATCTTAGGGAAATGTTTTGATATCCAAACATCAAAAGCCCTTTTCTTGGGTGGCCAGAAAAAAAACATTTCAAATGGCTGAGCTGTTTGCATATCTATGAAATTTCAGGCCATTGTGAGACATTTCACCAAGGATGCAAACCTTCCTACACCACAAACTGATCTCCTGATAGATTCCAAATTAGGAAAAAAAATAATTGTGGAAGATCTTTTGCCAGGAGAGAGGCTTTCCTACCTTATTGTACAGTCCTTTTCATGAGACACCACTGAAAAACCTGACAGTGAGCTTTAAAGATGATGAATCTTTAAAAAAAGAAAAAAAGCATTGTAGGTGCACTGTCATAAACAGTTCAAACCTCTGCTGGCATTAAAGCTGACACCTATGCCAGTGGTTCACCACCACTATAATGAAGAAAAGAAGGCATCTTAAAAGGAACACAACCAGATTCAACCTAAACTTTTTAAAGGGAGCAGAGTACCTATAAGACTCACTCAGCTAAAACAGAGCTACTGTTAGACCCAGATAACCTCCCACCCAACTTCACAGCAGTTCTGAGCATCATGGAGAAAGCAACTGGTTTTCTAGGACTGTAACTATGAATTTTAAATGCTTACTCTAGACTACAGATGCACTCCTGGGAGGGGAAAAAACATAACATGAACACAACTCTCCTGATTGCCAAGCTTCTCGAAGGAAATTACTATTCATTTGGTCTAGCTGTTCCCTAATTGTATTGATACACTTCCTTCAACACGAATCAAAGTGAAGATAGTGCAGATTGCTTGTTTTTTTTTTCTGCAGAAGTGAGGAATTTGTGCCAACCTAGCTCCTCATGCAGACTGTCATCACCACCATTATGATTTGACATGGGAGCTCTCTGCTAAAATAGAAATGGCATCACATGCACAAGCAATTGCTCAGAAGAACTAACTCATTTACTGTGTTTTTCTTTCACAGTATCAAAGTTCATTTTTAGGTGGGCTCCCCATTCTTGACTTGTACTGAGCAAGTGTTATTGTTTCTAACTTAAATGAAAGTGACTTATCAGGGAAGCTGCTGGTTTTGAAGGATACTCATGTGAACAAAAGCATGCATCGAAAGAGCCGAAAAAACAAAGCAAAAACGTAACAGACCTCCAAGGAGGACACAGGATTACCCAAACAGAACTAATATAAGTCTATTCTTAAATCACTAGTATTGCCTCTGTGAGTAAAAAGACTACCTGCTAGCTCAAAGCTCTGGAGGTATTAATCTCAAAGGAAAACAAAAATTTTAGAAGAGTTACACCATGTTGTGCAGCCATTATGCCATTTTCAGAAACATTTTCATATATAATACACTCGTCTCCAGGCACATTCTGAAAAGTGGATTTATGAGCCTTCCCACTCCCTGCCCCTCAATTTTGCCATACATTAATTTAGAGAATAAACTATCATTTCTTCTACTTGGGGTGGTAATGCACTTTATGACCAATCACTGCTAATGCTTGCTTTGCTTGTTACTCAATGCATACTTTTCTATCCGTTCCTTGGCATGATCAGAAATTCAAATAAAAATTAAACCTCAGTCCTTCTAACTTCCCCTATCCCCTCCCCCCCCCAAAAAAAAAATCACTAAAGTATTGCTGTGCTTTTTTTCCAAATCTCATTATCACAGTCTGTTCTTTCCCTTTATTCTAAAGGATGTAAATTACAAAATGCTAGCACAAGGACATTTTCAACAGACAAAACCTAAGAAAATAACTAGTCCCAAAAGAAACTCTTAGCTTCTCTTAATCCTAATGTTATGCTTCTGCACCAAGTTATCATAACCTATTTTTTCTTTGGATTTAGGCAGTCATGTAGAAGTGAGATGACTACATGCAAGTTTGGCTGAAGCAATACTCATAATAAGCCTGAGCATTCTTTTTTTTCCCTACCAACACTATGAAACATTCAATATTGTTAACTGTCTTGTATTAGAAGTTCCTGCATTCCACAGTTAACACATGAATAACTCCTCCTATCTTTACAAATTACTTACCAGATCAGCATACTTCTTGCACAAAGCTGCCAGCTTTTCCTCAGGAGTAGAAAGTGTGTTCAAGGCTTGCATTAATAATAGTACTTCTTTTCCTATGAATTGTAGGAAAGACAACCATATTGAGAAAAAAATAGCAGAAAAGCAGCCTATCTTCAGAAGTAAAATATAGAACCACAAGAAATCAGTGTGATTTAAGTTGTTCTTCGGTTTGATAGCTGGATAATCCAAATGGATGAAATGGGAAGCCATCACAGTAAGAATAAATTTGTTTTGCCTGTGTGCCACTACATAACTGAGATAGCAAAAGTTACTTCAATCTTAAAACCACAAAAATATTTGTTTTATAACAGCACAGATAAAAAGAAAAATCAGAAGAACTGAAATTTAAAAGGTTAAGTTTTGCTCATAAAGTATATTCACATGAGTGTTTTTAATAAGCCTGAACACCGCAATCCCAAATTTAAAAACTAATCCAACAACTGGAAAGTTAAAAGAGCTGATTAGTGATTACCACATTATTATTATTATTATTATTAAAATTCCTGTAAAAATATCATTACCAGAGGAAGGACTCATATATGCATTATGAACTGTCTTTTCTTAAGCAGAAATACACATTTTCTCAGAGTATCTTGTTAAAGATGACAAGTTTGGCTACAAAGGAAACTTGAATCAAAGACTGAGAAAATGCATTGCTCTCTCATGAAAATACTAAAGCCATTTGAAAATCAAAATGCCAAAGTGAGCATACCCAAAGTTTTCTCCTTGTGTTTTTCACTCTCTGGATCTTGTTGGCCATCAGGTGGATCAGTACGAGCTTCTTCTCTCCCAGGAGTCTCCTCACGAGACTCTTGAGAGCAGCACATGGCCCCGGGGTGCTTTCTGTTCCTTGTGATACACTCAGCTTCTTCCAATGTGCCTGCGTTTCCCAGGCTGTAACAGTTGGACTGTGCACACTGCAAAGCTGTATCAGATAATTCATTGCACTTGCTGTTCACCAACTGATCCTGGCTATTAATTTCCATCTCCCGAGATCCAGCTTCTTCCATTGCACCACCAACCACCTTCAGAAGAGAAAGGAAGAAGTGGCAGAAAACAGTCAAGCAACTGGATTTCAAATGACGCCTTCCACCTTTCTTCTGCATGGACAAATGAAATTCCACAGTTATTCAAGTTGATACTCATGGTTGTCAAGACAGGTATATAAATAACTGTACACAGAGTGAGTCTAAAGAGTGATGAAAATAGAACACAACAGCCTCAAAAATTAGTTACTCTACAATGAAGCAACTTTGGTACCCTGTCATTCCAAAAATGTTTATACTCCAGAAGTTATAAGTTCACATGGAAATCTATTCTTGAAGCTCCAAAACTAACTGACCATCATCTTAGCTATCACCTTCCTAGTTCTTAAAAATATCTATCTCACTAATCAACCCTAAGTATATTAAATCTAAAACTCAGGAAGAGTTTAACTAGCATGATGTACTGTTATTTGAAAACTAAGGTACAGAAATTGAGACAAGAGGACACCATTATTAAAAACAACTTTTTCACATACTAATTTCAGAAAACTGGAAGATATGTTTTAATCAAGACATACTGCAAGAAAGAACAGTAAAAAAATTAACCTGCTGTAAGACTAAAGAAATTTACAGAAATATATTGTTTCAATAACATTTATAGGATAAGAGTTTACACTACTTCAACCAGAATGCATAATATGATTGCCAGCTCACCACTGGAGAAAAGCTATTGTTCTAACAAGAATGATAAACAGGACCAGGAGCACATCCATTTTTTAAACATCAAAATTCACATCTGTGAAATAATAAAAAAAGTTAATATTAACTGGCTTCATATTTGGACTCCTATTACATATGACTTTTAACAATAAATTATTTCTGCACAATTAAACAGAACTTTCTCAGAAGATTTCTTAAACCTCAAGATGTTTTATCATTTAACCAAAAAGTTAAACACCACCAGCTGTTTTAACACTGCAGCAATATGTTCATATTTTGGAGCAGAAGACCTGATGACAGCACTCTACAGCATATTAAGCAGCTACTGGACTCCCCTCTCAAACACCAGAACATTCTCAATTTCTATAAATATTTAAGACTGATTAGAGCTTCAAGGGTATTTGGTTAGGTGTTTTTCTGTTTTGTTACACTAGGGAGGCTAGGAGGTGATCGGATATTTTTTTGCTATTTGCAGTCCTGCTACAGTGTTGATACACAGTTAAAGTAGTATGATAAGGAGAATTCCACTCACTTTACTGCTGAAGTAAAGTGAACGTTCTCATTGATTTCAGTGAAACTACATTTCCTTAAAATGTCACAATACATTACAAAAACAGGACTTGTTTAGATGCAGTTATGTCGTTTAAGCACAAATTAATTTCAGATTATTTTATATCTTAATATTAAAAATGTTGTAACTCTTAAAACCAAGAGTTCGCATTGGGTTTTATACTCTGCACAGATGGACCATTTTCCTCTTCAAAAGGGATCAGCCAACACAAAAGGAACACAGCCAACACTAAATATATTATGAGATATATTTCAATTCCCAATTTGTTCAGCATGCTTGGAAGAGTTCTTTAAAAATCATTACACAAATACGTGACGATACCGTAAAAATATATGTAACAGCTCAGTTGTTCTCTATACTTAAAGCAAGTCCCCTTAAAGAAAGGCAGAGTCAATCTTGAGAAGAGATAATTCATACAATACCTGTCACAAAAGACAACAAGCTTTTTAATTGCAAACAATCTGTATAGACATTAAGGAGAAACTTTTGACTTAGCAAGAATCACTCTGCTCTTCACAAGCCTGGAAATGATGCACCTGCTTTATGGACAAATACAAACACACTGCAGTTTTATAATTTTCCAATAATGTCAGACAACATACTTGAGAATGTCTGAAAAGGTAATGCAGTAATGGAATTGCTGCAATATATAATCAACCTAAACATTTAACAGTCGACTTCTTGGATTGTCTTAAACTGTAGGGCCTCCACTGCCATGGGAAAACCTTACCCCTTGAAGTTTAGGGTCAGCTTAACAAACAAGAGATGATTCCTAAAAAAGGACAAGATACATGAAAACAGCAGAGCTCACTTTTTTGTTAAGTTCCAATGGTTGAAATAATGGCACAGATCTGTCCTAAAAACCATGATTCATGCAGCAGCTGAAGATACTATACCACATTACATTGACAAGACATAAAAGATCAAAGGTATTTGAACACATGATACCAGAGGAGAACTGCAGTACCAACACAACAGCCAAAACTTGCAATTTTTCATTGCATAGTATGTGAACTATGAGTTAGGTACTCGTACCTAAGAGGCCTAGTGAAAGGTAGAGAAAGTCAGCTTTCACTGCTGGTTTGGCACAGTATTTCCAGACTCTCTGAAATCCATCCAACAGACTTAAAGTTTTCTGTTTGAAAGCAGAGCACAAATCTGCCAGAAACTCCAACAAGCAGCTGAGAAGGCCTGACTGGCTGCAGCTGTGGTTACACACAGAACAGCAGCAATGCCCAAGCAGCATTTCATTCCTGACCCTGTCCTGCTAGCAACAATGTTCGTGCAACTTGTTCTAACAGAGTTTATAGCCAGATCAGCACCTCACCCCAGTTCACTGCACAGCAGTAGGCAATCTTGCCAACAGAAGTGCTAGCATGATGGTTGGAAAGAAGCCAAAGCATGTAAGTCACTAAAAAAAGTCAGTCTAATCCCAGCCAGAGCAAAGGAACTAGCCAAACCCCACTTTATCCTCACTACAGGTACACAGTTAACACTGACAACCGAGGTACTGGAACACCATCAGAGTGATGATGTTCATGAGAAGCACTACTTCAAATATAGACAGCCCAGAAATTTTCGCTGGTTTTCATCTAAGAAAATTCTTGTCATTTCTGAGGAAAAAAAGAGTAGCCACTGGTGTAGGAACATGTGTGACCCGTAAATCATGAAATGCCCACTCCTATTAGCAAACCATCATAGTAACCTGAACACCTGTCAATTCAGAGCTGGCAATTAACAGGCATATTCCAAAGCACCTGGAAGTTTAACTGAGTGAACATCACCACCTAATTAATTCAGCAGAGCTTTTTGTAGAACTCAAATTAGGTGTCAGTCCAATTCTCTACTGACAATAATAATTTCTCAGCTTTGAGTATTCTCTATCCTTAGCCAAAAAAAAAAACACATCAGATTTTTCAGTACTTCAGATTCATTCTCCAGAGTCTAACTGAGAAGGTTCGTGTTTAAGCGTCTTTTATATCTCAGGTATATTTGAGAATAATAGCAATAGTGAAAAGACTACAGAACTTGTCAACCTTCTTTTGGTTTTCCAGTGAACATGGAACAAAACCAAGATGACTGACAAACAAGCATGTTCCCTGCAAAACCAAAGCTCAATGTGTCAGTAGTAAAAATAGTTAATAATAGTTTTTTAGTAAAAATATCCAATATTCTTACTTCAAATACAATTAAAAAAAACTGTGACCACAGGCTAGAATATTGTGTTTAAATAAGTAGTTCTGCTAGCAGCTAGAACCACCTGATAACATACAAAAAATAAGAAAAAAACCCAAAGCCTACTTAAATTTTATCAAGTTGTAGTCTGTAAAATGTAACAAAACTGACAGTAATGGCACAACATACTAAAATTCTAATGTATTTAACCTAGATCAGAAAGTGTTTTTCTTTTTAAAAAGAGAAGAGTTTCCTATTGCCTGGAAGGGGCCAAACCCACTAATAGCAGGATGACTTCCTAATTATGAATAACAATTTTCTACATTAGCTGTCACTTTTGTTATTCAAAACATAACCAAAAGTCTAAACTACCTTCTTAGCCTCCATTTTATTCTTAAAACACTTTAACAGAAAGTTTCTGTATCAAGCTTCAAGTCAGAATACAGAAATACTAAATGCCACATCGAGAAAGTACCAACTCATATGAATATAACTAAAATTTCCCTCCATTTACTGAGACTGTGGTCCAAGCAACCCCAACTGCTACCTCTATCTTTTCAAATGTGTGCTCATCAGACGGGTGAACTTCTCAGTTTAACATTCCAGCCAGAACACAGCACTTCCAACAGCACATTGTATAATAGTGCTGATTCAGTACTGACTGAATAAAAACAAAACCATCCCACCAAAGACCTACTGAAATCACCACTACCTTTTCTAGCTGCTACTGCTAGCTTCCAACTGGATTCCAACCTCCAGCTTCTAACCAGCTTTAGTTACAGGTGGCTTGTAATCTGTTGGACCAGAACTAGATTGTTACATCCCTAGAAAAATTTTCAGCGAGAGACAGAGTATGTTGCACAGATAACGTGCCACTTCATGAGACTACAAAATGATTTACCAAAGTTCAAAACGCTCATTAAAAGGACCTAAAATTAGCAGCTGCACCAACACCCTTTTCCCCCTATATGCTAGCAGCACCCCCCCGCAGGAAAAAAAACACAACCTGCTACATTTCATATATTCCCCATAGCAGCAGTTGGCCAGTACTGAGAAGACGTACAACCTTAGCATTTAGAATTGCTAATACCTTCAAGAAATATCCCAGAAGCTTTAGAACATATGGACATATAAAAGATTTCTACAACAGTAAGACAACCGAAATATACAAGCAAATACATAATTATCTGCTCAGCATCAGTCTTCAGAAAAGACCATTTGAGTAACACCACTCAGCTAACTACATTTTCAAACTTACTACACATGCAACAGGACCTGAAGGCTTTATACCCCTTATCCTGACCAATTACACTGCAAAAACTGTTGGGGCAAAAAGTATGTCCCATTTATCATAAATGTTTGTGGCCTATAACAAATTTTAGGCTTCCTGCATCCCAGCAAGTTACTCTTACCTGCTAAAAGAGGAAAACTTAATTTGAAAACGTGTAATATGCTTTTCCTCCGCAGATACTCAAGATTACTTTATTTAACATAACTGTATTGTACTGAAAAATAATTATTTTGTGATCGTAATTTTGTTCAGGTCTTCCTCATGAAAACTAGTATTTTGGGATGTCACTAAAAGTGGGGTTTGAGCTTTACAGCAGGCGAGCCTTCACCCACTGATAGAGAGAAAATAATTCAGGTGCTCGTCCCCACAAGACTAGCTTATTAAAGGTTATTTCTCCATGATCATTGACCTAAATGATCATGCAGCCTAATTATACCCCACTGAAAACCTGATGGCCTATGAGGCAGCTTCCCCACTGAACTAGGATCTCAATTGTGAGACTAGGAATTTCAAACAAACATTTCACCCTGTTCTGTCATTACATTAAAAAATGTTTTACGCACTCGTTTACCTACTTTCAAAATACTTGACTGAGGCATGTGCAATGCTGCTCCACATTAGTTTCAAAGTACTGCAAGCTCGTAAGTCCCAACAAAGCAGGAGGACAATTAAAAAAATGCCTATTTTGGAAATCTGTATTTTATCTTTATAAAAGTCAGTACAAAACCAGTATCAATAGAATTCCACTATTAATACTGACAGCCCTACATTCAAGATACAGTCTTTGATATTCATTCACTTGTATTCTCACGAGACCCCTGCTATGGTCTTTACTTTCTTCTGCTACCCCTTCCATGCTTCTTGCTCTTTCAGCAGCCTCTTGACACAGATTTAAAACCAGGTCTCTTATTTACCTCAAACATAATCTCGAAAGAAAATAAAGTTCTGCTTGTATAGGTTTTCTTCTCTATGCTCTGAAAAAAGATTATAAAGAAGTCTTCCCCGTTTTAGCTTAAAACATTAAAAAACATTTTCTTCATTTCTAGCAAAAAATTCACTGGAGGAACTCAAAGCTTAGATGGAAACTTCCAGTGCATTTATATGCAGGACAAAGTGCTGACCATTTCACCAGCCCCTTTTTAATGCATGCATCTGAGACAGGTGCTAATTAAGAAAACATTTAATATGACATGAATCACTTCCGCCAAGCAGGTTTCACTTCCTCTTTACTATAAACCTAATAGTTTTCTAGTCACCCACAGTAAGTTTCTGGAAAAAGCAGGGTAGACAAGTTCTGAATTCCCAATGCAAACAGGTCACATGGAAACTAAAAATAAAGACGCTCCCATGTATCAAAGCAAGGGGAGGGAAACCTGCAAAAGGCTGCTGAAGGATTCTTAATTCACAAAAAAGGTTCAAAATAAAATTTGCTTCGTATTCCCTGACACATTTCACCTTCTTAAAAAAAAAAATAAAATTCCATTGGGTATACAAAATAATATGGAGATGTTGGTTTGTTTTGGTCTATTTTTTTTTTAAAAAAACCAACATAATGATCTGCTTTCATAGCAGACACTGAAGTTGGTTAAAAGCCACTTCCCAGCAAAAAAAAAAACAACTTTGAAAAAACATACAGATGTTTTTTCATTGAGTAAAACTAGCTCCCTAGCCTCCCAAACCTCTCTCCAACAGCTAAAATAAACAGCCGCCACCACTAAGTTCCTATTTCTGGGATGTTATTATCCTTTTATACCACACGAAAAAAAAAAAGGCACTCGAATGTCTGTCAGGGCACAGGATGAGGCTCGGCAGCGTCACACGGAGCCCTCGGGCAGTTCTGCCCCACCGACCAGCGCGGGCGATACCGCCCGCAGCAGCGGAACCACAGCACGTTTTCAGCCTGTTGCTCGGTGCCCCATCACAAGTATTTTAGGCTTTTCCCACACAGATATGTAACCAGGAATTAGTGTGGAGTCAGTGAGGGCAGCGTCGCTTTCAGGAGCCGCTTGGGCAGAGGAAAAGGCCGTTGGTACCTCTCTCGGAGAACAAGCGCGTCTCCACTTACTCGTGCCGTTCCCGCACACCCCGCAGGCCGGCGGGAGGGCGGCGGGGCGGGCAGGGAGGGCGGCGGGACGAGACCCCGCCGCCGCCAGGCATGCCCCGCACCTCAGCCCC
>NW_009952690.1:887225-918740 GCF_000747805.2 Chaetura pelagica
CCCAGCTGCCGCTCCTGAAGGAAAAGCAGGACGTCTGTCGGGAAAGCGAGGAATTGGCCCGTGCAGCCGAGGCAGCACCTCTGGGGAGACCGCGCTTGAGTCACAAGCCTGTCGTGTGGAAATGCCACCTGCCCCAGCCCCAGCCAAGCCCTCCTCCTCCCCACAAGGCTCCTGCTGGGCTCACGGGTGGCTCCTCCAAAGAAAAGGCGACAACAGATGCCGAAGGGAAGAATGAAGCTGCCGATGCAAACGTGCAGGAGCTGTGAACCCACCGTCGGTTTCGTGTGCACATCTGGGCCTCACTCGTCTGGTGAACTGCTGTAGAATTACTTAAAACTGATGCAGGCAAACATCTTGCAAAGATCCATGCTTGTGCGTTCTGGGGAAGTATTCGGAACTTCTTCACAATACGGGGGGAACCCTCATGTCCTTACGTGTAGTTACAAAGTTAAAATATCACTCTAAGCCTCCCTAAACACTCCTGAAGACTATAGGTGGAGTGGGTATTTGTATCGAATGAAGTAGCTTCAGTGAGGCAATGCCTGCCTAAATTATTTTCTCCTTAAATCCTAAATCTGTACTTACAAGTCCTATTCAAGACAAAAAATCATTTGACATTTTTGGGTGTCATTCAGATCTTCAGATGTTTGGGTTTTTTTCCCCCCAAAATAACACTTGTCCTTTTACAAACATGCAGAAGACTGATAAAATTCTTGCAAAAAGAAATATAAAAAACCCTCCTCTCCCCCAGCAGAATTTTGATGCTTTAAGATTTTTCCCACACGTCCTTGCCAGTTGAAAGCAGCAATAGATCCATGCAAATACTCTCCATTTGATCCTAGGAAGGCTCGTGCAATCCTTAAATGGGGCTTTCAAGATTACTTTTAACTTCTCCCAAGCATTATTTGAAAGTATATATAGTAAAACATAAATTACTCTTGTGCCCTCCTTCCTCTCCCCCAGATAGGCACTTTGTGGAATAGAAAAAAGATTAATTACAAATACGAGCTACTTTTAGAGAGAACAGAACAAAGCAGCACAGAGTTCTTGCTGGCTGTAAGCCTCTACTATAATAAACTTCATTATAAGGCCTATTTTGGTGAATTTGGGTGTCAGAGATGTTAGAACACATTGTGCAGCAGAAACAGGCATGAGGCCTTTCTGTCAAGGGGGACAAAGTTTTCTTTAAAAACTACCAGATGGTGGAGGATCTATTTCCTATTTCTATTCCTATTCCTAATTTATTTTCTGTTTTGAGGAAAGATACTGCTTATTAGTAAGTCAGTTTTTACAGAAGTTTAGGGTTTTTTTAGTACAGCTGCTGCAGGAATAAAAGCAAGAGAACTACTGTCAGCTTCCAAACTCAGTCACAGATCTCTGCTGCACTGATTGCTTGCTGTGCCATTGTCCTCTGAAGAATATGAATGTGAAATTGAACAAAATAGCTACTTCTAGCATTTTCAGCTCCATTTATGGTTCTCTCCCTATGCCTCTTTATGTGTTTTTGCAAGCTGTCTTCCTGCAAAAATGCACTCACCAGCCAAATGCACATCAACAGTACTGGAAATTCATATTCCAGTTCTGCAAGTAGATGCCTGCTCTGAGGGGAGTATGAGAACATTTCTGCAGTTGTGCCCCAGCAATGACCCTGCTGGAGATTACTGCAAGGGAGGAACAGTCAAGGACTGCACACTAGGAGCAGCCAAGTAGATACTCCACCTAAATGGCTGTTTTCCAGAAGCTGCTTAATAATGGGGAAGCAAAAGTAGTGGTCCTATGTTTTCACAGGAAGGAAGCTGAAATTTTAGGAAAATTTATTCTTTTTTATTATTATTATTTAGGATATAACCAAACATCCATTGGTAAAAATCTTTAGTCATCCACTTCTTATAAATATTCAGAATCATCTATATTTATGCACTACATCTAAGGTATGTAGTTAATACCATACTTACAAGTAGTCTAACTTCATGAACCCCACACACATAAACTGTCAGTTTGAGATCTCTTTGAAGTACTTCACTGCCTTCATTAGAGTGGAGACAACTGACAAACTATGAAATAAAGATAGTATTTATTTTCTTACAGCACTGTTACAACCTGTAAGGCAGTCAGGAAACTACTGAAATGCAGCACCAGATTTTAATTTTATCCTTTTCATTGTGATTACTGTCATGATTCCTTTCAGCAAAATCTTCAATAAGCTCTGGACTACAAGAATTTTTCTTGAAACACTTCCCCTTGGTACTCATAGAATCATAGAATATTTCAGATTGGAAGGGACCTTTAAAGGTCATCTAGTCCTACCCCCCTGCAGTGAGCAGGGACATCTTCCACCATACCATGTTGCTCAGAGCCCCTTCCAACCTGACCTTGAATGTTTCCAGGGATAGGGCATCCACAACTTCTCAGAGCAACGTGTGCCAGTGTCTCACATTGTGTCCCCCCACATTGTAAAAAATTTCTCCCCTATATCTAGTTTAAATCCGTTTGTTTAAAACCATTACCCTTTGTCCTATCACTACCAGCCCTGCTAGAGTCTGTCCCCATCTAGCTTATGATCACCTTTAAATACTGAAAGGGTACAATAAGGTCTCCCCAGAGTCTTCTCTTCTCCAGGCTGAATAATCCCAGCTCTCTCAGCCTGCCTTCACAGGAGAGGTGCTCCAGCCCTTCTCTGGGCCCTTCTCTGGACCCACTTCAACAATTCCATGTCATTCTTGTGCTGGAGCTCTGGAGCTGTACTCCAGATGAGTTCTCACAAGAGTAGGGGAGCACAATAACCTTCCTCGACCTATTGGCCACACTTGATGCAGCCCAGGACACAATTGGCTTTTGGGGCTGCAAGTGCACATTGCTGGCTCATGTCCAGCTTTTCATCCACCAGTACTCCCAAGTCCTTTTGCTCAGGACTACTCTCAATCCACTCATCGCCCAGACTGTATGGATATGAGGGGTTGCCTCAGCCCATGTGCAAGACTTTGCACTTGGCTTTGTTGACCCTCATGTGATTCACATGGGCCCACTTCTCAAGCTTGTTCAAGTCCCTCTGGATGGTGTCCTGTCCCTCAGGTGTGCCAGCTGCACCACACAGCAGAGTAGGAACTGTAATTCTTCCAGGGTTGTTTTTTCACAGGATGAGCAATCAAAAACAAACAGGAAGGCAAACCAACCAAGCAAACCAACCAAAAACAACAACGCAAATCACCTCTCTTCTACTTCAAAGGATCCTAAAATTGAATGATGGCTACTAGGGAAATTGCCTGGGGCCCAGTGCAGACAATATTGGAAACAGGTACTCGCTGAACATAAACAGCCAAAAATAATTAAAACAAACCACCATGATGTGTTCTGCAATACAGAAAATGAAACCAGCATGTGTCAGCTGGGTGGTGCACTCTCCTACATGCTTCTTGCACGTCATACCTCCCTCCCTGAAAATGAACTCTGAAGGTAAATAAGCTTTAAGGAAAGTTGTCACAAATTATTGGGGGCACAGAGAAACTCTTGTATGAGAGGAGTGAGAAGTCTGAAACTCCTGTCTTGGCTCAGGAAAGTAACAAATGAGACATGATAAAAAGACAGCAAACTCATGATATTCTGGTTTCCTAAGTAGTCCTACCCCCCTGCAGTGAGCAGGGACATCTTCCACCATACCATGTTGCTCAGAGCCCCTTCCAACCTGACCTTGAATGTTTCCAGGGATAGGGCATCCACAACTTCTCAGAGCAACGTGTGCCAGTGTCTCACATTGTGTCCCCCCACATTGTAAAAAATTTCTCCCCTATATCTAGTTTAAATCCGTTTGTTTAAAACCATTACCCTTTGTCCTATCACTACCAGCCCTGCTAGAGTCTGTCCCCATCTAGCTTATGATCACCTTTAAATACTGAAAGGGTACAATAAGGTCTCCCCAGAGTCTTCTCTTCTCCAGGCTGAATAATCCCAGCTCTCTCAGCCTGCCTTCACAGGAGAGGTGCTCCAGCCCTTCTCTGGGCCCTTCTCTGGACCCACTTCAACAATTCCATGTCATTCTTGTGCTGGAGCTCTGGAGCTGTACTCCAGATGAGTTCTCACAAGAGTAGGGGAGCACAATAACCTTCCTCGACCTATTGGCCACACTTGATGCAGCCCAGGACACAATTGGCTTTTGGGGCTGCAAGTGCACATTGCTGGCTCATGTCCAGCTTTTCATCCACCAGTACTCCCAAGTCCTTTTGCTCAGGACTACTCTCAATCCACTCATCGCCCAGACTGTATGGATATGAGGGGTTGCCTCAGCCCATGTGCAAGACTTTGCACTTGGCTTTGTTGACCCTCATGTGATTCACATGGGCCCACTTCTCAAGCTTGTTCAAGTCCCTCTGGATGGTGTCCTGTCCCTCAGGTGTGCCAGCTGCACCACACAGCAGAGTAGGAACTGTAATTCTTCCAGGGTTGTTTTTTCACAGGATGAGCAATCAAAAACAAACAGGAAGGCAAACCAACCAAGCAAACCAACCAAAAACAACAACGCAAATCACCTCTCTTCTACTTCAAAGGATCCTAAAATTGAATGATGGCTACTAGGGAAATTGCCTGGGGCCCAGTGCAGACAATATTGGAAACAGGTACTCGCTGAACATAAACAGCCAAAAATAATTAAAACAAACCACCACGATGTGTTCTGCAATACAGAAAATGAAACCAGCATGTGTCAGCTGGGTGGTGCACTCTCCTACATGCTTCTTGCACGTCATACCTCCCTCCCTGAAAATGAACTCTGAAGGTAAATAAGCTTTAAGGAAAGTTGTCACAAATTATTGGGGGCACAGAGAAACTCTTGTATGAGAGGAGTGAGAAGTCTGAAACTCCTGTCTTGGCTCAGGAAAGTAACAAATGAGACATGATAAAAAGACAGCAAACTCATGATATTCTGGTTTCCTAAGTCACACAAAATTAAGTTAAATTAAAAAGTGGCCCATTTAAAGCCAATACAAAGATTTTTGCCCTCACACATGTTGCAATTCATTACCCCATAATCCCAACAAATAAACGAAGTAGATTAAAAAAGGAACTGGACATATGTACGGATAAGAATGACTGCCAGTTCATGCAAATATACTTTGAAAGAGTATTGGGATGCCAGCTACCAGGGTCTGGAGTCGAGCCTTGGCTCCCTGAGACATGGCAGGTGGTTGGTCTGGGGATCCACTGAACCTGATACTGCTTTCCCTAACACTGCTCATGTCTTGTTTACAGCAGCCAGGACCAGTGGCCAAACCTCCAAGCCAGAGCCTACACGTGTGGTTGTGAGTTAAATCTGCTGGTGATTGTCCTCCAGCACCTAGACCACATGGTGCAGACCATTCCCTGGTGTGCCCCTTGGGCTTGGCCTCCACAGCTGGTTTGCTAGCCAGCTCCATTGGGAATAATTCAGGGCTAGGAGTGGGTGGTGAGATTACTAATTCACTCAGGGCAAATATTTTTAGGGTTCTGTTTATAGGCATTCAATTTTCAACATGTGCTCATTTGACTAGTATTTCCATAGCCAGAGAGGTCTGAACTGTGCCCAATACACCAGTTTCTCCACCTGAAAGATCCTTTGCACCAGCATTTTCACATGCTTAGGCAATGGTTTCAGCTCTTTCACTCACATGCTCACAATTTTTTTGACAACACATTGCACTGAGAGAGACAGAAGTTTCCACATCCAGACTAAATGTCTGCAGAGGCTCCTCTCCACCCCAGTAATGCTCTTACAGCAGCACTTTCATCAACCCAGCACATGATGGGCTTTAAAGTCTCATTACACACGATGCAGGATGCAAGGTGGTGATGATGCAGCAAAAGCAAAACTGTTTGATGTTTAAATTGCAGGCATCAAAGACACAAAAGGGCACATGGCCAGCATTAAAAACACTTCTGAAATAAGTGGGACAAGAAGCTGAGTGTAAGCAATCTATTTGCTGGCCATTATTTGACTGTGTGCTAAATACAGAGAAACAGATTTATCTGGCTCTGAAACTTTCACATTTGAGTTGTGAAACCACAGCTTAAGAGAGCAAATAAACAAAAGCAATTGCAGAATCAAGATTTTGTGCATGCATACAATAAAAAACCCCAAACCATATTAAACATAGTTTTCTTTAGAGCATCATATATCAAAGGAAGCACGAAGTCTTTATTCTTTTAATTTCATATATAACCCTGAACTAATTGCATTTTCCTTCTGTCTTTTCTTGCTTTGTCAGGATCTTATATATTGAGAAAAAGTAAACTTTCTGCCCAGGTAGTTTTTGATTAAGTGTACCTCCCAAGTGTATCTGGAGAGGTTTGTCATAGCTTCATGAATCCCTGAATTAGCAAAGGAAAAACGTTCCCCATCTGTGCCATAATGAAGACCAGGCTTTTATGAAATGAAGCAAGTGATTCACCACTCCTCAAGGTAATTTCTGCAAAGCACTGTCTCATTAAAAATGATAGAGTGACAAAGTAATGATAATTATTTTGGTTGCTCCTCCTCTCACAATGCTATCTAGTTAAAAGTAATGCTGGAAAGGAAAAGTACAAGATGATTTCTTGAATATATTTAGACCCCCTAATACATGTGGCTTTGCATTTAGATGTATGCATATGAGTATATATATAGAGAGAGCCAATATTGGGCTATACTGAGAAGAAAATGAAACCTTACATGTCTTTTGTAGGATTTTTTTTCTGAAATAATTAACTTGAATACAATACAAAGAAAATATGGAAATAAATTAATTCGCTGTTACTTGCCATTTAATTGATAAAATAAAAAGGAGCCCCACCCTAATGTTTAAAACAAAGGAAAAAAACATAAAAAATTAGTAGTTTGGAACAAAAATCTACTAATGGATAACATTATTTAAGGCTAAGCTATGATGCAGTTGTTACAGATACACCAATCAGAACTTACTGAGACAGTCTCAGGCCATACAATATATCTTTCTTCTAAACTTCAACTGAATTGAAACCCAGACCATTATCAGTATGGATTTTGACACTGTAGTTGTCCAACTAAAATCTAGATACAGCACATGGGCTAAGGGCCCAAGGTGGCTGCTACTGCTTGTCAGTGTACTGAGAAGTAACCAGACACACTTTGTTCCCTTCTGTGTAATACCTATTGCAACGTAAAAGTCAATAGTATGTGAGCGACCAACAGTTCAAGGACACATCTCAGGGCCAGGTGATATGCTCCTGTGCATAGGGTTATTCTGTAAATGCATTAATATTGACATGCTGCCCTTCAGTACTACATACATAACCCCACCAAACAAACACCAAGACAACCAAACAGCAAGGAGAAAAAAAAAGTTTTATGACCAAATTGAATTGAGAATAGAGGAAATTTAAAGTTTACTGAAACAATTCAGGAAGTTGAAAGCTTTGGTTAACCATTTTTTAGAGAACAGCTGTAAATGATTCAATAAAAATGTGGAGGAACATTTTACTACACTTTTTTTTAATTCCAGCTTTTTATAATCTTTCCTCTTCTTCCTCCTCTAAACAAACTACTGAGTCAAAAAATTCCATACACATATTAACTAATAGCAGCCGGACTAGTAAACAGGATACTTCGGTGCACAGAATAACTGGAGATGTTGGTATCTCAGAAGAATCATAGAATCATCAAGTTTGGAAAAGACCTTCAAAATAATGAAGCCCAACCATCTGCCCTGCAACCCCTAACCAATAAAACACCTCCACCTTTTTTTTTTTAACACCTCCAGAGACTATGCCTCCACCATCCCCCTGGCCAGCCTGTTCCAATGTCTCACCACTCCTTCTGTGAAGAAACTTTTCCTAATATCCAACCTGAACCTCCCCTGGCACAACTTGACCCCATTTCCGCTTGTCTTATTGCTAGGCACTAAGGAGAAGAGGCCAACACCCACCTGACTACAACCTCCTCTCAGGTAGTTGTAGAGAGCAATAAGGTCTCCCCTCAGCTTCCTCTTCTCCGGCCTGAACAGCCCCAGCTCCCTCAGCCTCTCCTCATAAGACCTGTTCTCCGGACCCCTCATCAGCCTAGCCGCCCTTCTTGCACCCTCTCCAGCACCTCCATGTCCTTCCTATACCATGGCACCCCAAGCTGCACACAGTGCTTGAGGTGCAGCCTCACCAAGGCCAAGTAGAGGGCAGGCTCACCTCTCTGGTCCTGCTGGTCACACTATTCCTGATACAAGCCAGGATGCCATTGGTCTTCTTGGCCACCTGGGCACACTGCTGGCTCATGTTCAACCAGCTGTCAACCAATACTCCCATGTCCCTCTCTGCTGGGCAGCTCTCCAGCCACTCTTCCCCAAACCTGTAGCCCTGCTGGGGGTTGTTGTGGTCCAAGTGCAGGACCTGATAATTTGGCCTGATTGAAACTCATGCCATTGGCCTTGGCCCATTGATCAAGCCTGTCCAGATCTCTCTGCAGAGCCTCCCTACCCTCAAGCAGCTTGACACTTCTACCCAACTTAGTGTCATCTGCAAACTTACTGAGCGTGCACTCTATCCCTTCATCCAAGTAATCAATAAAGATGTTAAGCAGAAGCAGCCCCAGCACAGAGTTCTGGGGAACACCACTCGTGACTGGCCCCAACTGGATTTAACTCCATTCAGCACAACTCTTTGGATGCAGTCGTTCTACCAGTTTTTTTATCCAGCAAGATGTGTGCACATCCAAACTATGAGCAGTCAGCTTCTTTAGGAGAATGCTGTGGGAAACTGTCTCAAAGGCCTTGCTAAAGTCAAGGTCGACAACATCCACATGCCTTCCTTTGTCCAATAAACAGGTCACCCTGTCATAGAAAGAGATCAGGTAGTCAAACAGGACTTGCCCTTCATGAACTCCTGCTGACTGGGACTGACCACCTGCCTGTTCTGCATGTACCCATAATGGTACTTAGGATGATCTGCTCCATCAGCTTCCTGCTACTGAAGTGAGACTAACAGGCCTGTAATTTCCTGGATCATCATTCCATCCCTTCTTGTATATGGGGGTTACACTGGCTGATTTCCAGTCTGCTGGTACCTCTCTAGTCAGCCAGGACTGCTGATAAATGATGGAAAGTGGCTTGGTGAGCACCCCCACCAGCTTTTTCAGCACTCATGGGTGCATCCCACCTGGTCCCATACATTTGTGTATGTCTACGGGGTACAGCTGTATCACTGTTCTAAGACAACCTAAATGGATCCTGGTATATCTTTTCCCTGTTTCTCAGTGGTTAATTCCAAAAGCTGCAAGTTTAGTTTCTTCTAAGAAAACTTACTAACAACTTTTTGTTTGTTTGCTTTTCATTGGTATTCAAACAACTGCATTTCTGTTACATTGTCTCCACAGGTTGATATTACATACACCATTCTTGGTTTCTTTTAGTTTGGTCCTTGATTTCATACTGTTGTTTTGCTGGATTTTAGCATCTGCACTGTCTCAGTGCTTGGAATGATAAGAAAATGCCAGCATACTTGCTTATGAAATACATTATTACGACACATCTGGGATACTGAGGCCTACAACATTCAGCATGAATGTGAAGAGGTCATCTGCTTTAATCTCATGTGACAAGTGCAACACAGACATCTTCTCTTACCATGCACAATAAAGCCTGCTAGGAGCTTAAAGCACTAACCTTAATGAAAGGCATGGGTTAGCCCTGAAAACTCTGCAGGATTACACAAAACTTACTTCAGTTTTCCAGGTTAAAACTAGATACTTTAGATTTTTGATACGAGACTTTAAATATCAGAGATCATTCAGGTAAAGCCTTGCCTTTTAAAATGCAAATGTAAATAGTAGTGTTTTGTTGTGGGTTTTTTTTAGACTTAATTTCTTTTCTTGGGACTTGGAAATCTAAAGTTTTATACGTAGGTAGCCACCTTTTATGAAACATGGAGTTTCGTGTCTATAGCCATTATATAGGCTCCGCTTACATGAAAAGATAGATGAGGTTTGATGTACAAATGCCATGCAAATACTGTCACGTACCTGGAGACACTAGGAATGATCAAGCTAGTTTTTAAGGAAGTGGACATTTGGAACAGCACTTTTGAGCTCTGAGTATTATGAATCAGAATAGAACTACCCATCTTTTTAGAAGGTGGTGTGTCAAACTACAGTAGACAGATCCTAATATCTCCAGCTTCAATCTGTGAGCAGTTGTGTTTGCCAAAAGTAAACATTAAGCTTTGAATAGTCTGATCTTTATGAGCGTAACAGATTTAACTTTTGTGGCCTTTACCTCAACTTATCTTGCATTCATTAAATAAAAGTGAAATGCATAAAATACAAATATAGCTAAGATGATTTGTAGCTGAGAAAGTGTATGGTAGTAAAGAAACTAATTTGAGAAGTATGGATTAAAATAATTCATTTTCCATGATGAGAAATACAAGAGGGCTTTCTGCCTAAGTTGCTAATTAAAGACAATTTTAAACAGTCCTTTCTTACAGTTAACAGCAGTTAAAACTGCTTAGCTCTTTTCAGCTCCCACAGGATGAATATTGACTGAATAATTACAGCTATAATCCTTTCAGTCTCTCTACAAAAGTTTTCTGCAGAATTATATAATTAAGACAGAGCTTACTCTATATGCCTATAATTCAATTGTGCTTAATGGCTCCTATGTACTTCAATTCACCCCTTTTCCTACATAATTGGAATTTCAAGAATATTTTGTCACAGAAATTTATAAAATAGATGACAAATAGAACATCAGATCTTCATTTACATACGTAACGGTACTAAGAATGGTAAAACTACTGGAAACATCCAGATGATAAGGAAGAGTCAAAACCAAAAAAGAGTTTTCTTTAAAAGATGTTAAGTTCCATGTCTTAAGCACTGTGACAAAGTATATTTTTGAAATCTGAAATATTTTTGCCCCTCACTTTGCCCTCCCTCCAAATAAATGAGTCAATTTCATACATATCTACAGTATTTAATAAAGATGTCCAAACCAGCCAAAGTTTTTACATAAATCTTTCAGCACTTAAAATGTTTCATTTACTCTCACTCACACAGCAAAATTAAATAAAAATGTAAGAGTCTTCTGAAGAAAGAATGCATTAAACCATTTCTCTCTATAGGGGAAGGCAGTATCTTAAAATTATGATTTGACAGAAACAGTGGTTTAATTCAAGCACTAAATAACTCTGTTCTTATTTAAATGCTTAAATGTTTGCCAGTTAATCAAATCTGATCAATAATTAACCAGTACTTCCTTTAGAGTCTGAATTAGTATTTTTTAAAAGAAATTATAAGAAGTTATTTGATAGGGTTTTCTGTAAATTCTTTGGCTACATACATTAAGGAAGTTAAATACACATGAAAGCTACTCGCTACAAGTACCTTAAAATAGTACACATTTACAGATTATACAGGGATCAGAGTGCAAATATAATGAGAAAGTTATATTCAAGAACAAAGGTACTTACAACATCCATTTTTACATCCCAAGCTGTAGACAAACTGAGATTTTTAGATTTAGGTATCTCTGCAGATCTTCTTGACAACCTACAAATGCCTCAGACTGAACTGTTGCTTCATGTAATAATGTTACCACTTTTAATCATGACGTATAACCTGCAGTGTCTGCCTCATCCTTTTTTTTTTTTCCTTTTCTTTTGAAGAATGTAGAAGTTCAGAAACTGCTCATATAAAGAACAGAAATATTGGTTGTATCCCCATAGGGAATTATAATGATTTAAGATTCATTTATGTCTTTTAAAGATCTTTTGTAAGCAAAATATGAAAGCAGAAATCCATGGCAGTCCTAAGAAAAAGCTTAGTTTATAGTGATTTTCTGAAAATGCTTAATTTTCTTCTTGCAGCATTTCTTCTATTTCTTTATCCCAGTTTTCATCTCGCTTTTCTGATTCTGTCACCACCTCATACTCTTGAAGCTCTTGTTGTAATTCCTTTTCCCAATCAGCAGTTTCTTCTGCAAGAGATAAATTATGTGTAAGAATTAAATAGATAATGCAGAATGTTGATTATTTATATAAGACTATATGAACTTGCACTGAGTATCTCTCACACTTCCTGAACTTTATGGACAATTCTCCTTAAAAACTAAATAAACTTCATGATCAGAAATTTCATCTGCTTGGCCACATATAGCAATTAGTAAATATACAACTTTATATTCTTACGCACATACTATAATAAAAATATAAAAAGCACACATGGAGATCAGTTGTAACAAGTATCCCTTTGCAAGCTTATTTCCTACAGTCTTTCAGTCTAGTATCAACTGAATCTCCCCTTGTACATTTAAAACTAGAGAAAAATGAATGAAGTTCCTAAGTGTGTTGAATATACTGTTAAAAAAAAGAAAATCAAGATCAAATACTGTGGCTAATTTGCAAAAAAGAAGCAGGTATTCTCCTTAATGACATATGTAGCTAAGCAAGCTCCTTTAATCAAGGTTAAAGGTAATCATATTTCATACTTCAGGGCAAAAAATGAGTCAGAAGGCATTCCTGTGTTATTAATCTCTGGTTTAATTAGCTCTGAAAAAAAATAGTGTGGGGGAGGAGATGAGTGTTTGATGTGTTACATGCTGGTTAGTACTTCAGTCTAGATAGGAAGGTACGCAATTCCATAGTTCAAGTCAGTAAGACCAGCTGAGATTTCTCTGAACAAATTACACATTAATGACTTATTGAAACACTTCCATCAAAAAGCTAGATGAAAGGAACTGATACTACTTTGAAGAATTCCTCAAGCTTGGATATGTATTGGAAAAAAATAATTTCACAAAACAAGGATCCAGCAATATCCAAAACATTGTAAAATGAATTCTGAAAGTTGTTTTATGATAAGCATCTACATATACAAGTGTCTTCACATTAAACAGTCGATTGTGTATGGCCAGAGTCACATCATCATAGATTTTTTTGAATGTTTTTACACTGATACTAGTTCTTCTGAATTAAGTATAAGTCTCACTTCATATCCTATCATCATTCTCAAAGCTATTTGTTAAATTTTAACTGTTGCAAATGCCTGCAAACCTTTTACAGTAAGCCGAGTCTGATGCAAATACAGCCTTTTTAGCTGGTGTTACAAGAAGAAAATGTAGCCTGATTTCCAAAACTGTCCTGTACCTACAAGGATGCCAAGTAAAGAAAAATTCATACACCTGAGGACTTACGAAAGAGAAGGCAAGCAGGAGGTAGAAAAAAATAGTCCACTGTCACTTTCATAAAAGAGCCAACTAAAAATTGCTAGGTTCTTTGGATTTAAACTCTTCACAGCTGAGATTCTGTATTAGATGTAGTTTGACTGTGGTAAGAATCATAATTTATTTCTGCAATATTTCATTGCAGATCATTTCATACACTTTGAAAAACAGTCACAAGTCTACCTTCCTAAATTGAATTACAATTTATTAAAAAAAAAAAAAATCAACCTATCTTAGAATGACTGTATTTAAGACACAGAAGATAGTAATAGCTTTACCTTCTACTACTGAAGTCTCTTCTTCCTTTTTGTCTAGCACCAGTTGTTCCATTTCTTTTCTTAGGTCTTCCTGATTCAGATTACAGGCATCAAAAGCATCACTCACAAATTCTGATACACCTGGACTTGTGGAAATCTCTTCTTCGTCCTGCAGTAAGACAGTTTCATATCAGTTTATCCAAAAAGGGAGGAAAATGTCACCTATGCATACTTTTACTCATGTAACTGCCTGCCTTTTAGATGGAGCCTGTGAGGAAACAAACCAAATGCATTACTCCAACAAGTACTTTTCTTTATGGGATATTTTATGGGATATTGAAGAGTGTTTTTGTACAAACAAAAATGTTAGATACACTAAAAATGGTCTAGTTTTCACCCTGGACTCCTTTGTGTGTTCTCTTAATAACTTCAATTATATTTCTGCTATCTTCAGAAACAACAATAAACTCAGAAGTAGTTTAGAGCAGTACCTAAGACTAATATTAAATTTTGACCACAATTCAGTAACAGTTTTCTACACACAAATAAGATTCAGAGAGGACTGTTTTTTGGAAATCTTTATAGCTTTATTTAGTGCACTGCATATTACTGGCAAGTGAATGCACAGCTCTGCTTCTGCCAAGAGTGCTTCTGACACCGATTTTACAATCCAGAAATTAACAAGGGTCATTATGTGTCTAAGTTAAAAGTTTTTGCAGTATCAAGCAAAACTCTTCTTGCTGTTGCAATAAAATAATGTTGCTATTGCAATGCATCATTTAGATTTCTGGTACTTAAGCCTGACAACTGGTGAAGAATTGGACAGAACATGGCACACAAATATACAACCTTCTACTCCAATCATTTTGGAGATGTCACTCTTCAGAGTAAAAACACAGTTAAATGTAACATCCAGGATACTAAAGAACATATTCTTCAGATAAACTACTGTTTTTCTACTGAAAAGGAGTTTAAAATGTACACACTAAAAATCAATATCTAAGCAGAACAGCAGCAGGTTAGGACTGTCAGGTATTATTGTTTTATAGCACAACTTCGTCAAAAGGATATATAATTACTTATTAAGTATCAATTTCACATACTAAATAACAGTCAAAATATAACAGCATTTTTACCTCTTGAGATTTTATTTGAGGCTTTATTGTAACAGGTGGTGTTTTGGGTCGTACTGTTTCTATCAAGAGGAAAACAAAACAAAAGGTCACATTTAAGTATATAAAGATCTCATTTAATCTGCACAGCTATTAAATATAGAAGGAAGTACTGTTTTTTAAGGAATCTGTGTGGTTAAAGGCTGAATTCAGCCATAGGAGAAGCATTTGAAACAACAGAAGAGAAGCAATTTTATACTCTTAATTAAACAAGGCAAATTTAACAAACTATTCCCTCATTATGACTTCAAGGTTAAATCACAGGAACCCCTCTGTCCCTCTTAATGGTCCAGAGAACTACAGAAAAAGATATAGTACAGAATCTGAAAGACTGTCTTCTATAAAACACTTACAGATCACAACATGTATCACAAGATCTTAAAAGTTACAAAGGTGTAGACATGGTAATGAAATGCAGTTACTGCCCATCAAAGAAGTTCCCAAAATCCCGTGGTCGGGTACTACTACGGACATGGGCACTAGTTAGCTCTTAGGTACACCAGACTGCATCTGTACCCATATCCCTGAACGCACACAAGCAGAGTGCTCCACCACCTTACTTCTTTCACACAGGCAAAGGATGTCACTGAAAAGCATACACCCTAGAAGCTGTAACCAGTTTCCTAAGAAAACTCACCATGCATTCTGTATTTAGTAGCATGGTGCAAGGAAGTCGGTAATTGTTTACAATTGTTTACAAGCAAAGACAGATCTTTTTTCTTGGCAGGTAAAGGAACACCCCAGTTTTCTTCTTCATGCAACTAGCTCGGTAGAGGAGTGACAATAAAGAGCAGGTGGCTGCAAGAACACAACGTATTTGGCAGGTTGTGGTAGTGACGGAGTGCTTGCTTAGCAGTTCTGTTCGTTTAAACATGCAAGGCAGCTCTGAGGTTGCTGCTCTGCTTATTGCAGTATGTCCAGGTGGACTCTTTCTGCTTATTCAGCAGTTTCTGAAGAAGGGACTTTCTCAGGTTTAGTTTTGAAAATTAAGATCAGCTCAAATTAAAATAATGCCCTAATAGGTACATAACTGTCAGTGCTTATATAGCTCATCTACTTAATGCCTACTGCTCTGTCACAAACTCTCTGCCTTTCACCTGCCCAGCCTTCAGAAGATCTGTTACTGCAGTCAACCCCACAGCCAAAGAAGCTCCAGCCCTCTCTGCTCGGGGAGGCTGTACAACACAGCACTAACACTTCGCAGTTCAGCATTGAGCGCCCAAAGAACCGTGCAAGAGAGAGGTTCCTCAAGCTCCATCTGCTGCTCTCAATGCAGAAGCACCACAGCAGCTCTGCACTGGGCCATGGAGTCTGATGTGACTAACATCCCACAAGCACTGTTCTGGATCTACTGGCCTGGCATCATCTTTTCCACTGCTGATGTTCTCTTTAGCCCCGAGTTAACTTCATTGCCAAGCAAACAGTTACTAATATCTGGAGAAGGACTAGAACATGGCATTTTGTTATAGATCTTCTACAGCATACTTACCATAAACAAACTTCACAGAGAATACACTTATAAACAACAGTGAAGAGAATATATTTTGGAAGAATTAATATTTCTAATCTTTCCAAACACAATCTCTTCCCCTATACAAAGGACTAATTGCAATAGTGAATAAAAGGATCCAATACTCAAAGATCTGTTGTGAGGCACCACAGAAAGGAGGAGACAGGCACTACTCTTAGGAGCCTATAACATAATCCTATCAGCTGGTGTAATAAAAAACCCGGAGGAACAGAAGTCTAAGTAAGATTTTTAAAAATCACAACAATAATGAAAACTAAGACAGAAAGAAAATTAGCTAAATGCATTTAGCTGCCAGTTAGCTGCATAGGTTTACAAAATCATGGCAATCCCAATGATTTCCTGAGTTGATGGCACTTGCACAGGGTAACAGTAAACACAATTTGCTCACAGAAAATTGCAAAAATGGGAGCTGAATATGGTGGGAGAGTAAGCAATATGAAAGCAGCAGGGAAGTAGGAAAAGAGCATAAATACAGTCTGCACTGAAAGATGAAGACAAAAGCTTTCTTTTAGGATAAAAGAGTTAGTGTAGGACATTTAAGAGTAATTCTTTTTCCCAAGGAAAAAAACTTAAGACTCAGATGTCACAAAACTGATCTGTCATTTCTCTGTATAATCACATTTCCTCTATTGCTCTTCTGCTTCTATGAAAATAACATGCTTACAAAGAATGAAAACAGCAGAAAAATTCACTATCATGTAATTCTCAACTTCATTTCTTACCGTGCATGTATTTTAAATTAAAGGAACAAAAAATGACCCCAAACACAAGTTCTCTACTCCTTTGCTAAAAACAGTCTTCTGAACTATGAGCAAAAGAATTACATCATTATAGTAAACACATAAATCATGTTGGAATATTTCTATACTGTCTTTGCCAACCTTCTCATGGCGGGAAGCCTGGTCCCCAAGCCCATTGGTTTGTGCTGGCAGTAGTTACTTTCCTCAAAGCTAGCAACCTCTGGAGGGCACATGGCTGATGGTCACTTTACATAGATTTGGCCTAGATGTCTTCTGTTCTCCATATAATATGCTCAAGTGAGGCCAGAATTTTTTAAGCTTACAAACTGAAGTAGCATGAGTAGTGTTTCTGTGACTTACAGCATGCTGTTCAACATGGGGATATGCTGCAATGTTTGTTAATCATTGTACATAGCCCACTGGGACAGCAGACAACTGTCCTGGATAAAATAAGTCAGAATTGGTGCCTCTTGGTCTGAAGTAGATTCTGGAGTCACCTGTTCTGTCAACATTTCTTGGATTTTAACTCAGAGAAAACTATTTTGCTCATTCTAGATGGGGACCTCACCTACACTAACACATGCACTCTCTGAACAGAACCTATGAGAAACAGAATGAGAGAAACTAACTGTGAAGGTACACACACACAAAAAAACCTGAGTGAATGACTACACTCCTTTTTGAAGGTATCTTCTATGTAACATGCAAGCCTGGCTCTGTCCTCTTGTAATCTCCCCCTCATCCCAAGGTTCAGCTGGCTGTGTCCAAGGAGACAAGGCCCAGCTGAGTAATCTTACCTCAGGCTGTGCAAGAAAATTACTAAGTTGTGCAAAACAGCTGTGAGAAAGTCTTTAAAAAGATAGGAAAGGTGAAATTAGAACCTGTGGTAGGTTTAGAAAGCTGGGATCATTAGAAGTGCAAGGACTCAGGAGAAAAAATACCCATATGGAAAGATATTCTATCCAAAAGGGGGGAAAGAAGTCAACTTGGCAGTGATCAGTTGGTTGTAAGACAGGCCAACAGTGCCAACAGGACATCAGCATTAATGGATTTTGTGGGTTATGACAATTTATTAATGTTGAGGATATGAGAATCTGTTCCAAGGTGCAGTGAGGGCGTTCTCCTTCTGCCTAATGCCTACCCAGCCTGTCAAGATTCTTCAGGTGTCTTATCTAGGGGTGGTGAGCAATTCTACCTCCATGTCACTAATAAGAAAATTTGCATAATTTGCATAAGCAAAAGTCAAGAGCAAACCATGTGCCAGCTGGCTGGGCTGGCGAGTACCTGTTGTCTTACCCAGTGAACCAAAGGTACCTTTCTGAGGAGACAAAAAAGAACAGCAGAGAACACTAATGGCCTTAAACCGTTAAAAGCTGAGTACAAAATTTCACTTCTTGAGATTTCCCTTCTGACAAAGTTGGCTGAAATTGGAAAACACCTTAAAAGCACTAGAGGCTTCCTCTTCCCTCATCTGGACAAGCAGACCAAGTCTGATAAGAGAAAGTCTGATTTAATAGGAAATCTGAGATAAAAGTTCAGTGTTACCTTATGTGTACAGTCACTATGCAAGACACTAACTTAATGAGCTGTGCTAAAACAAATCCCTTCCAAACCTTTCAGTTGACTGTCCTCTTCTCTGCCTTTGCTCTCTTCTTTTCCTGCTGCTTGTTGTTGAGCTGCAAGTGCGGTGAGTTGTGCAGACTGTTTAATTAGGGACACCCTGTAGAAGTAATTTCTCCAGAACACCTCCTCCTTTACACTAGAGAGAACCAACAGATTTTCATTACTACTTTTGGAAATACGATTACTTCTACCATTAAGCAATGAAATAAAATGAAACATGCAGAGGGAAGGAGCAGACATAGCTGATTTCTAAGTAAAAACTTTGAAATTTGTGATATTAATACCGTTTCAAAAAATCCATCCTTGTAGAAATTCTTCATTTCTTACAAGACAGTTAGTATGAACTTGAACATAATAATAGTAATAATTAACAACAATAACGTTATTTCTGTAGGAAAAGCTTAACAGCATGCAGCAATACAGTTTGGAACAATATTATGCTGCTGCATCTCTCTTGCTAAATTATGTAAACAAACCCAACAAGCAAATGTTCAATTACTCTCTAAACCCAACAACATTCTGTTATTATATTAATCTACATCTTCCCTAGACCTCAGGTGGAACTGCAACATTTTTGATCTATAGGCAGAAAGCCGTTCCTAGTTTGCAGCAGGACTATTTCACTATCTTCACATCTCAGCACATGTGCAGGACCTTCAGTAACTAGAAACTGCCATCTTGCAAACAACCAGCTCGAGTAAGTGGGAGACTATCCCATTTCTCAGGTAACATTTCCCTCTGAAAATCCTCCAGCAAGCAAGAAAAGACCCAATTTTTACCCAGAAAGAAGAGAAGCCAGAAATGGCAAGGCCTGTGGGGAGGAATGTGTGTAGGTCAAGAAATAAAGAAGAGAGTGAAGTTACTTTCCCACCCATTTAGGCAAACAGTGACTACTGAAACTAAGAACAGGAAAAAAAAAATAAATCTGTTATGCAGTGGGGTAGGATAGGCAAGGATAGCATGAACAGAGGCTGAAGACAGACCATCAAGACAGATCTCATGAAGACCTAGAATCCGAACAGAGCATTAGGACCGGCAGCAACAAAAACCAGCGCGGAAGGGGGTAAATAAAATAAGGAGCTGGGAAGGGTTATAAAAGGAGGAGATTTAAGACAGAAAAGCACACAAAGAAAGATGTTTCCTGTTTCCATCCTCAGAGAAAAGACTAATGTTGGGAACTCCTGCTTAACAAAAATGTTGACCTATGAAACAAGCTTATGGAGCAGAGTCTGGGACTGGGCGAGGAAGGAGACCAACACTGGAATAAAGCTTGGATCAAGAAGCCATGATGGAACAGGCCATAACTCATGGGACAAAGACTTTACAGATCTTTTAATTAGGCCCACTAGAAGGAAGGCAGTCACAACACAGAGCTTTTCCCATTGCTTACTCAAACTCAGTTTTTCTTGATTGCATTGCTGTTCTTTGGTGATGTATTCATTCACCATTTCTCCATGGGGTCTCTGACCACCTCTCACCTTTTTTGTGGTGTCGGTTATACCAACAGAACTGAACATTTTTGTTGCTGCATTTTCCTTTGTTTGGGAAAAATATTTTCAATTAATATAGCACACTAGACATGGAAAAATATAAGGCCTCCCCCATACGCAAGTCAACAGGCCCTTACTACCTCTGAATTTCTAACAGATCTACTTCTGTTCTTCCCTCTAATTGCTAAACCACAATGCACATGCAATACTCCATGCATTCAAAATTAGCAGACATAAAACACATACAGAGGAAGTACATAAATAAAGAACTGAAGGCAGTGAAAAGAAAAAGGAGTAATTTAGGAATATTTACAAACATATTAAAAGTACAACCAGATATAGAGGAACGAGATCAAACCTCATCCTATTGAGAAGGTGGTCTTCTTGTAACATCACCATTGCAACAGGGTACATCTGATCGAAGTCAAAATTAAACTGCACACCTGCTGGAGGATCCCGCAGAAAATTTCGTTTATCCTTTGAAGAACATATTTATGGTCATTAACTGGTATCAGAAAAAGGGTATCACATTTCACACACACGACCAGCCAAGCAATCCCACCTCCCATGTAATTCTATTACAAAGCTGTAAAGCCTTTATAAAATCTTGTCAATTATATTTGGGATGTACTGTGGCTCAAGTTGCTACTGAAATAACTATTTAAAAGGGGAGGGAGATATCATCAGGCTTGCCAGTGACAACAGATGAGGAAGAGGCTGAGGTACTCAAAACTTTTTTGCCTCAGTCTTTGCTGACAATCTCTCTTCCCACACCTCTCTAGTGGATGGACTGCAAAGCAGGGACTGGGGGTGCAAAGTCCCTCATACTGTAAGAGAAGGTCAGGATCACGACCACCTGAGCAACCAATATATATGTAAGTCCTGATGAGATGAAACTCAAGAGTCTTGAGGAAATCAGCTGAAGCAGTTGTCAAAGCAATATGATATTTGAAAAGTCATGGCAGTCAAGTGAAGTCTCTGCTGACTGGAAAAAGGGAAACATTGAACCCATTAAAAAACAAGGGTAGATGGGAGGACCCTGGAACTACCGACCTGTCAGCCTCAGGTCCTTGCCTGGGAAGATGATTGAACAGATTCAGCTAGAAACTATGCTAAGTCACACAGAGGACAGGGACACAATACAAGAGAGTGAGCATGGCTCCACCAAGGGC
The DNA here is from genome assembly GCF_000747805.2 of Chaetura pelagica. Lineage (NCBI taxonomy): Eukaryota > Metazoa > Chordata > Aves > Apodiformes > Apodidae > Chaetura > Chaetura pelagica. Next base: position 908,398 of record NW_009952690.1, read on the forward strand.
AAGTTCTGCCTGACCAACCTAGTGACCTTCTATGATGGTGACTCATCAGTGAACAAGGGAAGAGCTATGGCTGTCATCAGGACTTCCAAAAGACCTTTGACATGGTCCCATACAACATCCTTATCTCTAAATTGAAGATGTGGATTTGATAAGTGGGTTGCTCGCTGGATAAGGAATTGGTTGGATGGTCACATCCAGAGGGTAATGGTAAATGGCTGAATGTACATACGGAGATTGGTGACAAGTGGTGTCCCTTGGGGTCTGTACTGGGACTAGTGTTGTTTAATATCTTCATCCATGGCATAGACAGTGGGATCGAGTACACCCTCAGCAAGTTTGCAAATGACACCAAGCTGACTGGTGCAGCAGACACACCTGAGGGATGAGATGCATCCAGAGACCTGGACAAGCTCAGGTGAACATCATGAGGTTCAACAAGGCCAAAAGCAAGGCCATGCACATGGGTTAGGGAAACCACTGATATCAATACAGGCTAGGAGATGAGTGGATTGAGAGTAGCCCTGAGCGAAAGGACTTGGGAGTACTGGTGGATGAAAAGCTGGACACGAGCCAGCAATGTGCACTTGCAGCCACGAAAGCCAACTGTGTCCTGGGCTGCATCAACAGAAGTGTGGCCAATAGGTCGAGGAAGGTTATTGTGCCCTTCTACTCTTGTGAGACCCCACCTGGATTACTGCGTCCAGTTCTGGAGCCCTCAGCACAGGAAGGACTGGAGCTGTTGAAGTGGGTCCAGAGAAGGGCCACAAAGATGATCAGAGGGCTGGAGCGCCTTTCCTATGAAGATGGGCTGAAAGAGTTGGGGCTGTTCAGCCTGGAGGAGAGAAGGCTCCAGGGAGACCTTATTGCACCCTTTCAGTAATTAAAGTGGAACTATAAGAAAGACTGGGACAGACTCTTTATTAGGGCTTGATGCAATAGGACAAGGGGTAATGATATTAAGTTAAAAGAGGGGAGATTCAGACTGCACACGAGGAAATTTCTTATGATGAGGGTGGTGAAAACACTGGCACAGGTTGCCCAGAGAGATGGTAGATTCCCCATCCTGGGGACCACTGAGGATCAGGTTGGGTGGGGTTCTGAGCAAACAAATCTAGTTGCTCACTGCAGAGGGGTAGGACCAGATGATCTTTAAGGTCTCTTCAAAGCCAAACCATTCTAAATTCTAGGTACACTTGCACATGATCATGCAGATGTGCAGTGACAGACACATTAAAAGTACACTGAAAATACATAATTTAATAATGTCAGCCAAACATACACTGAAAAAAAAAGTTGTTTTAACCTCTCCAACAGAAGAATTTCAAATCTTATAGGAAACTAATTACTTACTGCTGATAAGGCCAGTATTTGTTGTTGAATTGTCTCTTCATCATTGCTGTCTACCCAGGGAGGCACTGCTGCTTCTATTATGAAAGGAGTAAAAGAATTGAATGTGTATTACTTTAAAAAAAACCCAAAAAAACACCTCACATAAAGTAACTATGTCAAAAAAATAAGCAGACTTACATTGGTCAGCCAATTAATTGTTCCCTTTTCCTAAACTAAGCTCACGGCACAAGAGAGAAACTCTAGGAATAGATCTTCACTTATGAGAGGTAAACAAAAAATAAATGCTTGCTGATTTCTGCTATTGTAAAACTAAAACTGTGGAAATTCCTTTGCAGTCTCTTCAGTCAGAACTTGGTGCATTCTGAGCTCACTTACTGAAATAGTGCTGTATAACTGGTTAAGCTGCCTGCAAATAGAAATTTCTAGATTCACTTTAAACACGGAAACTTTGTCTAAACAAAGTTTTCAAAATAATTTACTATTGCATTAATTTTCTAACAGCCAGAAGACACCAATTACTTAATTAATGGAGCAAGATAAGTTATAAATTTGTTATAAATTACAATGTTATACCCTGAATAAGCGTACTTGAGTTCAGCTGATTTCTATATTTACAGATACTTCAAAATACTTCTGTAGGCTGTACATAGAGGAAAATAAACTATTGTAGGTCTATAGAACTCCATTAATCTCTTAACTGTCAATGCAAATCCAGCCTGAAAGTACATTATGATGCATCTGTAACAGTTTACAAATAATTCTTGTGTACTTAAAACTGCTTATTTGCCTATGCACCTGACATCAGCAAGATCTTTCATCCACATGGATTCACATCTGATGCTAATGCTCCTTTCAGTTAGGCCATCTGTTACTCCTTATTTTGTCAATCTAATGACCTATTTCCATGAAACTTGTAGAAATATATTAACAGATGCCGAAGTTTACTAAAAGAGATAAAAAGCTAGAAATACAGGCAACACAATTGCATAAGCAGTCTTGTAAGAAGAAACCAGATTAACATACTAACTACAGACAGTATGAAAAATTTTACCATGATCCATTTAAAACCAGCTCATTTTCAAGATTAACAATAGAACCACTAATTATTCAGACTGTCAGAAATTACTGTATTCAGGTAACACATTAAAAGAGAGAAAAGGCAATGATGAAACACAACATAAAAAATATTGTGCTTATTTTGAAGTCTCTGATGAAGATCTACTGATGTCAATAGTACATGGGTGGATAAATTGAAGGATTTAGATCACAGATAATTATAAAGCAAATGACTTAAGGGAAAGCAAAAGAGCAATTATGCCTGTAATGTATGCAGAGCAATTCCTATAGCAAAACATTAAATACTATAGTGCAAACCCTACCCCAGTTTTTAATGTCATTACAAAAATGAGACATGACTGCTGAAGCTCAAAAGAAAGGTAATCACTATGTCTGTTTTCACAGGCTCAAGATTCAAAACAATCAGAGATCAGCTTTGCTAGCAGTGAATTTTGAATTCCTTTCATAAAGCTGAATTTAGTTAAAAAAAGGAAATCTAAACCAACTAGATAACGTAATAATAGTCTCACTTAAAAATGTTATTTTCCTATTCCACAATATATGTTAGATTCCACCATAATGTGTTTCATGAAACAGAGTTCTGATAGATTAGGTTTAGATATACTTCAATTATCCAGCTTCCAGCAAGTATTAGCTTATGTAATGATAGCATTATCAAAAAAATCATACATTACCTGATTTTTTTGTTTGCTGCTCTTGGACAAATTTTTTCTGTTCCTTCTGAAAATCTCCAATAATTGTCTAAAATAAAAATTAGGGAACCACAATTAAAAAAAAAAAAATCACTCCTGTTTCACATTCACTCTGAAAATAACTTAAAATATATTGTAATATCATATCCTTATATCCCTTGTGGCTCTTTTTGTAAGTTAAAGGTGTTTCACATAAATCACATTTCCCTTTACTGAAACATTTGATCTTGCCTTTCTATGTATGCTTTCAAAATGATAGTTTTATCAAGCTCAGGGGACATAAAAAAAAAGAAAACCCTAAATGATAATCTGAACATCAGCATGCTGTGCCTATACAGATAGCACCTCACCATATCAAATACAGATAACAGACTATTTAGACCTATTTAAACATGTTTTTAAAACAGTAAACATTTAAAGATGCCATTGGTCTTACAGTAAGTTTCAAGAGCTGCCTAAAATTGTATCCAATGTAATAAATCAGACTATTAAAACTGTTAAATGATTTTCAGAATGAAAATTAGGCTGAAAGAAAACAATTTTTCAATTTATTTATGTTGTTTACAAATAAAAATATGTTCAGAAATATTCTACATGGGATTTAGAATTAAAAAACGGAGAATGGTCTCAAAAGCCAGTGCACCATAACTAGAAGTAACAATGCCAATGTTCTGTAGTTGAAAGCAGAGGCAAAATCCATGAAGATGAATGAACACAGAGCACTTGCTACATAAAAATCTCAAAAAGTGAGGTCTATGGCTTAACAAGTTTCCAAAAAGCATGCAAATCTTCAAGTTAAATCCTGATTAATTTCTAGAAATGTTTTTTTCTTTCAAGAACCCCACATTTCAGTTTCACATTAGTGAGAGAACCACTGTACTGCCTGTTACACAAATAGATAACTGCTGTTCCTCCTGGTTTTAAGTTATACTAATTTCTAGTATTTATGGAATAAAATAATTTATACGGTGTAAGACAAAATCTTTACAATGTATCTCCCATCTGTTTCTCCCCTATGTCAAATTATTAGTCAAAATGGAATTCATACTACTCTAAGGTATTCACACAAAAAATAAAATTGTATTTTAGGCATACATTTGCTGTAGGTACTTTGCTACAGTTTGAGCATTAGTATTTGTGTATTAAATTACCAAATAATCTTCTTACATGATTTTTCCTTTTTCATATAGATCAAAATTACGTTAGACTATAATTTACTGTACTAGGAAATATAGCTCTGCTATATATATAGACAGTTGTCACTAAATAGTCAAAGAAATCTGGAGACAAAATTTGATTGCAACAGAATTCTCAAGTGTCATTTGACAAATAATTCGGAAGACAACATGAAGACCAATTTTATCAAGAATTTAATTTCACTCTATTAAAAAAAAGCACCACAAAGAAACATTGTAGTTGCCCTGCAGGGGCGTTTGAGAGACAGCAACAGGAGGAGGGGTCTGGCTGCATCTCCCATGTCTGACACTCTGGGATGCACAGTCCCACTACAGCTGGGTTGGTTTTGGCTAGCTCCCTTTCACTCCCCCTTGCAAGTTACCATTCCTAAAAACCAGAGATCACTACATAGCACATAGTGCTGCCTTTTTAAGCTGTTTTTCTTTCTGCCAAGTACCCAACTTAAAGCACTGAAAGAACACTTGCTGGCAGAAGTTAAGCAACTGGATCTGCCAGCCAGGAACAGAGAGGGCAAAAGATAAGTGGCAGGGTTGGGGAAAGAACAGGACAACAGTAAGCTGTTTCATTAACTCACTGGGTCTTATGAAACCTGTATAGCTCTAGAGTCTCAGTATACAATAACCACACAGCTGACCTAATTCTGAATCTTGCTTCAGAGATGCATCTAAGATGCAGGCATGGTGTTCCTCTTTCCACCTAAATAAACTGGGGAAAAAAAACAAGCAACCCATACAACTTCTAGACATCCCTCAACTGCATGTCTCTACTAACTCCTCCAGCCTTTTCTCCTATGTCAGCACTTTTCATACTTTCCTGTTTTTTTTCTCCAGTATATCTACATCCTGAGGGAATGGAACACAGGTGCAGTACGGAGTAAAGCAGAGTGCCCATTTTTTCGCATGTCCACCCTGAGTAAATATCTCAGTCACATCATATATCATAATAGGAGATATCTGCTCTTGAAATATGTAACTCCTCAAGCCACCTTAAGGAAGTGTTATCACATGCCAGTTTTGCTAGACATTTCAACAATAAACAAGCAGATCTTTCAGATCAAGTATCTAGAAATAAAATACCTTGTCAATGATACTGTCAATTTTTCCTTCTTCTACAGACTTCTTTATTGTATGTGCTGTTTCGGCAACAGATTCAGATATTTTCTTCGTAGCGGCAGTGGCAAAATTGAAGAGGTAACCTTTCACAGATGAGAAGAAAAAGAGCTGAAAAAAGACCTTTTTACGTTCAGGTTTCTTACTAGATTTTCCTTTCTCTTTAGATATTTGTATGTCTGCTCAAAATCTTCTTTTAAATCCCTTTTAGCTAGCTTCTGACCTGCAAGAACTACTAAAATCCTTTTTATCCTTTTCTAGTTCGTATTGTTTAGTGATGACGATCAAACTGTATGTTTTATCACAACTTTCTGTAAATCAAACTTTATGTACAAACCTTATTTACTAAATCAATCCTTGAAATATCACTTTCCAACTAATTTTCTGAAATTATATCTTTCCTAATTCCATTTTAGTGTTTTGGAGGCATTAAACAATAAGGTAACTTTAGTAAGGGTATGGAAAGAGAAATTTTTTCATTTTTTTTTTTTTAGGAAAATTAACATGCACAATAAAATCTCATGAAGTAAGGCAGTAAATGCATTAAAAATTTTAGGCAAGTAACACTTGAGATTCCTTCAGAAATCTTAAAATAGAAGCTTGGTCTTGGTGTTCGCCCTTTTCTGTTTTGCATTGTCTTCCTCTAAGCTAAAAGCTCCGTAAGAAACACTGTGGCCCTGTTTGCTCAATTTTCTGAATAGGTTCAGTGTTAGAACAGCAGTAACTGCTATTTTCAAAGACTAATTAGCATTTTTTATATTAGCAGTACTGAGTGAAGAAAGGTGGCAGGGAAGGAACAAAGCAGAATGGACAATTGCCCTGTACTGTTTGTTTTTTAATTAAGGAGAACAAACTTGCAAGAGCAAGATGTATATCACAGACTTCCAGAAACTGATTAAATATCAGTTTATTTACAGGATCTTAAACCAACATTGGCATTATTTATTTATCAGAAAATGACGTGATGTCACAAGCCCTTTATTACATTTTAACAGTTGTATTATGACCATAAGATCACAGTTACAGTGTGTACAATGACACAATGCCAGTAAGCGCCACAGTAAATATAATGATTGCTGAGGGATTTAGATAGATTGGATCACTGGGCAGTTATCAATGGGATGAAATTCAACAAGCTAAATGCCAGACTGTGCACCTGGAATGGAGTCACACTGGGCACAAGTATAAATGGAGAGCAGCCCTGCAGAAAGGGACCTGGGGATGCTGGTTGGCAGCAGGCTCAATGTGAGCCAGTAGTGTGACCTGGCAGCCAAGGGGTCAAACCTCATCCTGGGAAGCATCAAACAGTATGACTAGCCAGTCAAAAAAGATGATCATCCTGCTGTATTTAGCCTTGGTGCAGCCCCACCTCAAACACTGTATGCAGTTCTGGGCCCCATAATTTAAGAAGGATGTTAAAGGCCTTGAATGTGTCCAGAGGACAACAAAGCTAGTGAAAGGGCTGGTATAAGGAGCAGTTCAGGAGTCTACGGCTTCCTGAGGAGGAGACCGTGGAGAGGGAAGTACTCAGCTCTTCTCCGAAGTACCTGGTGACAGGACATGTGGGAACAGTTCAAAGCTGCACCAAGGGAGCTTCAGAATGGACAACAGGAAGCCTTTATTTAATGAGAAGGGGGTCAAACACTGGAACAAGCTTCCTAGAGGTGGTCAACGCCCTCAGCCTGTCATTGTTTAAAAGGCATTTGTGCAAGGCCCTTAACATGCTTTAATTTTGGTCAGCCCTGAAGTCATCCAGCAGTTGGACTATATAACCGCTGCAGGTCTCTTCCAACTGAAGTATCTGATCCTATTTTAATTCTAGGGTTAGAATTAGCAATAGTGGATCTAAACTGCACAGTAACTACCAAAGACATATTTGCGGCACTAGTAAAGATGCAAAGCACATGGGATGTAAGAATATTTTAGTTATTCCAGAAAATCAACTTTGACTTCTAAATATACGACTTCCAAAAAACAGTACTTCTGTTTCAAGCAAAAACAAATAAAACAGTCTTCCTTCACAAGACTTTACAAAAATTCCAGTTTCCTTATTGGTTAGAAATGTAAGAAATAACCTTGCAATAAAAATAAAAAATAAATAAAAAATTGAGTTGTTTTAACATGCAGTTGTTAGCCAATGATAGGACGAGTTACTTCAGAACACTCAGGTCACCTTTTGGAAAGCTGACTGTTCTTTGTGGCGTATCAAGCATCTTCTCAATGACATAACCAATCAATGCTGACAAATGCAGAGGTTTAGTCAGCACTCAAACAAGTCAGTTGTTTTATACATAACTTCCATTTATAAGCCACAGAAAGGTAGTAACCAAACTTTGTTCAAGTACTTCCTAGCACCTTCCATATCTGATATCAGGCTAGAAAAACCATCACACACTTCATATTGTGCAAAAAAATGCCTACCTTCTACACCTGAGATATAGACATATATACTGTCCCCCTTAGGATGGAAGAAAAGGCAGCAACCTACTGGATTTTTTCCTCACCCTAACAGCTTTTTTTGATTGTTTTATGTATCCCTGGAAACTTTTTTATATGCATGCTCCAAATATTTCATATGGTTTAGCTGCAAATGGTTCTGAAACATATACTGTCCAGCAACATTTTGGTATTGTTGGACAAAGAGGCTTTGGCCAGTCCTGAAGCCAGTCTAAAGAGCAAAATAGCAAAATGACTTTTCTTCCCATTAAGGACAAGTATTATTCTGAACCAGGTTACTTACAAATCCTTAGTAAGAGGTGGCTCTTAGCCTTAGGAAAATAGAATTAGTGGTGGAGAAACAACAATTCCACTTTCAAAAGACCATGCAAGTTTGCTCCCACCTTACAAATCTATGTCTGTATTAAGAATATGTACCTAGCAATAAGTCTATTATTATTTCATATTGGGAAACTCTAACCTTTGCAATGATGTCATAATGAGCCAGAAATAACGTATGTAAGGCTTCAGTTTTGCCAGTAAAATTAAAATGTGCTAGGGGAGTCTTTCTACACAGCTACCTTGGTTGTTAGTCATGCAGATGACAAACATCTAACATTCTAAAATTATAATGAGTTAAAACTATAACGTTCAAACCCTTACAGAAAAGTCTTTACACCATGGTATTCTCGGGGGATACAAAGAATCCCTAAATCACTACACCAAATTCTTACTTCCAGAGCAAATTATGGGATGGAGCTTTATATCTGCAACAGTAAATACTTACTCTTCCCCTGAAAATTCAGTCTTATTTCCCCTTCCAAACAATCATCTTGACTACCAGATTAGGATGGATTTACAACAACAAGAAAAGTATTTGACTAAAGTACACAGATAATCTGTTGCAGCTCAGAATGTCCAGGGGAAAACACAGTAAAGAACCTTTAAGATTATGCATTTCAGGGTCCCAGTAAAAAAACCCACATAACACTTCCACACTTACGGAGCTTTACGTTGGATTAAATTTACCTAAGAAGCTACTTTACTAAACCATAATTCTTAGCTATAGCCAACTACAGCCCTGCCTCATTACAAATGAGTTAAAAGAAAATCATCAAACACCATCACTTTCCTATGGAAAAAAAAATAACCACAGAAACCCCACACCACTTTATGAACTACATTATTCTATACACAAACATCACTTCTCACATAGCAACAACAAAAGAGATACTTAAATAAATGCTGTTCATTTAGTAACAGTTCTGAAAAAGATGGTAACTGAAAGGAACATACTTTAATTACCCATTCTAAAAAAAAAAAAGCTTTTTTTTTTTTTTTTTGGGTAATTAAAATATGTTCCTTTCAGTTACCATCTTTTTCAGAACTGTTACTAAATGAACAGCATTTATTTAAGTATCTCTTTTGTTGTTGCTATGTGAGAAGTGATGTTTGTGTATAGAATAATGTAGTTCATAAAGTGGTGTGGGGTTTCTGTGGTTATTTTTTTTTCCATAGGAAAGTGATGGTGTTTGATGATTTTCTTTTAACTCATTTGTAACAACAACCTGTGCCCAGAAATTTTAGGAACGTAATGGAATATTTCTTGTTGCCAGCAACTGCTATTTGAAAAGAATCTCAGAAAAGCAGAAAAAATGAAGTCACTTCCAAACCTCCAGCTTTAGTAATTAAATAGGATTGTTTCAGAACTGTGGAAGATCCTGGACAAACTGCATGAAAAACTACACAGTAATGACGCCTGCCATAGACTGCAGTTAACAAACATAATTTAAAAGAGATGCAAAACAAAGATATGTGAAAACATAAAATAGGGTAGGGAATAATGACTTCTAACACCTCTTCACTGAGATTTTTTTCCATACTATCTAAACTGACCCGAATTACCACTTACATCTGAAAAGAAATGTATTAGGGATGCTTTTTTAAAAATTTATTTAGAGAGTATTCCAGTCACCTCAAACCTGTTTTTCCTATTTTGCATCACGGTGCAAGCTGCAGTGAAATTGTAGCTATCTAGACGAAAAGTGATGTTTATGTTTGTTGAACTGAGAGTACACATGCTTAACTCATAAAGTACCTTTAACTGTTTAGTTCAACAAAAGCTTCGGTTGATGTGACAGCTACTGGCAGTTTCTACAACCTGCAATGTGCATTAAACTGGCCCACCTTCACTCCTCCAGTTGCCACCTGCTCTCACCACACTAAGGAGTTTCACTGCTAAGACTATTTTTTAAAAACAGACCCAAAGTAGCACTCGCCCTGTGAAGATGCCACAACACAGCCCCCCAACAAGCGAAGCTATCCCTTCACTCAAGCCTTTTCACCGCGGGAAGGCCGCCAGCACCGATACCCGCGCTGGGTGGGGTCACCCCTCCCCGCTGCGGCCCGGGGAGCCCTGGGGCCGCGGGCAGGACACTCACTGCCGAGTCCTTTGGCCTGGCTGAGCAGCGCCTCCGAGTCC
>NW_009952690.1:920590-935818 GCF_000747805.2 Chaetura pelagica
CCCTCAGTGGCTCGGAAGACGCGGTGCTCAGGTGGCTCAGGTGGTTTAGTGGCGAGCTTGGCAGTTCTAGGTTGATGGTAGGACTTGATGGACTTAAAGGTCTTCTGCAACCAAAACCATTCCGTGACCTCCCTGCTGAAGACAGCGGGCTCCTGGTGATAAGACCGAGTGGAGCAATTGGTTTTCCTCTCTGCTTGTGTTGTTTTCTAGTTCCCAGCAAAATGTTTCCTTCTAATATTCCCTTTTTGCTTTCCCTCCCTCAAGTCATTTGCCTCTTACGGGAGACTTACAAAACCACCTGGAGTTCTTTGTTTCTGTTACGACTGAACCTTTTGCTTCCTTAAAGTACTAGCCAATCACTGTTCTTGCTAAAATCACAGGGAGCTTTCAGTTTTGATTCCTGTAAGCAAGATGACTGGGTTAACAAGTTTTGAAGTGGCTCATATTCAAGATCTATACCTGCTGAGTTAATTCCTCTCCCTTCTTTTTCTGTAAGGAGCTTTGAAAATGGCTTAGATTATTAGGAAATGTTAATGTGAACAACTACATTAGCTGATTTATGAGTCTGCAACAGAAGAAGTAGGCTTCAAATCTTAAAATCAATGCTATTTAAAAAGCTGCTTGTTAAAATTAAATAGCAGGGAGAAGTCCATTCTTGATGATGCTTTTCTCCTGATTTAAGTACTTCTCATGGTTGTGGTCTTTTTTGTGTGTATTGGCAAGAAAATAAAAGTTTATTAACTCCTATTATCAGTCAAAAGACCATTGATAGCAATAATTTTTATATTCTGGAACTCTGCCTCCTGAAAATTCAGGCCTTATTTGTGTCACTTCAGTATAGTAAGAGGAAGAGCTCCAGTGTTCTTCGATTTGCCACCCCTTGCTGCCAGTACTGGGAGAACCACACTGCTTTGATTTATCCTGAGTGCTGTTAGATTGTGTGCTGTTGCATGTGGTTTTGAACGAGCTAGGTACTTAAGTAAGGAAAGATTTTCTTGAGCCTGGATTTTTGCTCTGTGGTGAGCCATGCTGTCATTGTTCAGAAATTGCTCTGGTGATTAGGCCTTCACAGCTGCCTGAATGTGATGTGGATACAATTATGGATGAGGTACATGCAACATCATCCTGTTTCAGATGGGGTGGAGAAATCTGTGCTTGTGTGAAAGCCAGGTGAAGTGGGAGAATGGCAGGGACTGCACCAACAGCACTTGGTGTGATAGGACAGTAATTTTCAGAATTATTTTTTTTTAATAGTTCTGGACCCCTTAGCTTTCATACTCATACAGTGCAAGGTGGCATAAACATATTTGCATCTCTTAGATTATTACCCTCTTCCCCATTATATGATTTGCCTGGTATGATATTTGAATCTCTTAGCTCATAGAAGGTCCTTTTATTTCAGTTGTAATTACTCAGGCTTCTTAGAATGAAAGAAATTTTAGAGAGGGTTTCTGTATCTGAATAGCCATTGTTGCATATCCTGGTAGTATTGTAGTGGTATTGTAGAGCACTGTGAAATTATGAAGTTTTAACTGATCAAGCTTTAAGCCCCGTAATATGCATTGACTGTCATGTTTCTATCTTTAGGGTGTAGCGTTCGTGAGTACTCAGTTTTGCTTCCCTCTTGTGAAGAATCAAATAATTTGTAATCTCAGCCCGGAAGCAGAGTCTGAGTTGGCCGTGTCATAGCTCTCAGAGCTGCTCTAGCCAGGGGTGATGTTTTCAGTGCATAATGCTGAGGAGTGTCAGGACATCAGGTGTTTTTCTGAATCTGAAACTTCAAACTGATACAGTGTTGTTTCCTAGAACAGCATCAAATCTTACTCTGCGTCATAGTCCAGAGATGTCAAATTATTATTTTTCTGATTTTTCACTCACAGTATTTACTTGGGGAGGGAGAATGGGTAGTTGTGTGAAGAAAGGACGCTAGGCTCTCGAGCAGTAATGTACTCTAGTATAAATATGGACATTTTTGTTCATTTTTCTTTACATGTTCTCATGTCCTAATGATCTGTAGGATATTGTAAGACTTTTGGTGAAGTACTTGGTATGATGTGAGTCAGAGAAACAAAAGCTGCTAAAAAATGGCATGGATGGTATAACATTCTGGTTTGAATACATATTAGAAGCTACAATCACTATTTTTGAAGGTAAAGCTGCTGGGTAGAGAATGTGAGTCTTTTGGCTAATGGAGCAATGAACAATCTTTGAGTTAACTTCTCTGAAACACATGAAATTATTAACTAATTTAGGAAGAATCCAGAGTGAGTTTCATCTTGCCTTACTTGTGGTTGTAAAACTTAGATGGCTTTTGTTGTCGCAGGGGAGGAATACATCAGATGAACTGTGCCTTTTTGGCATCTCCATGGAAGAGTGTATTTAAATGCTGCCTGTTTGGTCACTGACTGTGGAATGGACTTAGGCACTTTGCTTACATATCAGTGTATGAGCTGAGAGAGATGAATCCTACTCCCAGATCCCTAAATGCTTTTTTTTTGTTGTTTGTTTCTGAAGATCATTTCAACTCTGTGTACTGATGCTGTGTTCTTCCCTGATGTGAATTTGCATTCATTTGATATATGTCTTTGTCATTCTAGATTTCCAGCTCAGGATCAGTGTGCTTGTGCTGATTTTCTGATGAAGTACATCCTAGTAACTGGTGGTGTCATCTCGGGCATTGGGAAAGGGATCATTGCAAGCAGCATAGGCACCATACTAAAATCATGTGGTCTACGTGTCACTGCAATCAAAATTGATCCATACATAAACATAGATGCTGGAACCTTTTCACCATATGAACATGGTATGAAGGGCAGTGCTCTTGCCTTTTGCATAAATATTTGAATTTGCAGTAATGTCGTGGTGGTTTGGTTTTTTTTTCTCTGTTTTCCCCCCAAAAAAATCCCCAGTGTGGTAGTCATTAGTAATTTTATCATCTATTTGGCAGTGCAAGCTTGTCCCATACTATTTGTTCTCAAGGGCATTGTCTGCTCTAAGTAAGGAGAGAAGTCTATTTGTTGAAGGATTTTTATTTGGTGATTTCCAGTGAACTGAAGTGTTTTTTTAAAATAATATACTTTTTTAATCTTCCAAGGCCTGGTTATGAAAAATGTTGGTTTCACTCTGTATATCTTGGTTTAAATTATACCAAGTACAGAGGAGGAGTACTTCCTCTGTTCAGTGCCTTACAGGAGCAGGCATAAATCTTCCACTCTGTTTTACACATTGTGGTGTTTTTGTCAAACTGTTTATTGAAGTATAGTGTTGTATCTTGGTGGGAGATACATTACCGTAGTCCACACTGTAACTTGTTTAGCCTTTGAATCATAGAATTTTATGTTTTCTTCTGAAGTGCTTTCTATCTTTACCTCAAGATCTGGAGACTTTGGTTCCCTCAGAAGTTCATGAGGTTAAGAATTTAGAGACTCTTCAGGAGTCTAATAAAATTCTGCTGAAGGATATTTTAATTACATTTTTCAGGATTAGAAATAACCCTCACTGTGGACATAGTGAACCATATATACAAGATGAAACAACTAAATAAGAAGCAGTGATCGTGTCTGAAGAAGCATTTACATTCATCATAACTTTACTTCTCATCCACACCTTAGTCATTAAAATAGATCCAAACAACAAGAATTTACAGTGAAATGCTTCGAATATGTGTGATTATTCATACTTATAAAAACATAGCTTTTGGCTCTCACATTTAAATTAATGTTTTATTTGTTTCTGGTTTATGGTTGCTGCAGATTGTTTTCTTTTGATCAAGGATTGTAGCATGCTGTTGAAATGCTCGTTAAGTATTTTTAAGTCATTTAAATATTTTAGCAATATACCTTAAATTTATTTGCAAAGCTATGTGTGAGTGAGGATAGGCATTGGATCTTAAAGTAATGACTTGGATATTAAGTCACACAGAATGGCAACACAGATTGAGTTGCAGCAGGTGCATTACTGATATGTTGTTGTGATATGTCATTTAAAAAACCCCACATTTCTTCAATTGTGTATTTCTGCTGTGTGTTTAATAATTTCTGATAATTTTATTGCTTTTCTGTCTGTTGTCTATTTTTTTCAGGTGAAGTTTTTGTATTGAATGATGGTGGAGAAGTTGACTTAGATTTGGGAAATTATGAGAGGTTTTTGGACATCAATCTGTATAAAGATAACAACATCACCACTGGAAAGATTTATCAGCATGTCATTAATAAAGAAAGACATGGTGATTACCTGGGAAAAACTGTTCAAGGTGATAATTTTAATTCTGTGGGGTACTACTCAAATTCAGTTTTTACAGAAGATCGATTAGCTAGAACAGGCTGCTCCTTGCTGCATCATCTTATCCCTTTCTCCATCCCTAGAGATACGGGCATATTCCTGTAATGTTGGGCTTCTGGGTTCAAGGAAATGAGGGACAGAAAAAGATGCTAGTAGTTTCCTTTTAACTTTCTGCTAATTTTCGTCCTTCTGCATGAAAAACCTGGTCTGTGGGCCTGAAGTAAGATTGCTGCATTTGGTTTTGTCTTGTAGTTGTTCCACACATCACTGATGCGGTTCAGGAATGGGTAATGAATCAGGCAAAAGTCCCAGTGGATGATGACAGAGAAGAGCCACAAATTTGTGTAATTGAGGCAAGTATGGAACCTCTTAGGATGTGAATCTGCAGTGAACACAAAGAACTAGCTTGCCTTCTCTTTGCTACTTACTGTAAAAAGGTCAGACTGAAATTTTATGGAGAGCAGCAAGGTGAAGGCACGTTTTATGTTGTTTGGTTTATAGAATGATAGGCATTGTCTTAATCACTACAGCTTCTGTTTATTTGACTAAATCCCTCTTAGAATGCTTCTTAAACTGAGCTGCTTAAGAGTTTATTGATTCATAAAATTAAAGCAGCCAGTTATTGTAATGTGAAGTATCTTGACCGAAGCTATATACTGTGTATATACAAAGCTATATATTGTGTTGGAAAACATATAATACCTGAAATCTCCTATGGTCGGTAGAAGAGGCTGTAACATCCTAGCTTTTTGTGTGGCCTCAGATGTCCATCTTTGGTTGCTTATGGCAATGTTTACAGGAATGTATTTAAACACCATGGAAAGTTAGTTTCTGATGTTACTTTTAAGATCTCTAGAGGTAACTTTGTTAAACACTTAACCTGCTGATGTTCTGTACAGTGGAAATACTGGGTTTTACCCATCCTTGGAGGGCATTGAGACAACTGGCAGAAAGGCAGTCAGTAATTGCTTGTATTACTACTGCAGTGGAAAATACAGATAAAGGTTATACCTGAGAATTTGACAGAAGAATATGTCATAGATTTAATGCCTGAAGCAACCACTGTAATCAATAGTGTGAAAAGCTTTGTGACCCAGGCTCAATATTTCTCATGCAGAAGAATCTGCCTTGATTAAAATATACTTATTGGTGTAGCTATAGATTTTTTTTTTTTTTATCATGTGCATCGTCAGAGTCAAACGTTTCATTTTGGTTTTGTTTCTTTCATGTAAGGCTTTTTTTGCTTGGTTGTTTGTTTTTTTTGTTATAGCTCGATCCTGATTGAAGTAATTTTTCTTCAGGACTTTAAGAGTAACTGTAATGTTTTCCCATGGCAAAGTCCTGGAGGACTTAGGCTGAATATGTGTGTCCCACACAGATGTAGTAGTTTTTCTGGTACTGGGTGAACACAAATATGCAATTCTGTCAAAAACCACTTGGTGGCACAGAAAGATCATTCTGAAATACAACTGCTTCACAAGATGTGTCCTAAACACTACTTTGTTAAGTGCTGAATGAAGTCTACTACAGCTCGACTAGAGATCTTTTTGTCTTTTAAAGATAGAAATTTCTGTCTTTATACAGAAATTTTATTATACATTTAGTCTTGGGTTTTGGTTCCATAATAAATATTTAAAGTTTTATAATGTGAAATACTATTTAATGTTTCATATTTTCATGTATCTTGTTGGTTGCAACTTTTCATTAATCTGACAGAAGAAAGATAAAGTTTTGTTCTGTAGAAGTCCTTCGCATTAGCTTAACCATAGGTAACTTGTTCGCCACTTTGAAGGCAATGAAAGTCATGTGAAAGTGTGTATTATTGAATAGAACCCCAAACCTTTGCAGGGGAAGTTTATGTGCATAATATAAAGTGTATGCAAAACTGGAAAATTGTTTTATGTTTTCCACAGGAAAACACACAGAACAGATACGAAATCTTTGCAGAGTATGCCTGTAAATGTCAATTGTCAATTTTTAAAAGATAATTTCAGAAAACTTTTTAAATATAGAAAGAGATACACTTTTTTTACTTTTATTTTTGCTTTTTTTCACACTGACAGTTCCAAGCTTTCTCTTTCAGCTGGGTGGAACCATTGGAGACATTGAAGGAATGCCATTTATTGAAGCCTTTAGACAGTTTCAGTTCAAAGCAAAAAGGGAGAACTTCTGTAATATCCATGTTAGTCTAGTACCACAGGTAAGTTATTAAAATTAATAAAACAGATTTTACTCTGTATTTGGCTTCATGTTTACTTCCTTAATTTACCCTTTCATACGGGAGGGATTTAGAGACCCAGATATGAAAACCAGTCACATTGGGTTAAATAAAAGCCTTAGTAATTACCTCGTTGATATGAGTATCTGTTTTAATGTTCTTAGTTACCAAAAAAAACCCTTATCAACACTAATATATCTAGAAGGCTAAATCTAGTTGTGCTTTGCACTGGAAGATGCTGGTACATTTTGAACTCTGTAAGAGATGCACTCAGACTCTCTAAGGTATTGTTTAAACTTCTGTTTGTTAGAGCTAACATTATAATAAGAGGACAGTGTAAAAATGACCTTACATCCCTTAAGGAGGTGGTGTAGTGTTGAATGGTCCTGATGTGCAGCATTTTGGGCAGACCACATTTCACAAAGAGATTCTTCCCTTTTGGTCACTTGGGCTAATAGATGGCTTTCTTACAAGGAAAAAACTGTGTATAATTTTTACTGTCGAACAGAAGGGATGTTCTTCGGAGAACTTGTTGGTGCATCCCCACGTAAAGGCAAGGCCATGCAGGTGATGTGATCACAGGTGCTCTGTAGGAGCTGCCTGCAGGCTCCTTTGATACAATGAGCTCCAAAGAATTTTCTGCTGCTTGGGCCTGAGCCTCTTCAGGTGAACTCTGATGTGGCTCACTAACTCCTTGACGTACAGTGGTCTTGCAGTCAAGACCACTGCAACTTTTTGTAAAAGGCTAAAAGCATTTTTCCATCCAAAGTTTTCTCATTATTTTAAGAGCACTGGGGAGATTCTAGTAAGCAAAGGTTGGTAAAGGTGATATGATTGCACCTTGTACAGATAAAAAGAGAATTATTAACCACTGCAGCTATGGATTAGAGCATTGATCAGCAATTGGTAGGATTGATTCTATGTATTTGAGGACAGAATTATTTACGACATCTGATTATTTCCAAGGACAGTTGCTGCAGGCTTTGGCCTTTCTTGGATGTTCTCCATTTGTTAGCAAATCCAGCTTTTGTAGTATTCTTCATCTTTTCCTGAAGTCGTTTATATTGAAACTTTTTCTCTGAAATGAAACAAACAAACAAAGAAGCTACCTGATCTGAATTAGGGCCATGTGGTTTCTTCACAGAATTTCTTATGCAAGTAATAACAGTAGTGCCATTGCTGTTTTTGGCATACTGTTGTTCTGTTTGGATATGTTTGCTTCCTGCAAATACTATTAATTGCAATTAATTTTCTCATTTAACCTGTATCTGCTCTGTTAGAACATGTTAGTTGTAATTTGAGTTTTCAAAATATGTCTTTCCAGCCTAATGCTACGGGTGAACAGAAGACAAAACCAACACAGAACAGTGTTCGAGCACTGAGAGGCCTAGGCTTGTCTCCAGATTTGGTGAGTCAGTAAATACAGATTTTTATTTACAGGTCATCTAAAAGTGTCCTTGCATAACTTGTGTTCAAAAAATAAGTCTTAATCTCCCATGAGAGACAAGAATATTAGAAAAAAATGCAAATATACGCTGCATTGCTTCACTAAAGCCACAGGAAATCAAATTACTCAAATTCACTCCAAGTTAATTTAATTCAACTAACTCCTTGCAACCTCTCGGGAACTTAGCTATGCTCCTCTTCTAAAAGGGATCTTCACAGAAAATTCATTTTGCACTGCTAAAAATAATCTGAAGTCTCAGTTCACTTTGTGGGAAGACCTAGAATGTTTCTGCCTCCTAACATTCTCTCACAAATTTATTTTTATGCCTGATTAAGAAAAAAAATCCTGCCTTTGAAATACAACCTTTAAAATACTCCTGTTTGGAAATACAAAATCTATGGGTTAATCTCCAAAGTAAGGTTCCTCAAAGAAGTTTGTCTTGGAAGGGACCTTTAAAGATCATCTAGTCAAACTCCCCTGCAACTAGCAGGAACATCTTCAACTAGATCAGGTTGTTTAGAGCCCCATCCAGTCTCACTGTGAATGTTTCCAGGGATGAAGTATGATGAGAGGTGGGCCAGTGCCAACCTCATGAAGTTCAACATGGCCAAGCGCAAAGTCCTGTACCTGGGTCGGCACAACCCCAGGCACAAATACAGGCTGGGGGAGAACGGCTGGAGAGCAGTCCTGAGAAGAAGGACTTGGGGGTTGTAGTAGGTGAGAAGCTCAACATGAGCTGCCAGTGTGTGCTGGAGCCCAGAGAGCAACTGCATCCTGGGCTGCATCAGAAGTGTGGCCAGCAGGGCCAGGGAGGTGATTCTGCCCCTCTGCCCTGCTCTGGTCAGACCCCACCTGGAGTGCTGTGTACAGTTCTGAGGCTCTCAACACAGGAAAGACATGAAGCTGTTGCAGAAGGTCCAGAGAAGGGCCACCAAGATGATCAAAGGGCTGGAGCACCTCTGCTGTGAAGACAGGCTGAGAGAGTTGGGGCTGTTCAGCCTGGAAAAGAGAAGGCTCCGGGGAGACCTTATAGCACCTTCCAGTGCCTGAAGGGGCTACAGGAAAGCTGGGGAGGGGCTTTTCACCAGAGAAGGTAGTGATAGGACAAGGGGTAATGGTTATGAACTGGAAGAGGGGAGATTTAGGTTAGACATCAGGAAGAAATTCTTCACCATGAGGGTAGTGAGGCACTGGAATAGGTTGCCCAGGGAGGTTATGGAAGCCCTCTCCCCAGAGGTGTTGGATGAGGCTTTGAGCAGCCTGGTCTAGTGGGAGGTGTTCCTGCTTATGGCAGGGAGCTTGGTACCTGATGATCTTTAAGGTCCTTTCCAAACGTAACCATTCTATGATTCCATAAATCTATGCCAGTGTTTCAGCCCTAGAAAATGTCCTCCTTATGTGCAGTCTGAATCTCCCCTCTTTTAGTTTAAAACCATTAGCCCTTGTCCTGTTGCAAGAGGCCCTACTAACAAGTTTGTCCCCATCTTTCTTACAAGTCTTTAAGTACTGAAAAGGTTCAATAATGTCTCCCCAGAGCCTTCTCTTCTCCAGGCTAAACAACAAAGGTGCTCCTGCCCTCTGACCAACTTTGTGGCCCTCCTCTGGATCCACTGTAACAGGTCTATGTCTTCCCTGTATTGAGAACCCCAGAGTAGTACTCTTGGTGGGGTCTCATGAGAGTGGAGTAGAAGGGCAGAATCACCTTGCTCAACCTGCTGGCCACATTTCTGTTGATGCAGCCCAGGATACAGTTGGCTGTCTGAGCTGAAAGCACACATTGCTGGCTCATGTATAGCTTTTAACCCACCAGTACCCCCAAATTCTTATCCACAGGGCTGCTCTCAATCCCTTGTTACCCCCACAGACTATACTGAACCTGAAGCCAGCAAGTTTCACCTTATGCCTGTTCGCAAATGATAAGTGCTCAACTTCTTCTGTTCTTTCTCCCCAGTACTCTGATGTGCTTATTCTCTGGATGCAGTGTTTGCCTCCCTGGCACTTTTCCTTGGGAGCAGAGAGGAGACATAAGTAGATTGCAGCTCCCTGTTGTGATCTGTGTAAGCACTGATCGCAGCACAGCTCAGGCAGCACCTCTTCAAATGCCAGTGCAACCCCAGTTCAAACATGTATCTTCCTGAGCTGCAGCTGATACAGCTGAAGACACACTGCTTCAGGAACAGAAAAGGAAGATTTTTCTTTTTTGTGTTAGGCTTCTTGTTAAGTCAAAGAATATTTTCCGCACCTGATTCTGAAAGTTACTCAGCACTTTGCATTTCCATGCAGTCTACTGGAAGAAAAAGTGTCCTTCTCAGAAATGAAAGACTCAGAATAGTCACTGCTTCTGTATAATATTTATATCCTAAAAAAATAAATAAATTACTCTTAAAAGGGTAGTCCCACAACTAAATTTTGTGTTATTTTTCTTTCTGATTTTTTTTCAATTCACTGTTCACATTTATCAGAAAGCATGTTTATAACTACAAAAACAATAGCTTTATAAATAGTATATGTGAAGGATGTGTTAGGTAGCTTTGACTTGTTGTGACCTTGTAACTGCAGTAATCTTCAGGAAAGAAAGTGCTCTCTGTATTCCAAGCTTCAGGCCTTAAATTTCAAAATCCCTCTTGAGGTGCTAATTGCATATGGAATATTGCATGTGATTTTTTTGAAGGCCTTTAAGATAATTGCCAGTGCCTGATTTTTATTTTTGTTCCCCAAATTAATTTTTAAAAGCCTGTTAACTGTGTGTGTGTAATAAAAGGAAAACAGACTTTTACACGTCTTGAATTCTTGCCTGGGGCAGTTCTAGTTATGCCAGAAGCACAGTGCTTTTTTTTTTTTTTTCCTAAACAGCTGCTGTTGACTGCCACTAAATTAGAGAGAGATTGCACTCTGAGCAAAGCTTTTTGGTGCTGTTGTAAAATTACTTGGGCACTGCTTCAAGAAAATCTTAAAATGGTTGCTCTCTTGAGTAGGGGCGTCAGGCCAAGACAGCATATGGGGAAGGTCCTAGAATAGCAGTCAGGAGGGCTTCCTTCATAAGCTATGCTGCCAGGCTGCCTGATCTAAACTTGGCTAGACATGTTCTTAATACCTTCTGCCTCACTGTCTGGTCCCAGGCTTCCCCAGAGTGGCGTGTTGGGCCAGTCTCAGCTGTGTATAGACAAGAGCCTTTCTGTTCTCTGTGGGGTGTTCTAAGCTCTTAATGGATAAACTGTATCTGCAGATTTAATGGACTGAGTTACAGCATTTTGAAAACTGATTACATGCTTGTTAGTGCTGCCCTGTTCGATTGAATTGTTCCTCATCTTACATGTTTTATGTTTCTTTGAGATGTATCTCAGCCACTGTTATTGTAGTTTTGTATTTTTATGCTGATTCTGATGTCTTTGATTTCTGTGGCTTGATTAACTTTAAATTTGTCTCAGCAAGATGAATGATGGATTTCAAAGTGGATTTGATCGTGCTAATACCATCAAGGTTTATGAATTATGCCGTTAAACAGTACCCAGTTTTTAAGATGTGCTTAGTTGAACAGAGCATACAAATTGTTTAATAATTCTTTTTTTGATTGTTAGACTATGCACTAATTTTCCATTATACCTGGCATTGATTTTTCTGTTTACGGAATTTCATGCAAGGGTAGGGGAAGTTAGTTAGACTTCATCGCTATTGTAAGTAAGCTGCATGCTAGCAAAGTGATCAAAGATCATCTACAAGTTTCAGAGCAATAAAGGGCTTAATGCCTTAAGTAGTTGCATTTGCTAAAAAGGTGAGGAAAATAATGAACTAATCTTTTAACAGGTTCATCCTACTTTCTGTTGTACTTTCAAGTCTCAAAATAACAACGTAGTAGACTAAGTAATGAGTAGGCACATGGAGAGAGCACTTCTACATTATGTTTTAGTTGTTAAAAGTTATATAATGCAAAAATTCCTTCCAGCAAATACCAAAGCACATGCTTATTTTCTTTATTGTTAAAAATTGTCAATAAAATTCCTGAGTTTTACATGCATCAGCAAAATAATAGCAGAAAAATTACGCCAGGAAAAAACTCACAAAATTATGAAATTGTTTTCTTATATTCAGCTTCCTTCTTTTTGTCATGATGTGCAAATTAAGAATTATGGAAAGGTGCTGAAGTGCTGAAATAGTAGAAAACATGCAGATACACTTAGTATTATTGCTCTAAATTAAGCTGATACAATCACGATACTTCTTTTGTTTCATCATATTATTCATACTTACAGAGCTGCTAAACTTTAGGTGAAGTGTTACAATAGCTACAAGAAAGGAGAAGATGAGGAAGCAGTATTAACAGAGAATTCTAAAGAAAAATTAATAACAGTGGGTCAGTATGGGCAGGTTACTGATTTACGTCTGCCTTGCTAGGAGATATTTGTGACCTATGGTATATTGTAGAACTCTAACAGAGGAGAAGAGGAAAAAAATGTATGTTTTTGTTGTGTTTCCAAAATTTCTCCATGAAAGCTATGGAGGTTCTTCTGTTGGTTTCCCTTACAAATATTTAAGATTTTTCCTTCTGTTGTGATAGATTGTCTGCAGAAGTGCAAAACCTATAGAAATGGCAGTAAAGGAAAAGATTTCCATGTTTTGCCACGTGGAGCCTGAGCAGGTCAGTATCTTAATATTTTATTTGTCTTTATTTAAACTTATAGGAGAGCATACAAATACTTACGTGCATTTCTGTTTTGAGTTTCAGACTGTTTGATTAATATGTAATTGTTTTTACAATTTTCATCTTGCTGATGTACACTGTAACACTAAAAGTATTGGGAGTTTATATGTTCCATTTTATGTCAAACAGTCATTAAAGATTTAGATGCATGTTATGTAAAAAGTTAATGAAAGGAATGGATTTTGAATGCATGGCTATATATAGTTTTGAAACCTGTGCAGATTCAAGCTGTGGTTGGTTATTGTTTATAGTAACAGATGAACAAAATGTGGTTGAAGCCAGGAGTTTTGCTTATGTCTGTAGATCATCACAGCCACATTAACACTTACTGTGATAATATGTAGCAGGCTATTCATGCCCTTTAACATGCTCAGAAAATCCACTGAGTAGTTATAAATCCTTTTGTAATTCACGTATGATTTTGGCCTTAATAGTTTGCATGTTTAGTTGCTGTTAGAGCATTATTTTTGATAAATGCTGTAATATTTTTGCAAGTGAAAGCATTTTACTCTTCACTGGAATGGATGGGATTAAAGGGATAAGAGATGTCGATGGTTATGCAGTACTTCAGATATGTATCAGTCTTAACCTCTCTCTGCAGGAGTGTAAAAAGTTTTTTACAGTAATGTTCCATGTGTGGGCACATAGAGGGCAGTGTGACCATTACTTCCCCCCCTTGCTTCCATCTTACTATCTGTGGAAGACAGCACCCTTGATCTAGCTTCTGAAAAAATCCTTCAGAAATCCCTTTGTGATTCCTCTCCAGCTAAAGGCAGACAACAGGAAGTTTAATCAAACAGAAATGATGTTTTTCTGGCAGTATAAGGCCATGAGGAAGCATGTACATCCTCAGATTCCAACTGTAGTTATTACGCCACTCTAACTGGACCATTACACTTCTCCCATTTATTTGTTGTTGTAGAATCACAGGATAACTGAGGTTAGAAAGGAGGTCATCTGGTCCAACCACGCTATTCAAGCAGAGCCACCTAGAGCCTTCCAGGACTGTTATTCAGACAGCTTTTGAGTATCTCCAAGGATGGAGACTCCACAACCTCCCTGGGCAACCTGTACCAGGGCTCAGTCACCCTTATGATGCAACAGTGTTTACTGATGTTCAGAGGGAACCTGCTCTCTTTCAGTTTGTGCTCTCTGCCTCTTGTCCTGTTGCTGAGCACCGCTGAAGAGAGCCTGACTCCATCTTCTTTGCACCCTTCTCTCAGGTCTTTGTGTGTTGGTGAGATTTTCCACCTCTACCCCTAAGCCTTCTCTTCACTAGGCTGAACAGTCTCAGCTCACTCAGCCTTTCCTCATAGGACAGATGTTCCTGCCTCTTTATCTCCTTTGTGGCCTTTTGTGGACCATTTACTATTTTCAGTATTTTTGTCTGTCTTCTACTGGGGAGCCCAGAACTGGACCCAGTACTCCAGGTATGGCCTCACCAGTGCTGTTTAGATCACCACCCTCAACCTGCTGGCAACACTTCTCCTATAATGCAGATGATGATACTGTTGGTTGGCTTATTTTCAACTTAGTGTCCGCCAGGACACCCGGGTTCTTTTCTGCTAAGCTGCTTGCCAGCTGGGTGGCCTCCAGCATGGGGGTGCCTGGGTTTGTTCCTCTCCAGGTGCAGGACTTCCTTGTTGAACTTTATGAGGTTCTTGTCCCATTTCGCCTGCCTGTTGTTGGGATGGCAGCATGTCCCTCTGGCGTATCAGCCACTCCTGCCACTTCATCGTTTTTTGAAGACTTCCTGAAGGTACACTCTGCCCCATCATCGAGGTTATTAATGAAGATGTTAGATAGGATCAGACCCAGTATTAACTCCTGGGGTACTCTGCTAGTTAGGTGCTTTCAACTAGACTTTGTGCTGCTGGTCATCACCCTCTGGGCCCATACATTCTGCCAGTTTCCCTCATCCTATCTGCTCATCCTACCCATACATGAACAAGTTGTCCATGAGTATCTTACTGGAGACAGTGTTAGAAGCCTTCCTGAGACTTTATTGTAACCTAACTGGGTATGTTTTGTTAGGTTCCATTTATGTTCTTTCTTTCCCAGTTAATGCTCTTCAGGTTTATGAGAGAGGTAGAAAAAAGTGTTAGCAATCATGACTGCTTGTAGATGTTTGTATGAAAACTGATGTATTGGTAGGCTTGACAAGCTATTTTTATATGGTGTTGTGATGAAGAACTGGAACACATTTTTGCCTTTTTGGATAGCTTTTCCTTTGTAGATTTACTGGAACCTTAATTATTGACTGTGCTGCCCTGCTTGTTAAAAAAAAAAAGTAGTTAAAATTTAGGATGTATGTAGAATAAAAAACTCATGTCACATACAAAAAACAGAATGCATCTTTCATATGAAAAGAGATTTTAGGGAGGTCCTTTATGTTATACTTTTTTTTGTGTTAGGTGATATTTATCCATGATGTTTCTTCTACTTACCGAGTACCAATCCTGTTGGAGGAGCAAGGTATCATTAAGTATTTTAAGCAGAGGTTAAACTTACCTATTGATGACCAGCCAAGTGATCTTCTAATGAAATGGAAGAAAATGGCCGACAGGTATTCTAATTCCTGCT
>NW_009952690.1:936037-968712 GCF_000747805.2 Chaetura pelagica
GCTGCTTTTTCTAGAAGTGTTTTAATGAAAGTTAGGTTTTGAGCTGCTGTGAAGTCACCAAACTGGACTGGGGTCAGTAGCATGCTGCTTGATCAATATGTGTGAATTATCTGTGTTTAAAAAAGTTGTCAGTTTTGAGATTTTAGAAGATACTTTGTGGAGTTAAAGAAAAAGCAAACTGATAGAATGTTTTCTTTGTGAAAATTGGTGTAATAACAAAAAAACTTGGTTTTGACAGGTATGAAAGGTTGCTGAAGGTGTGTTCCATAGCTCTCGTTGGCAAGTACACAAAGCTAAGTGATTGCTATGCATCTGTTTTCAAGGCTCTGGAACACTCTGCGCTGGCAATTAATCACAAACTTGAATTAATGGTGAGGATATTTCTGGATTTTGCTTTCAGGAATATTTTGAATATACTTTATTAGTTCCAGACATGTGAGGCAGCTTTAATTCATGTGGAAATTAGGAAATGAATCATTGCAGATAAACACAGACTGGCCAGGCATCTAATTTTTTAAAATAAATGTTTACAGATTTAATTATATTATTTGGAACTAAACTTATCTGATAGGAATACTGCAATTACCCAAAACTGCATCTGATGATAAAGCAGTTTTTACCTGCAAATTTCTATTTAGTATCAAAGATGGGTTTCATGTGTTCTCATGAGACTGCTTATCATGCTAATGAGGTTAGCTTAAAGAGAGGAGAAAATAAGTACATTGAAAAGTAGTTTAGTTTCTTTTTAAAATCCGGTGCCAAAAGCTGTTGTTCATAATTTCATTTAATATTCTGAGAGCTGTCCATTTTCTTTTAATCAGGATTCTAATGATACCGGAAGTGGGCCATAAACATAGTTTCTTCAAAATAGTCTGGGGCAGATATGCAGTGTGGAAGTGTGTATTATTATCACTTAATAGGTACACAGGACATTTTAGCAACTTGCCGTAGCAAGACAGTAATAAATGGTCGCAAAGAATAATCAGTGACACATTGCTTTAGAGTGATTCATTAAATGCTATAAGATCAATTGATCAAAGTGGGCAGATGCAAGCTATACTGCAGTCAGTGATATGAAAAAATTGAATATATTAGAGTGAAAGTTTCACTGTGTCAGAAGTCATGCATGGGTCACTTAGATAGTGCTTGGGCAAGGAAAGCAGGCTGTTCCCACTCAGCTCTAGGAAGTTTGTCACTGGAACTAACCACTTTTTGACAAGTAAGGTCTTTAGTATCCAGGTGGCTTAACAGGTTGCTGAAGGCAGCAAGCCAAAGATAGTGGCACCATTCTGTTGTATCAGTCCATCCACCCCAGAAAGAAGCAATGGGAGCACGCAGAACAACCAGGGATGCATATGTGCTTCTTTAATGAAGTATGGAGTGATGAATACATGGGAATCCTGTTTCCAGTGATATTGCCAGTGTCTTTTGGGAGAAGATAAGTTCCATAAGCCATGAACACTGAGTACTAAAGGACTGTCTTTTATATCAGAAACATACTTCTGTTTATATCACCTCAGGTGTTTTCAGCGTCTTGGTGGAGAAGGTGACTAGCCCTGTAACAAGATAACCAATTATGTTTTGTACCCTTCCATCACTGCTTGGTTCTGATGTTCTAATGTCAATTCTTACTGTTAATCAGATGGTGAAGCAGTTGCAGCAGCTTGTGATGATGTAGAATGTACTTTTTGCTGTAGTTTGTGCTGTGTGGGCCCTGAAATTGCCCTATTGTTTTCTCACAGTTTCATTCTACTGCTTGTCTCAGGCCCATCAGTCAGCTGCAGATCCTCATATTTTGCTTCTCATTATTGGTGCATCAAGAACCTTTTGAAGTAGTGGAGGCATGCAGAGGTGCACAAGCAAAAGCTAACCTGAACTATTTTTTTCAGTAGGACTTCTTTATTGTGAGAAGTGGGTTAATTTATTTTCTGGAGAGGTGGAAGAGGCCCGTCCTATCAAGAAAAAAGGAAAAAAACTACAGAAACTGATTATCTCTAGTGTCCTTTTACTCTTGTCCCCTGCAAGATATCATAGAATCATAAAATGGTGTGAGTTGGAAGGGACCTTAAAGATCACCTAGTTCCAACCCCCCTGCATGAGCAGGGACACCTCCCACTAGACCAAGTTACTCGAAGCCCCATCCAACCTGTCCTTAAACTCTGCCAGGGATGAGGCTTCCACAACTTCCCTGGGCAACCTATTCCAGTGTCTCACCATCTTCACGCTAAATAATTTCTTCCTGATGTCCATCTTATATCTCCCCTCTTCCAGTTTAAAGCCATTACCCCTCATCCTATCACTCCATGCCCTTGTAAAAAGTCCCTCCCCAGCTTTCCTGTAGTCCCTTCAGTTACAGGAAGGCTACTATGAGGTCTCCTTCAAGCCTTCTCTTCTCCATGCTGAACAACCCAAATTCCCTTAGGCTGTCTTTGTAGGAGGGGTGCTCCAGCCCTTTGATCATCTTCATGGCCCTCCTCTAGACTCGTTCCAGCAGGAGGAGGATCTAAGGAAATGGCAGGTTGTCAGCCTCACCTCATTCTCTGGGAAGATTATGGAGCAAATACTCCGAAAGGTTGTTTCTGTGTGCATGAAAATCAAGGAAGTGGGAACAGCCAGAATTAATACCTAGAGATTTTCAGATCCTTATTGGAAATGGCTCTGAGTAATCTCCTTTAATATGACCAGCTATGAGCCAGGGTTTGGGCTAGAGCCCTTCCAAGGCCCTTTCTGACCTATTTTATTCTGTCACTAAATACTTTATACTGGCAGCTGCCTAGTGGAAAATGGAAGTTTTTATGATATGTAAAATAAAAAATATGTAAAATAAAAAAAGAAAAAGAAAAAAAAAAGTGAAAGGCACCAAGTCTGCAAATGCACATTAGCATTGTGTGCAGCTAACCTGAAGTTTGGTGGAGCTTTTACATTAACAATCATGTCAATCAACAGTTGCTGAAGCTCCAGTGCAGTACTGAAATCTTAATAGACAATGGCTCCTACTGCACTTACTTGCATATGCTAACCTTGTTTTTAGTGTTTTTGTCCAAAGGCTCTCCATATAATCCTGTGTTCTGCTTAATATTGTATGTGGCATCCAGCTCAGACACTAGCATCCACATGACTGACTGGAAAAATTTTGATGCTGCTTGAAGTGATAAATGTGCTGGCCTGGTATGTTTTGCAAGGAAACCACAATTAACTTTGACTGTAATTAGTTCCTCTTTCCAACCTCCCAGCATGACAAACTGTCCTTTTAGTTTATCCTATAGTAACCTACCAGTATAGAATAACAGCACTTATAAGTAGTTATTTTTCTGTTTTATGTTTTCATGGCTTCCAGAGTGTGGAAAAAAGTGGAAAATGTTTGCAAGAAGGCAGCCCTGTCTGGAAAACTTTCAGCAGCCTTCTTGGTTTCATTACTCTGCACACAAATTTGAGTTCTGTTATTTCAGATAATCTCATTTTTATGGGGGTTGGATGCTACAGCAGGATGCTATTTTTTATATTATTCAGAGAAAAAGACTGCCAAAACCAAGAAACAATCTCTCATCTTTTGTGTCCCCAGTGCAGTACATAGCTGCCTCACTCATTTACTATAGTGGTACCTCAGGAGATGTGCATATTAATGGCAGCAATCTAATGAAGTATTTCTAGTAGGACATAATAATGAGTCTGCCTTCCTCTGTACACTTGATGCTTTCCAGGAATGACTTTCTCGTAGGTCAGACAGTGCAGGTTTATCCAGTCCGTGATAAGATTAGATAAACTGCGGCCCTGAAAATCTAGGAAGGTGAACATCCTGCCCACATCTTGTTTGGATGTCAGGATAAGGTCAGGAACACTCCTTCAGTGGTGCCCTGATTTCCGTAGAAAGAAAACGTGAGTGTCCAGGTATGGAGCATTCTACCAAATCTGCCTACCTGCAGGACTGTGGGCAGACAGAGCTTTGGAGCTATGTGCCAAGAAAGAGGCATGGATTGTTGCAATTAGAGCAAATACTGGGTCTTCAGTGACATTGTTACAGGTTTATTGGGAAATTCACTTGAAAGTCTAATAGGTTTGTCTTAATGCTATGAAAAAGTTGGTTATATAGTGTATGCTGCTCTTTCTGTGGCAGAAAATACTATTTTATTGTGTTTTTTTCTTTACTAGTACATAGATTCAACAGAACTGGAACGTTCTACAGAAGCAGAGAACTCTGTGAAATATCACCAGGCATGGCACAAACTATGCAAAGCAGAGTAAGTGGCATTGGGTGTTCTGTATTGTGATAATTATTTCATGTGGTGAAACATGCTTCAGTAAACAATTTCTCATTGCATCCAAACTTCCATTACTTATGCAAAGGGATAAATGTTCACGGTTGGTGACAAGCTTCAAACATAGCAAATTATAGTATCAACGTATATGCTCAAACTCTGCTTTAATCTCTTTAGATAACTTCCAGTTCTTTGGCTGGATTTGTGGTTTGTTTGGGTTTTTTCAATAG
This sequence comes from Chaetura pelagica, assembly GCF_000747805.2. Lineage (NCBI taxonomy): Eukaryota > Metazoa > Chordata > Aves > Apodiformes > Apodidae > Chaetura > Chaetura pelagica. The sequence goes on from NW_009952690.1 coordinate 940,524, forward strand.
CTAGACTTTACAGTGCAGGTCAGTTGTCAAAGATTTTTCTTTGTCTACATGCATTATAGTGAAAGGTAATTAGAAAAAAGCTTAGTAAATACTGGGGATGCTCTGCAAATGTCTCTGTTGAGAATCATTGCCAGGATTTCAACTTGCATATGTAAAGGGACGTTGTTTGTTGTCAAAATGCATTTCATTTCTTCAGTGTTATTTAGTAGACACAAAGTTTTGATGTTAAAATCCTAGAATAGTGAGTACGTAGCTGCTTTATTTAGGCAGTGGAAATTTCACTGTGAACCATGAGGTGGGTGAGATGAGAATTGGGATGGCTAGATGGGACAGCTCTCCAAATTTAGAGTTACATTTTGTATAGTCTGTATGGTCACACCAAACGCCTTATGTGCATTGTACTTGCTTTGTTATAACCTCAATAATCTGTCTTCAATTTGTATGGACTTCGTTTACTGGCTTGATTCTACACGTTGTTTGCTTTATATATGGCTGTCATTACAGTGGAATTCTGGTCCCAGGAGGGTTTGGAATTAGGGGAACAGAAGGCAAACTTCAAGCTATCTCCTGGGCACGAACAAAGAAAAAACCTTTTCTTGGTAAGATAATTAGAGTCAGAAATTATTGTGTTTTGAAGGTGTATAGCAAGCTAATTGGTTTGATTTAAAAAAGAAAACGAACGACAAGCACACACTAGGGAAGGATCCTATCTTAGGGAAATATGTGTGCTGTTGTGAATATTTGCCTTGTAAATAATGCCCAGGGTCATAGGCATGTGCTACATCTGCTGTATAAAGGAGGAAGAAAAAAACTATCTCCAATCCAAAGGTTTATTTGCTATATTCACATTTTATGTGGACAGTCTTTGCTTCCTGTTTTAATTAAATCAACATCATTATAGATATTAATCAGTGTGCAAAAAAACAATAGCTGTCATTGGACACATTCACTATATTAAATATTTCTTAATTTACTGGTATATTTTATTATGGTAAAGGCTAAAGATGCTTTCTGACCTATAAGCTAAGTGCTGTTTGTGTAAGTGCCTCTGAAGCTTTGGTTCTTCACTGCATTTCGTACCATTTTCTAAGTGACTACTTTTTCTAGTTGCCAAAGAAAAATTTGAATCTGCATATACCCAGGCTTTCAGCTTCTCTTCGTCTTTATACTAATTACTGGTAAATTAGATGAGAGGAAAAAAAAAATTTGAAAGGGCTTAAAGCACACAATTTTGTCGCATAGTATTTACTGGGTGCCAAGTTTGAAGGGTGAATTTACACTGAGAAGCCATTTTTGCTTTAGCTTTTTGTAAAGTCTGTGTATATACACTGAATACCAAGATTTCAAGCAGTCAGGTTGAAGACAGAACAGCAATACTTAGTCCTGCTCTTGGACCTGTTAAAATCTGGGGGTTTTGTTTTCTCTTCTAGGAGTTTGCCTGGGAATGCAATTAGCAGTTGTGGAATTTGCAAGAAACTGTTTGAATTGGAAAGGTGAGCTCTGTATGCTAGTGTGAATATGATATGCTTAGAAGAAATTTTGTTCTGTCTGTGAAATGTGTATCTACTACTAGGACTATAATGTAGACCCTGTGATCATTAGGTACTTAGCTCTTGCAACATGGTCATTTTTAGCAAAGCACCCTGTGTTACCTGTCTGTAGGAACTTTTATTGTGCAAATTGTTTTAAACCTGCTCCCTGATCTGAGGAGCATAGAAGAAAGTGTGCTTACAGTTCTCCTCTGTTGTCTCTTTCTGGAATGTGCAGGTGGTGAGGAGTAAAAACTGAGAAGTGGTTTTCTCACTTGATTTCATTAATTGGATTAGCCAAACCAATAGCCATTGCAGTAGTAGTATGAAGAGATTTAGCTAACCAATGAATTTCTACCAGTAAGAGCTAAGACAAAAAGGTTTTGGGAAGTAGGGAAAAGGAGTGTGTGTGCCTGAGGTCATATGCTTCCTGTGGTTGCTTCAGAAGTGGTGCAGTAGGTGTTTCAATACACAAGATTTTAGCTTCAATGCAGGCAAGCCTGGAAGTGCCACAGAACAGTTATGGTAAGTTTGTAGTGCATGTAGAGCAATGAAAATATACTGTGTTTGTTTTGAACTTCTGTTTCAGATGCAAATTCTACAGAATTTGACCCAGACACAAAAACCCCTGTTGTAAGTACTGATTTTTTTTTTTTCCCTGCTGCATGTGCTTTGTGGACATGTCCCAAAAGCAGGGTCCGTTACCCAGTGTGCAAGAAGCTGGTCAACACAGAGTTGATATACTTGCTTTAATATTGAAGTATAAGGGCTGCTTATATACACAGAAACATGTAAAATTACTTGAATTGTATTCTCTCTTGTATACACGATTGGTTAACTAGTTCTTTGCTTCCATTTAAAGTGAAAATGCTTAAAAATTTACTGTGCAGGCTTAAAGAGCAGGGGTTTTTTTGTTAGTCCCTCTTTTTTATTTGTCCCTCTAGCCTATGGGTCGGTATTTTAGTATGTTAATATGGAATATTAATATGGTGAGTCCAATTAGTCAGTGTTTTCCACCTACTGCTGAAGGCTATAATCAAGATAAGTTGTGGGGAGTAGTCCCTTCCATTCTTTTCATCTGTCTCACAGGCCTGTTTCTCAAGGACAGGCTATTGTCTACTAGGGATGTGCTTTTCTCTAATTTTTGCTGGTTCAGTGTTACATAAGCTCTGTTTTTGTTCTGTGTGTTTCTTTGTATTTTTCTATGTGATTTTTGCCAAAAAAAGTATCAATTAATTTCAGTTAATAACAGTCATCGAACATGCATCTAACGTACCTCTGTGTAGTTAAGGTCTATCTGTATTTTCACAAGACACAAAGAGGTATTTACTGTCCCTATCTATTGTGTTTAAAAATACATTTTCTTTTAATAGTCCCTTGCCTTCACCTGCTTGCTTCTATGGTTTTCCTAGTAATCCTTAACCTTTTACATACATTTATATTTTGATAATAGCTTTGTGCTAAACCCTTCCTCCCCCGTGCATCTCACAGTCCTCCTTTTCAGAAAAATTTCAATGCTATAGATACGGCAGGATTCTCTGTGTCACATGGCAATGGTAGAATTTTGGAGTGCAGATAATCCAGTTATCTCCTAGTTCAGGGGAGTATGGTATCACATTGTCATAATAGTAAAACTTAATAATGATCAGTAAGAGAGAGTTTTTAAGAAAATGAAAAAGAGAAGAAAACTGGGTGAGAAATAGTCGTATCTTGGTGTAAGATGTAAACATCTGTTGTAGTGATAAATGGGTTTCTCATAGTGACCTCCTGCCTCTGAATGAATTTTCTTCAAAATAGTTTCGTTGGGACTTGTAAGTAAAATGTATTTTTTCTGCATCTGCTTAGTCTGAAACATGCAAATAGAAGGTTTTTAAAGCATGTCACCTGTTTTTCAAGGTTGTGCATAAGTGAGATCATCTGGTCTGAACTTTTGAAGGTGAATTAGAAACCTTCAGAGCTTTAGCACAAGATTTGCTGCTAAAACTTGATGGTGTTTGGAAATGTCCTCAGCGAACAAAGGTAAACTTTGCATTTGGCGTCAAATTTGTGAGTTTGCCATTGTAAGAGGTCTCTTCCTTCACCCTTCTTGAATATATGTGAAGACATACTCTTTTTCTAGAAGGGCCATTTTCATAATAACAATGTTTTGTAAAATGTGAAAGGTGTTGGAAGGTTTCTGTACGTTTTTTGGGAAACGAGAGGTATAGTATGGAAGACAGATTCTGGAGTACCTTTGTTTGTAGGGCTTTTTAGTACCAGTTTTATTTAATTTCTCATGACTACATTTCAGCTGGTCACCACAGGTACCTTTTCCGGATACAGGCAGGCCATCAGGAGGGGGTGAGTCTCCTGTTGGAACTGCTGATTTCTCTCCATTATTCTTGTTCACAATAGCTGGCTCCAATGCAGAGCTCCACACTTAGCTGAAGCTAGGAACATGGATGCTTGTCTGCTGCACCCCTACCAGCAGTTTCCAGAAACTGTAGTGTGTATTAGTACACTATATCTAGGGCGAAATTTTATTCCATGAGTAATTAACTGAGTGGTTTGCATTTTGCATTCAAGGGCAAGCAAGGTTTATATGTTAAAGAGAAACGTGTGTGAACATAAAATTAAGAAAATAATGGAGTGAATATACATGTCATAGAAGATTAATACAGTGTTTTCATTGAAGCAGCATGCTTGCAAATACATAGAATGGATGTTATTTTGTTCTGAGCTATGTTAAAGTTCTGAAAGTGGTTATTACCAGCTGTATTTCAGCATCTTAATCTGATTTTTGACATCTCAGTTCTGGGCAAGAAACAGGTGTAAATCATTCCTAGGGGGAAATTTGCACTATTGATAATTATAACTGCTACCTTATCTACCTCAGCAGAGTCCATCTTGTGCTAAAAACTGTTTAAATATTGCATATAATAACAAATCAATAAAAATGATTGGAAGAGAAGCAGATTAGTGAAGGTCGTGATCTACTGAACAGATGTGGATATTTCATTATCCAAGAAAGTTAATTGGAAACACTGTAACAGCTCTGGTAATATCTTGTGCTGCTACGGAGTGGTTCATCTGACTGCTAACTTGGGACCAAACCAGTGTACTCTTCTTTTGGTTTCTGCTCCTTTGGAAACTAAAGAGGGAGAAGAATGACATTGATGAGGCAGTAGTTTTATTTTCTTTTCCTTTAACACAAGTTATTGTACTATAAAAGAGGATCATCTGCATTAGTAAGAAAGTTTTGAGCATTGTAAAAGATTTTTATGTGTTGGGCAATTGTGACTTGTTCTGCTTTGAACAATAAGAAATGCACAACTGAACATCCAAATGGAGTTGCCTGCAATGCTGATGAGCTGCTTCATTTTAACTGTTCATCTCTTTCTACTGATTATCATTATAACAAGGTTGCTCAACCTGAGTTCTGCAAAAACACCATTAATAGCTATGTGGGAAGGAAACTGTAAGCCTGTATTGCTTGGTTTGGGGATTATTGATGTCGATTGTATTGACATGTAAGTAACTGTGGTTGTTAGAGAGTTAAGATTTCAAATACCTGGGAAAAATAATAGTCTCTGCATACAAGAAATAGAAGTTAATGACTTAATAATGTAAAACAGGTAAAGTTGTGATTTTAAAATACTGTAGGGGAAAAATAATATTCCTGTAGCTGCCTATCTGTGTGATGAAAACTTAAAGAAAATGAGACCTAGAATTTGCAAACATTAATAAGCTGTGATTTATAAGCTGTATTTGAGAGATTTAAAGTTGCTATTATATATTTGCATTTAGGCTTAAATTAAAATCTGTACTCTGAAGAAAAAAACCAACCAACAACCTCTGATACGGCAGTTATCTATATTCACCCAGCCATACCATCAAAATGCCACCTGAGGATTTTGGTTTTAGTTCCTCTTTAACACGGGTTTAATTTTGGTAGGGAAAATGAGAGGGATACATGAGCACTGATCACAGTCTTTTGAGTTCTTGGTCTCTTCTTGGTTGGTTATTTGCAGGTCATGTTTCTCATTAGATATTCTTAAGCTTTCTGCTTTACTTTCTAGTCTTTTGGATAATAGGGATAGGTAAATTGTTATTATTTGCAGGAAGATAGCAGTTCAGAAAAGTAATGCATTTGCTTGAGAGCGTTGCTTAGTATGAGTTTTCTGTTGCAAATGATAATTTTAAAATTAACTCCTTTAAAGGGAAACTGGATAGTGTCTGAACTGCTAATGAGCTGGATTCACTGGATAGCAAAAGAGCTACTTGTTTTTTTCCATATCCCTCATCTTCTTCTGCTATTAAACTTAGACTTACTGTTTTGTATGAGCCTTGTAATGATGTTATTTGTCAATTCTATTGCAATTGCATCTACTACCATTCTAGGTAAGAAAGAGCCTCTTTCCAGAAATAATTCTAATGCACTTTAATTTTATTTTTTCTAAAATCTAATTTTAATTGCGGCTATTGTTTTTCATGACCTATTGCATCTTTGTAAGATCACGAAACTTCAGATACTGCATCGAGTAAAGTAAGTGCATTTTTTTCTGTGGACTCAAGAAATTGTGCAGAAATAGATTTTGCCAGTAGGTGACGCTCTTACAACGTTTGTTTCTTGATGCCCACTTTTCCTATTCAGGATGCTAGTAACCTGATTTAATTAAAGGTCTTCAAAGGTTGTCTAATGGATGAAAAGAAATGGATGCCCCGCTCATGTAAAAGCACCTCTTGCAAGTCTGTGGTTTTACTTAAGGCTGTAAACTAGATAATGTAGCTGAGCAGGCAATTGTGTGTGGGATATATTTTGGTTTGTAACAAAGCATATTGCTAATTTTAAATAAGTTTTTTCATAAACCACGCAAAAGTAATAAATATTATTTTCTTTTCTTCCAAGAAAGGCAAGATATTTTAACAGCTGAAGAATGACCCAGGAGCCTGTTAGAAGATGCATATAATATTTAGATATAATAGTTTGAGGCTTCTAGTCATGCATTGCTGGTGTACAGTACTTTATTCCTCATTACATGAAGGGGAAGTTCAGGGTTGGGAACTGCTGTAGTGTGGGATCTTGAATACACTTGAGAAGCTTTGCAATTAAGTAGAGTCTTTAAATCCTTAAGTAATTCTGAGATCTAACTGGTTTATCAGGATAATGGGTGATGTTGGTGTTAAAATTCAGTCAAAAATTCCAAGTTCTGTAGTGGGATTAGTGGCTAATCACTAAAATTACTTGTTGTCAAAATTTCCATTCTTCTAATTTCTCTTATTTTTGTCTAGTATCCTCTTAAAGAAAGTAAAAATTCCCATGAATTACATGTGTGAAAATATATATGTCACAAGGAATTGTGCAATGAAAAAGTTAAAACTGTTCCACATAAATATGATGAATGTTTTAATTGCAACAGCAATCACTCAACTGCTATATTTATTTAGGTGTTCCTTTTATGAGAGTAATAACAAAAAAGTGCATCCTTATGTAAATATAATTTAAAATGAGTATATTCATATTTAGCATTGTTACATTGTTATTGAACATAAGTACTTTATGTTTAAAAAATTGGAATTGTTTACCATATGGAAGTGTTGTCTTATGTGGATGATGAAACTGAGCTGGGAGGAGTATTGAGTAGTATATGCCAGGGGATACTCCTCAGATGGAATGATACCTCTTTCATTTTATGTGTTTTAGAAACCATTTTATTTGAATTGCTCTAGACATCAAAATAATAGCTCAGGAAAAGCAGGGTTTGTTAAATTGCACTTTCTTAAATGTAGCATGAAATAGGTAGTTCTGAGTGAGGCAGTTTAGCTGGAAAGTGTGGAAAGTAACACAGTACACGACATACTTTGTTATATGTCAAATCTTTATTATGTACCTTTTAAAATGTTAACAAATCTGTGGGTTTAGGTGTATGTATAATATACACCAACACTGGGCTCTTCTTCAAAGCAGTGATACTCATTCTTGCAGATGCCTTACTGTCCTGTACCAGTTATCTTTCTTACAAGCATCACAAATTCATCAAAGGTGACACTTCCATCATTATTTTTGTCCAATGTTTTAATTAAGTTATCAAGTGAGAATGTATCCTGTTTTCATAGGAAAAGAATTAAAAGAAAAGAAAAAAGAAAGATAAATTATTGCCACGACTATTTTCCTATGAGGAATATTGCCAATAAGTAATGTAGTCAATAACAGTCAGTGTTATTTGGAGGTGTTGTATCTACCAGTTTTACTGGCTAAACTAGAAATACAGTGTCTGCTATCACCTGTCAAAAATGTTACTACAGATATGATAACCATTTAAGGAATATTGTATCAAGTATTACTCAGGTTACTTTCAGCCTTGCGGATAAATACGGAATTTAGGAAATGGAGTAGATGGAATAGCTGCAGCATGTACATAATCACCAATAAAAATCTACTGCTTTATTAGATGCTAATTTGGACCCTGCATAGACTAATTGTAAATGTCACTACTTTCATTAGGCTTTGGACCAGAACCTGAGAGTCTCTTTGCCTCCCCCTTTCACTTCTTTACTGGGAATACTGTATTCACTGTTGAAAAAAATCTTGCTAGTGTATTAAATCTAGTTTAGGTTATTAACTCCTTTTATTTGTTGTGTCTGGTAAGAGTGCATGAAACACCTTGATGCAGTGAGTATTCTGATAACATTCCTGATCAGTTAAATTACATAATGTAAAACCAATTTTGGTTTATAATTTAGATTTTTAATTTTTTTTCTTCATACTTTATATATGTTTTCTAATGTCATGTCCTGCTATTATGTTGATTCATAATGGTGCCATATATTTCTGCAAATAGAGCAGATGTTTGAAAATGTCTGATATCTAGACAGAAAACTTCAGTAATGCATTTTCTGAACACTTCAATTTACACATATCTAGGAAAATGGGTATGGTTCTACATTTTCTTCAGCTAAGATAAAAAGCATTGTATTTCTGAATTTACCATCACATTTCCTATTAATTTTTAGCAATTAATTTCTGACATGTTTTTTTAAGGGAAAAAAACCGTTGTTTTTCAAAATTTTATTTTCAATTAGCCACTTCATATTGATGCAGTGACTAAATTGAATTACTGAAGTCCTCCAAATACTGGATTTTCTACTGAGATGCAACTTCTTTTAAACCTTTAGCAAAAATTGCTTTTGTCAGTTACACAGATTTGTCTAAGAAAACAATCTAACAGTCCAAATCTAGTTCAGGAAAGGTCTGGCAGAGAATATATTTGAAATCAGAATCTAGAATTTTTTTTTTTCCAGCTACAGGAAATGGGTATTTCTCTCTCTAGCTTGGTGACATCTCTTTTCTCTACTTGGTATCTTTGTGGAATATTTAATCTTCTTTTATTTTGTGGTTGTGGGAACCTGATCTAGGTAGAAGCTGGCTCATGTATATTTTCAACTTGTCCTACTAACTTACTTGGTTTATAGGTTTTTCTGTTTTCTAGATTCATGGTTTATTACTTAGATTGAAACAAAAATATTTTATAAGATTCTGATGCAATATTCTAGGTTGAATTTGGTTTACATAAACCCAAACAAAACATCTTAGATTTTTACATTGTATTTCATAGGGCTTTGTTATGAGCTCCCTATCCCCAGATGTCTGTTTGGAGCTACTGTCCATGAATGTGAATTAAGTTTTATAAGCTAACCCTTATTTAAGGATTATTTTTGGCATCAGTGAAACACAAAAGGCACAAAAATCTGTCTTGCAAAACAGAATCATAGAACGTCATTGCCTGTTTTTCCTGTCTTATTTCATGGGAAGCACAGTGAATATAGTGAGAGTGTCACTTACCTTCAGGTATTGCGCAAATTGATTCTGAAGTAGGTTTTTCAGTCCAGCAATGGACAGTGCACTGGTGCTACCCTCCATTAAAGCATACTGGGTAAAATATTTCAGAAGGTTGTCATTGAGTAAATGTTCCATGTTTCTCAGATTTCTTCTTGAAAAATACCTGCAAACACAGCAGACAGTAACAATCCTGTGCATCAGAATTTTGAAATGCATCTAACAATCTATTCCATTGGTTTAACTAAGCATATGAAATTATTAATACTTAACCTAGATGAAAAGAGGTGGTGTTTTTTTTTTTGCCTGTGAAACTGGATCAACTTTCCCATGAAAGAAAATAATCTACATTGCCTTCAGAGATTGGAAACACCCAGTAAGTTTAGGTTATACTTACCTCACTCAAAATCCAGAGCTTTCAAATGTATCCAGCAGAAGTAAGAGTCTCAGGTTGGGGCAACCTTTATAGTTGCTTGCGTGCTCCACCCTAATTATGAAACTAGCATTTGTCATTGAGTCAGTGCACTGTTTTTGTTGTGTTGTCAATAGTCAAAGGAATAGGATACTATTTCTTTGTAGAAATGAGTATTTTTTTTTAGTCTCTGAAATGGATTGGCATCAGCATCCACCCGTGTGCTTGATGTAGATTTTACTTTATAGGCCATCCTGGAAAGGTTTTATGTCTTAAATTTGTGTATTTTACACATCAAGATGTCCCACACTGAAAGAAGTCTGAAAAAGGCTCTTACAGGGATATATGTAACATTGGTTACTTTAATGGACTTTTGGAAAATGTTGAATATAAATTGGTTTTAGAAAGAGACAGATAAATAAAATATGGAGAAGCTACTTGCCCTTTGTGCAAGTTGGTAATCTCCAATACCAAAGCCGCTTCTCCATTATTTTTTGTTTTTGTTTTTTTTTGTTGCTATTCTTGACACAAGAGTGATGAATTTGCTCTGGGATAAAGCTTTGGTGGGTAGTGTTAAGAATCATGGTGTGAATGGGAGTAGACTGAAGCATTCTAAATTTGAAAGGTGAGTGTAAGGTTCTGAAAAACAGTTCCATCTTGGGAACACGTTCAAAACTGAGTATTGACTTCTGCAGGTTCTGAAATCTTGTACTGTTGATGGTTTGTGGGGTATTTTTTAGTGATATTCAGACCACGGTTGATGCTTCATAAACTAACACTGCTGGTTCGGCAACAGCTGAGTTGCTGACTCTGGCTGTGATTTCTACATTTCACTTGATCTGCCTGATGTCTGCTATTGTCATTTTTTGGTGCTTAGCTCCAGGGTCACTTACTAACCTTTTGCCTTGTGCATAACTCATAACTGAGCCCAGAACTTTGTGGGTCTATCAGAGGTGTATGGGTTGGGAGGGGTGTTTCTGGAACTGCAAGTGTATGGTTCTAGGGTTCCATGACAGATCAGTAGGTTTCCTGAGGAGAATAGGCAAGCTTTGCTAGATGAGTCATGTCGATACGCACCTTGCATTAGCAGTTTGCTTGCATGTGCTTTTACTTACTTCCCAAAGTGTCAGAGACATTATTAAAAGAGTCCTCTAGTGCTCATATAATACATTCTTTGGTTTGCCCTAGGGTGGGATCACTAGTATTTAGGTTACATGTCTGCTTAACATTTTCTTATCCGTCTTAAATAATGGGGAGTCCACAACCTCCTCATCTGGTCTGCTCTTTGTGGTTCCTTATCTTAATTATAATCTTAATTATTACTTATGCCCATTAGTAATATATATAGTTATAAATATATAAATATTATAGTAATATATATAAAATATTAATATATATAAAAAACAGTAATTGCTGCACTTAGTTCTGCCACCACAGATATGGCCTTTAACATATCAGAGGAATCCCTTGTCTTCCTTTTTTGTGTCAGAAATCCTTGCTAGTTCACTCTTCCTTTAGGAGTCCTGCTTTTTGGGCCTTCTCATCTTTTCTTTCCTTTCTCCAGTTGGTTCCCATCCTGCGTGAGATGCCGTGTCCAAAGCTGCACAGCTCGTGGTATTGCAGATTTAGTGCCTGAAGCACTTTGTTTATCAGGAGAACCCGTATGCCATTTTACAGAGAGGTGCCAGGCTACAGGTCTTTTTTTCTAGTGGATGACTTTGTCAAGTTTCTTGACATTTTATTTGCAGCTAGTTTTGGAGAGGACAAGTACACTGCTTTCAAATTTATCTTAAAAACTTGGCATTGGCTTGAAAGTCAGAGAACTGTCGCCAGGCATCCTTCAGTCTTTCCAACTGAGAGGTGAAGCTGGAAATGCACTTTCTTGTGTTTTTGCTTTTTTGGCTCAACAGAAAGTCAGGAGCTGCTGCCATCATCACTAGTAGAACCTCTACTGCTGCTGCTATAGTTGGTGGTAGTAGTGCAAGCAAGTCTGGGAGTCCTGATGTAGAATGCATTGGGTTAGGGCAGGTCCTGCTCTCCAAACTGGGATATGAACTGCATGACGATGAGATAATCCTAAGTGTCTTTGTCTTCCTCTTCTGTCTGCAAATAAAATGAAAACCAAACATCTGTCTCTTTCTCCTACCATCCTGTTTTCCACCTTTGGTAGATGGTGAAAGTTCAGTATCAGTGCATGACCAGGTGATCCACTGTCCTCATCTGCTAATTTTCCTTGCCTACAGCTCCTGCCTGTGTTAGCCCTAGCATGCTTAATGCTTTTTTTGGAAGCAGTATCAGGAAGCTAGTGTGCCTGACATGCATTGTTGGTGTTAACAGTATTTCCAAAACTTTTTAGGTGTTAAGCTGACTGATTTCATTTGTACCAAGGGCACCTCTGTCTCTTGAAAATGTAGTAGTAAGATGCTTAATAATACGGAAGAAGAATTGTGTTTCAAGGAATTCAGCCTATTAACTGTGTTAATTTGTTAAGAGTTCATTAAGGAACACCACCTAATTACAAAATAGCACAACTAGTTTTACTGAAATGTCTTCCCATGGAAGTGATAGCCCAATGCCTGGAAATTTAGGTGACCTGCTCAAGAGCTGTGTGCCAAATCTGGGGATGAATCCAGTCTCTTCAGATCAGCTTTAGTCACACAGCACTGTAATCTATAAGAGGTTATCTGAATGAGAGAATGGCAGAGTTGGGATTTGTAGTTTCATCTCCCAACTCTTTGTTGTCTTCTCTTTAATTTAGACTACAATGCTCCCTTTGAATAATCTGTATGGCATCTCTGAATTCTGTATTGAAGTCAGCTACAGAACTCAGTGTGACAGGCCCCAGTACACTGTCTTTGCCAGAATACCCCTTTGTAGGACGTACGTACTATTCTGAAATAGGTGCAGTTTATCCAGCACAATCCACCAATGGCAGAGTGATAGCCAGGGGTAAGGAGTTCTGGTCACTGACCAAGAATTTGAGCAAAATCAGAGGAAGAAAATATATTACTGTTGCCACTATTAGATGATGTGTGACTAGCAGATAGCATTTTACCTATGCTGTAGAACAGTGCTTGGTATCAAGCTTTGATGTCTGTGCAAGCTGACTGCCAGTATAGAAGCAGCAATCTAGATTTGGTTAAAGTGCTTTGCTGCTCTTTCTTGGATGTATGTATATATATCATTCCCGCAGTTTATGATATAACTCAATTGGGTTTGCCCTGGGCTAGAGAAATCGTGTTAGTAAGCACTGTATCCTTTTGGAATGGACGTTTTCATTGTGGCTTAGATACAAAGCCATTAGCAAAAAAAGAATGAAGTTGATGATATTTTGTCTGTTCAGGGATGCACATCACACACATGTCCCTGTGATGGTTTTCTTTCAGTGATGGTGTCTGCAGATTCAATATTCATTCAAAATTGGCTGTTGCTGAATATTTCCCTAGTAAACTGCTTTGCTGGCATATTTGGAGCATGCAATTCCAAACACATTGGAGCGTAAGAGAATACAAGCCACAGTGATGACTAACGTTTGGGCACCACTGCGGGTGGTAGGAGTGCTGGAGCTTGTGGCATCATGGTCACATGGTCTTCATGCACGTTTGATTAAGTGAGGTGGTAACTCAGGTGGTATCTCTTTTACCCTTGTCATGTCCTTCCTGCCACCATTGATGGTGGAATGGTATGTGAATCTGCACTCCCTGTGCTGGACTATAAATTGAGCTGGTCTAAAAGTGGATTTCTGTGCCATTCAGTGACACTGTTGGAAGGGACAGGGCACCTTCCTCAAGGGTGGGGCTGTCACATGAAGGCAGCAACTATTTTGGTCACCCTCTTTAATTCTCTATTGATGGGTTAACACCCTAACCCTCCAGTACTTTTCCACCATCATCATTGTATTTTATTGTAGCAGCATGGCACCACTGTTACTTGTATCTGAGCCCAACTACTTTAAAGCTGCCTAAGAAATCTCTGTGAGGCTTATGTTACAGCCTGACCACAATGTAGAAATGTCTAGTGTCAAAGTGGAGTTAGCTATAATTGAGAACATGTATTTTTGAATGTTATATATTTGGAAAGAAAAAACAAAACACAACAAACAGGAGGTGGTTTTGTGCTTAGTTTTTACTTATTTCTTCATGTATACTGCTTATGCATCATCTCTAGCTTCCAGACATCAATCACTAGATCAAAGCCCTTTGCTAACTCCAGTTACTTTCTGGAGTGGAATTGGAGAAAGGTGATGGAACAATTTAAGTAAATTGGGCTGGATTCGGGGTTCTTTGGATCATACAGTTCTTTATCTGATTTGCAAAGAAGTCTTGCACAGGTGTCAAGTTGGATTTCCTATTGAGTAAATTATCAGAGTGGTATTTTTAGAGAACTAGTTATAAGTTATAATATGTAAGAAAGTATGAAGAATGTACATGTATCAGTCATGTCTGTTGTAAAATACCAGTTCCCACACTGCATCTGGAGTAGGGGATATGTAACATAACAGATCACTAGGAATAATTTTAAAATATATTTTTTTACTGTAGATAATTTGCAAATAATAAAAGGAAAGCCATGGAGATCCAGATGTATGCTGCTACCATGATGGGTGTTCAGTTTGGCTATAAGGGCTTTGGTGAGTTCTGCAGAGAATCAGTCCTGCGTCTGCAGTCTTCTTGCACCACCTGCAAAAAGGAAAAGGCTTTAAATTTGGGATACAGATAGTCATGGGACTTTTTTCAAGGTTTGTGTAGTCAGGTGTGGGAGAGCTAACTCTCTAGTGCAAATAGGGGAGTTGTGATAGAACATTTCAGTGTTGCCAGTGCCATGGGTTCTTACTGTCAGGCTATGAGGAGACAAAGGACAGATTGAGAGAGAAGCAACATCCAGATAACAAATTTTCAGAAAAAGATGAAATTATTATGGGTGAAAAGTTCAGCAAACTGCACTAACACATTTGCAGAGAATGTGGCATTGCTTTGAGGAATGGAATTGTTAGATGGAAGTTGAGGATGGGTTGTAAAATCCTTTGTGTGTCACAAGTGTTGAATTCCTTATGTCAAAATTGCCATTGTTTGTAAAACCTCCCGTGGTGATGCATAAAAGGGTTGTCTCATCTCACAAATTAAACTTGAACTATATGGGTTATCCTGATTAGAGTTTCTTCCAGGCCCTCCCTTGTGACATACACCTAATGAGACTTTGAAGGTGTTTCCCTAAACAGGGATGGGCGAGGCTGCTACAGGGATGAATGATTTAATATGATGCGCTACTTGTAGTCAGCTTTAAATTGGTCATGTGCTAGTCATTGTAGCTATATGTGTCAGCTTTTGCTGTCAAATGTACAAATCTGGCAGACAAGCTACTATTTCACTGAAAATTCCTGTGATGTAGATTCTGTGTTACACAAGGCAGTTTTGAGGGAAGATGTGTTTCAAGAAGAGGTTTTATCCTTCCACTTTCTGACCCTTGGTTTATGCAGCAGTGCGATAAGGTCATTATGGCCACAGCTGAAGTTTACAGCTAGCATAATGACTAAAACCCAAAACCTTTCTGTTCCTTCCTAAGCTTGGCTTTGCTTCTTGGAATCTTAAAGTAATTAAAAAATGCAGAAATTCTCTCCATTCCAGCAAAGCACATAGGGTTTTATGGAGGAGAGACATTTTGCTGAGTTTCAGGTAGGGTGAAGTCAGTATACGTAAGGTAATGCTGTACAAAGGGTTACTAGCAACTTCTTTATTTCTGTGGTGTGATTAAGTCTTCTCTCAGCTGTCCTCTGACCTTGGAAATGCTTGGACTCCTGAAATGTCTCAGCTGTCAGAATCTTAAGAACCCTTCTTCTGAAAAGAAAATTGATGTTAGAATCGAGTTCTGTAGTTTATTTTCCAGTGCACTGTATCAACCACATGGGCGTATAATCTGGGAATTACCTAGCCCTGAGATTCCTAAAATACTAGTACGAAACTCCTTTGCCCAGCTTTTGTCTCTCCTAGAAAGACCTGTAATCTGTTCTCATGCAAATCCAGCACTGCTGTCTGTCAATGTAACAATCTTATTAGTGAATCAGAAATTATATATCTGGTTGTCTCTATCCTGGAAAAGCCTAATCCATTATGTATTCTTACAATTTATGTTACATGATTTGATAGAAATGGGCCTGGTATAATGTGAGTTGGTGTTGCTTTATTTCCAAGCAAGCCTACACCTTGAGGTGGCATGGAGATTTAATAAGATACTCGTGATTCTCTTTGAGTCCATGTGGGGAAGATGAGGAGTCCTGGGTTCTGGCTTCTCTGTCTAAAACAGTTTTGCCTTTTGCATTAAACAGCAGGAACTGGGAGAATGTGTATTCTCAATTTTTGACCACATGGACCCGTGTGCGCTCTTGTGTGGTCGTCTTGTACACTGGGTAGGGACAGTGGGGCTTCAGCAGTTACAATGCTCAAGCCCTTAGAAATGGGGCACTGGGGTCTTTTATCAGAATTGTGCAGCCGTGATCTTCTAGGTCACTGTGATCCTGCTGCAGCTCTGCTGGCCTAGATGTTGAAGTAGCAGGGGACTATTGAGACAGTGCCACAATACTGGGTAAAGGTGTTTCTGCTAGGCAATGAGCACCTGCTTTCCTCCAGGAACAGGTAAGTTTGGGGAAAACAGCAGCAACCATGAGAGGTGGTCTTAGGGAGAAAAAAATGGAGGTAATTTTGCAAGATTTCTTTGGTAGAAACCTTTGAATCTCTCTGTTCAATTTCTTTGCCTTCAACAATCTGTAAGAACAACTAGATCAGCATCGCTGAATGAGTCAGACTTGGCCACATGTGGAGGCAGAGAAATAAATAGCATACTGGTAAGAACCATGGAGCTCTCTCTTTGATTCAGAGAAAGAGGTACTTACATACACTGGTTGAGCTCCACTAATTAGTAATTCTCAGTTAGAAGTCTGCAAGTGTGCCATGTCTTGTAAAATCAGATCATAAGTGATATTCTGGGATACGTTTCATTATCAATGTGAAAAATTACAAAAATGATCTTACAAAAATTGTCTTACAAAGTAACAACTTTACCTTTGGCATACAAATCCCTCATATATTAGCGCTTTGATGTGTTCATTAGTAGATATAATAGATATTTGCTAAATTCTCTCTAAGGGAAGACTGTAAAAATGTTCTTTAAGTAAGTAACCATGAGTAACTTTGTTTCAGGCCTCTCTGATATGAGAATTAGGGACAATGGAGGCAAAAGACTGCTAGAGAAGTCTTTCCCCCACCCCCTGTCTTGACCGAGTCAAGAGTTACTCTGGGACATGAGGGAAAAGCAAAGATTAAATCAGGGAGAGCTAACAGTCTTATGAGAGTCATCATTTAACAGCATAGAGCAATCAGTTGTCTAAATATTTTATATGTGATTATGGCCTACTGAAGGAAATCAACCTATTGCAACTTAACAAAAACTGTAATCAAGAAAGGATAGTGCTTGTCTACCTAGCTTAATTTTATATTTTCTAATTACCTAATGTGATTAATAAATCAAAGCCAAATTATAATAAATTAAAAATAAACAGCAGTAGCAGTTTGGAAGTTCTTAGTTTACACAAATGTATCAAACAAGCCATTTATAAACAACTGTATAACAGAACTTCAAAGAAGAAGATTTGCATTTGGCTATAAACTGAAATTAACAAATTATCCATATCAGTCATAACTCATTTCTCAGTTGGGCTAGTGAGGAACCCGATTACCAATTCAGTTGAATTGAAGTTTCAACCTTACAGACAGTTTAGTTTAGTGACTAGTCTTGTCTTCCACACAGAAGGGCTTTGCTTGATAATTTTATTTCCTTTCTGTAATGGAAATTCACATCTAAGCTCGTAACAAATTACAGCTTTAAGAAGTTTCTTCAGATTCAGAAGTGAGAGTAGCGAGGATTTTATAAGGAAGTTTGAAGTGTCTTTAGCTTGTAAGATTGTGCACAAGGTGCCATGTGGAGCTGAGCCTTAAGGCTAGCATCAGTTTGAAACAGATCTGCTTAACACCAAGATACCTGTGCATGCAATGTGGCCTTTGTGTGACAGAACTGCCAAAACTTAAAAAAAAGGAGAAACGCTTTTTTCTCTGAGACATTACTAAAGTTGATTTTTCCCATCATCTCTGTACACTCATCTTCTCTTGTGCATCATATCCTAGGATTAAAAAGCTCAAGCATGTAGTTATGAAGAATCTGGAATTATAAATTGGAAAATAGTAAGAATGCATGTATTAAACTACTTGGTGATTATTGCATTTCAGCTAAAAAAATAATATAGATTTAGTTAGCTGTGGCTACCATTAGGATTATCATTTCGCCTGGCTAATTACAGAGAGCCTGCATCAGGATCAGAGATGTAACTTCCCATGAAACTGTTAATGTTGGTCTTCACTGGTGAGAAGGAAGACCAACTGTTTCCCAAGAACTTGGGAAAAATACCAAAGCCTCACTATTGCTCAATCTGTAAAGTGAAAAATAAGTTTTGACAAATGACAGCAAACATGTTGTATCTGCAAGCAACACAGATCAGCAACCATTGCTCTCTTACCCAGCTTAACTTTGTGCAAACCTTTTGTCTTGTGGCAGAAAATTTTTCTAAACTTTCTTTCAATAATCCATTTTAAGTAGAGAGTTCTTGCAATATTTGTGTTGTATCACTGTTTCACTCTGAAAGTTGAATTGCAAGTGATGGTACGTATACAGAAAAAATATGAAGTCTATAACACCAAATAAATTACTGTTTTTGAAATTCAGTATCATTAGCACCATTATGGGGTGAATATATCAGCAGCTTATCACTCAACTTCTTTCCACCTGTGTTTTCTGAGCTGGAACTTAGGTCACATTCTATCATCTGTCTTCTTGGGACCATTAGAGAACCAATACTTACTGAAAAAGCTTCTAAAAGTCATTTCATCTGTTAATTTGTTTAATTTCTTCTTCATTCCACCACATCCTTGCAAACTCAGCAAAACCTGAAGTTGGGGTGACAAGTAGCACTGGGAGGGTCTTTATTTGAGATAGCAAATTAAATGGAAAGAACCCTGCTTTCCTCTTAGAACTCAGGTTGAGCTGATTAAATATATTTGCAAACTAAGCACAGCTGTGGTTAGTTATATCAGAGGCGGGCAATGCCTTTGGTGTTCTCTGGTGCATTTTATGGCGTCACCTTTACTTAAGAAAAACACACTGGGTAAGACCACATTTCCATCTAGACCAAAGGCCCATTTGGCCCATCACACAGCTCCATTGTCATCTATGAGTTAATTATCAGTGGAAAAATATAGTAGAGCAGATGTACAGTCATGCTTCCCCAGTATGTATTCTCATTTCCTACAACTTACATCTAAGGTGTTTTCAAGGCAGAAAGACTGGAAAACCTAAACTACACAGTATTAACTGTGGCCAGCATAGCTTGTAAGAACTGTTACATTTACTTTCTCTGTTGTGGTCTGTCTTCCTTTTGTAGTTGCTAATAATTTTGAATAGCTTTTGACCATTAGTGAGTGTTGAACTGACATCTTCATAGAACTCTCTATTGTAGTCTCAAGGTCCTGTTCCCAAAGGGCTGTGATCAGCTCAAAGCCTGTAACTGTGATGTGAAATTAAGCTTGTTTTAGCCCTTGTGCATGACTTTATATTTGATTCTGCTGAATTTCACCTGGCATTTTGGTCACTAAATTTCGGAAGGTCCTTTTGTGATTCTTTGTAGTAAGCCCTCATCTTTATTACTCTCAGTAAATTAGGTGTCATTAGCAGACTGTCACCTACTGTTCACTCTTTTGCTTCTTATCAAATAAGTTGGATGTACTATTCCTAGAGCCTTGTTCAACTCTATTAGTGACTTTCCTTCACTGTGAAAAATTGCGTTTTCTTCTACCCTTGTACTTTTAACTATTTTTTGTGTGTTAATCCCATAGATGTTTAGTTTTTTTATGTAAGAGTACTTGATTACATGCCTAATAAGTCTTTCTAGTATCTGTTAGAAATCAAAGTGGACTCTGGTTATTAACCAAATCTCCCTTATCCATGTACTTTTCCTCTTAAGAACTTCAATAGCTAGGTGACAGAGAGACAACCTCCCTTTACAAAGTCTTTGCTGCCAATGTCTCAACCTGTTACAGCTGCCCAGATGCACCCTCCTTACACTTTTTTGTTATGGGGTCTGCTAGGTCGCCTGGTAGGGACATCATGTGTTTCAGACTCTAGGTCTCTGTATCTCCTCTGAAGCATTTGCCTCTTTGGAGGATGAGGATGATGGTAGGTTATTCACCACAGTTACTAGATCAACTATTTCACCCTTCAGTTGCTTCAGAATTGAGTACCATCAATTTCCAATGATTTCTTACTATTTTGTCTATTTGTTTTGTAAACTTCATTTAACACTTCAATTTGAGATGGGACCATCAGAGTTTCTGACGAAGGAGAATCCCATGAAGAAGAATTTTAGTTTGGGAATGTCTTTAAAACTCCTTGACAGGGCACACATGCAAAATGCTAATTTTTATTATTATTTTTTTTTTAATGCAGTGGACATAGCTTCTTTGAGTATGACTATTTTATTTTTTTAATCCTGATATTTGGTTAGGTCAAGGGAGGTGATTCTCCCTCTCTGCTCTTGTGAGACCCCACCTGGGGTATTGTGTCCAGTTCTGGAGCCCCCAACATAAAAAAGACATGGAACTCCTGAAGCAAGTCCAGAGAAGGGCCAGAAAGGTGATCAGAGGGCTGGAGCATCTCTCCTATGAAGACAGGCTCAGAAAGTTGAGACTGTTCAGCCTGGAGAAGAGAAGGCTCTGGGGAGACCTCACAGCAGCCTTCCAGTACCAGAAGGGGCTACAGGAAAGCTGGGGAGAGACTTCACCACGGCTTGTAGTGAGAGGGCAAGGGGTAAAGGATTAAAACTGGAAAAGGGAGATTTAGGTTAGACAATGGGAGGAAATTCTTCAATATGATGGTGGTGAGACACTGGAACAGGTTGCTCAGAGAAGCTGTGGCTGCTCCCTGCCTGGAAGTGTTCAACACCAGGTTGGATGGGGCTTTTAGCAACCTGATCTAGTGGGAGGTGTCCCTGTCCGTGCAAGGGGGTTGGAACTAGATGGTAATTAAGGTCTCTTCCAATACAAACCATTCTGTGATTAGCTTTACAATGCCAGATTTTATCCCTAAATGAAAAAATAATTTAGTTATTGATGCCTTTTGCACATTGTTTCTTGACTATTTTGGTGAGCGAGTAATGATTTGGTAGTTATTTATTTAACTTAAAAGTATTTGTATTTCTTTATCTTCACTTGGATGTAGATTTATTTTTTTTGTGAAGGATGCCTTCTTGCTCTTAATAACCTCCCACTTTTTTCCTTTCTTAAGGTTTTCTTCATAAGAAGGATTTTCTAAATAAAATTGCATGCTACATTTTCACTAAGTCTTTGACCTTTCTGGTACTTACATAAGGAATTATGTGTAACTATTGTAAATGAAAAAGGGGAATTTATGTTATGTACAAAGCAATTTTCTGGATGGAGTAGACATAAGGGAGTGTCTGGCAGGGCCTGATGTAACAAGCAGTGAACATTTATTTTATGGAGGACTGTTTCCCAAGTCTGTCTTGGTAATGTTGCAATATATTTGAATAGTGTGTCACCTAGGTATGAACTGTGGATGCTGCAGGGGTGGTATATATAGTGTTGACGAAGTATGGATGTGGAAGAGCTACTCGCACAACCATTTTGTGCAAGCAGGTTGTATGTGTCAGGGCAGAACAGGACTGCTTGCCTCATGGTGTAGATCAGGTCGTTAGGCCACCATGTGTTTCGGTGCAATTTTGTGGCTCAGGTGTATTGGTCTCTGGATGTGCTCTGCTCCCTGCAGAGAGGGGCACTCAGATGGCTCCCTGAAATAATCTGTCAGAAAGTTAAGCAGTCAAAGTTATGTGAGGTGATTCCCACACACAGGGACTAACTTGGAAGCACTGTGTTAAACTCGTTCCTCACAGTTATCCTGTTTGGCAGGCTAAAAATGCAGTACTGATCAATGAACTAAAATGTGGAAGGAGCTTGTCCAGATCCCTTAACATACCATGATTACATCACTGAATGTAATGCCTCCAAAACACCTTGTCCATCCCTCTGGCCCCAAAAATCCAGCCTCACAAACAAGCTTGCAGAAATTGTGTATTTTAAAAAAGCATTAAAAATTAGGAAACATGAACCTGTGCACTGTAGTTCGTGTTTTGAAAACTACATGAAATAGCCTCCAGTATTATGAATTCTATTACCATAGGTGTTTCTCCCACATAGATAACCGACCAAGTTATGTTAAGACACTGATCTTGTTAGAAACTCACCTGGGAATGTGTGAGTTTCAGTGTTATGTGCCTTGTTTCTAAAGTGTAGGAACAAGATTAATTGTCTCAGGAGTCTTGGTTTTGCTAGGTTAAACGAATAACGTAATCTGTCTTATTTTTCTCATACCAAATTGAAGTTATGGAATATACAGGCCTTTGTAAAGTGGCTTGATACCTGCAAAGAAAAGGTCTGTGTGGCAACTGAGGACTTCCACCCTTTTCATAACAGCCTTGTAGCATCCAGGAGTGAGAACTGGAATTGAACACAAGCCTAAGAATGCAAGAAAAACCTGAAAAATTCAAATCGGTTCCATAGTTGTGTTAATGAGATGTGAGTGGTCTGTTTGTTATGATCTGAACATTTTAAAATGAAAAATAAACCTTTAGCCAAAGTTTTATTTTTAATAAATAATCTGCCCCCCGTCAAGTTATCTGTTGGAAGCAAGGTATAAGACTACCATAAAGGGTCCCCCAGAAGGAAGACTTTTTTATTAAGTGAGTCTTCCTGTTTTCATAATTCTGTATTTATTTGCTTCCCATCCTTGACCTGCATGTGATAAGATATTCCATACTGTGAAGTTACACACTAAGCAACAACTATATTTTCAAAGGACTCGGCAGGTGATTCACTGTAGACGTATGCTTTTTAACTATTTTTTTTTTTTCTCATGCTTTCTGATTCTACATTCTGCCTTTGGAGACACAAACTATTAGAGATGCAGGTGAAGGGAAAAAAAATAAATATGGGCACCATTAAATAAACTGATTACTTTGTCTTTGCTAGATTGTAATTGTTCCGTGTTGCTCTGTCCGTGAGGTAGCTGCATGTTGTGTGATACTGTGCCAGCTGGTGCCACAGCCTAGAACTTCTGCTGTGTGGCAATACCTTTTGCTGGTTGCTTGGTAAATATTTGTAGCATTTGAGTGGATCACTGCCCTATCTGTGGAATTGATCTGTACCTGGCCACCCACACTTTTCACAGGGGACGTCTGAATTACACTGGGTGTGTTCGTATGATGTCATGCTAATAAAATGCCTACTTGATTTGTGGTAGTATAAATGTGACATTATTTCTATAGATGTTACTTTCTTAACAACCATATTGGTAGAATATTTCTTGCAGTCTTTCACTGTCTAGTCGCTAAGTAAGAAATTATCTGAAATGATCATGATTTTTCTTCTCTGGCCTTTTTGCTCATGGTTCTCCACAGGCATGCACGCATCCTCTTTGCTTCTCTCTTCTTTCTTCTGGTACGCATATCTTCCTAGCTGACTATATTTTAAAAGCGTGTACAGTATTTATCTCTAAAAAAGAATATGTAGATTTGCAATTTGGGTTTTATGATCCATTAGCAAATGAGCTGCATAGGTATGTTTGTACTGTCATGTTAGGTGTGGATCTCCTAGTTGAATCCAAGCATCCTTGTGGTGCTCCCTGGTGCCTTCTTGAGGGAGGAAGCGATTAACATTCGAGCTCTGCTGATGTAGCTGGCATGGATACAACTGTTGGAGGCACTTGTCTTTTTAAATGCAGTCTAAACTTGACGCCTGATATCTGTATAAGCACAAACAAATTCCAAAGCTAATTCCAAAGAATTCTTGTCATTTGATGTTAAAGGGGATGGAGTTAATGTACTAGGGGGAGGATCACAAGGAGTGCAGAATTAAATTAAGATCTGGAAAGTGATGTTTATCAGGTTTTTGGAGGAGGTAGAACAAAGTGAGGCAAGAAGGATCTTGTTCAGAAGGAAGACATTGAGTTTCTGCTTGAAATAAAAAAGATTTGGAATGTAGGTCATGAGTCACCTACTAGAATTAAAATTCTTCCAGGCAAGATGATCTTTGGCCACCTGAAGCTTTTCTGACTGGGAAGAGGAAACTATTAAATGTAATATAGAGCATGACACTCAGAGCATCCATGATATGGCTCACAGAGGTAATTAAAATAATTAATCTCTGCTATGATATTAATGTATATCATTCCTTTGGTTGTCTGAAGCTCATGAGATGTGTACTGTTGTTGGATAGACAGTGATGAAAATGCTGAAGTACTTTTTTTCAAGATAATCTAACTGTTCAGAGTTGTATAATTCTAATTATCTCCTTAACCTGTCTTCTTTTTTGTTCTAATGTAGTTTATGGTATGCTTAGGAAATCCTAGAATTAAAA
The DNA here is from genome assembly GCF_000747805.2 of Chaetura pelagica. NCBI lineage: Eukaryota > Metazoa > Chordata > Aves > Apodiformes > Apodidae > Chaetura > Chaetura pelagica. The sequence goes on from NW_009952690.1 coordinate 964,809, forward strand.
GTCAGTGCCTTCATTACTACTATATGATATCCAAAACTTGCTTTGGTTCTTCAGTTCTTTAGCTGGAATGAGAAATGTTATTATTTATGTGAGGGAGAGAAATTAACCACTCATGGAACTAATCTCCACTACTGCTGTTGACTTCAAAGGGGAAAGAAAATCTCATTACTCATTGCTGGAGAGCTTTCCAGAGGACTAGATATCCATACTGTATACCTAGTATATATATGTAAATAGTTCTCTATAATTTAGAAAAAGTTGCAGGCAAGAAGGACCAGATAGGCCAAGGTACTTGTAGTGTCTTGGGCATGCCATGGAAGACAAGTAGTAGTAGTTGAAATTACAGTGGTTGTGCTGCAGGCTTTCTGCCTAGAAATTCCTTGTTTTATAGTATGTCTGTTCTCCTCTTAGTCCGTATTGTTACTAGGATGTGTCAAATTAGTAAATTAAATGGGAGGACCACTAAGTAATGGAGTGGCTAACTTCAGTTCTATAGGTCCTTTCATTTTGTATGCTTTTGTCATGAGGAACATAATATTACCAGTAGTAGAGGTGAGGAAACTGACTTGACATTTAATCAGGAGTTAAACCAAACTGGAAGCTTCCGAAGATGGGGAAGGAGGGCAATACAAACATGCAAATAAAATGCTCCAAGGTATCTATACACTAGATATTAATATATTTTTAAACAGAAAAAAACCCCAGTGATCCTGGCAGCATTCCAGAAACAGTTACCTTAGCTTGCACAGTGTTGTTTCTGGTTGTGATCCTCTGTAAGATGCCATTTCATAATGCAAAAACAAAGAAAAGAAGGGGGTGGAAGGTAGGAAGAAACATGATTATACTCTAAATTAGCATGAGAACTTTAGCCCTCATTACATTTCTTCATTATCTACATTCATACAAAGTTACATCTTAAATGTAAAAGAAGAGTTGAAAACAAAATAGACTTGCTCATCGGAACAAATTGCTTCAATTAAAGGTTACAGTGGTTGACATGAGTTGGTTGTTTTGTGGTTTTGTAGAGTGGACTCAGCTGAGCTGTTCGTTAAGTAAATTAGATTGGCACAAGATTTTGACACTGGGAATAGAGTAGTATTTACTTTCACAACTGTCTGTGATTGCCACTTCAGTGGGATTTTTTTTTTTTTTTTTTTTTTTTTTTTTTTTTTTTTTTTTTTTTTTTTTTTTTTTTTTTTTTTTTTTTTTTTTTTTTTTTTTTTTTTTTTTTTCAGATATTCAGCAGTGTCTTTACAACGTGTCAGGATATTTTCTCTTGGGTTTGCCTTTACTTAACATCTTGGATAGTATTGTGGGGTTTTTTGTTTGTTCTTAGAAGTTTTGAGATAAACATGAATTTTTTTTTCTGAGTAAGTGTATTTTTTTCCTTCTCTTCAGCTGATTTTCATAAAATGCTCACCTATCAGAGATATTAGTTAGCTCAGGTAGTAGAGAATTCTCTTTTTGATGTAAAAATGTCAGGTTTTGAATTCTGGTGTCCATTTCAAGAGGTGATCCATCAATCATTAAAGCTCATAGTCTACCACTAATCTTTGGGCATGATATGAAGCATGAAAAAAAAAAGAGTGGTGCTGGGCTACATCCCACATATCTGAAATACAGAAATCCTTATGCAGCTAGAATTCAATATATCTGTTACATTCATTTACTCGGCTATTTTCTTACAGCAGTATCAAGCAATGTGATAGTATAATTTTTTTCCTTCAGTTTAAAACCTCAATGTAATGATATATATGAATCAAATGTACTGTAACTAAAGTTAGTTGGTAAAATAAACTTAAAACTGCATGAAGTTGTTAATCTCAGTGAAGCGTGTGTTGTCAGCACAAAAATTATTCATCAGACTGAATCACAGCATAAAGCCATTTCTCTTTAAAACAGAAGTTAAATTACAAAAAAATAAAGATATGTTTAGGTTTGTGTTCTTATAACTGGCATGGATTTCACACTCTCAGTACTGTTTTTGCCCTGCCCTTCTTTCATAGAGCTTTTACTTGAAAACTTCCAGACTCCTTTTCCAATTACGTGACTTTGTAATTGCCTTTTTTTTTTCTATTCAAATAGCTGTCCTTTTGATAGGATGCTTTTCCATCTCCAATAAATAAAATAAATAGTCCACAGATGTATTTTATTTCCATTGCAGCAACTGTTACATGTTAGCATGTGTACACACAATTTAAATAAATCTGTGGTAAACGTGCCTCCATATCTGTCTCTTGCCAGGCCTGAAAAAGGAAGAGGGCCTACAAAAAATAATTAGAAACAAATGTCTGTGGCTTGGTGTTCTGATTAGCATTCAAGAGAGATTACACAAAAGAAATCTTTCAACTGATCCAAGACCTTCTCAAGGATTTCTTCTCAGCTCTGAAGTTAGCTGGGAAATCTTATACCACAACAAAAGTACCTTCCAACTAGAGTAAAAATTAAAGTAAGGCAATTTATAATTTTCTGTAGCTGAAAGGAGGTTGTTGTGAATGAGGGGGGAGGTTTGGTGTCTTCTCCCAAGTAACAAGTGATGGAATGAGAGAAAATGGCCTCAAGTTGTGCTAGTAAAGGTTTAGATTGGATATTAGGAAAAATTCCTTTACTGAAGGAGTTGTCAAGCATTGGAAAAGGCTGTCCAGGGAAGCAGTAAAGTCACCATTGCTGGAGTTGTTAAAAAAAAAATATAGACGTGGCGCTTTGGGACATGGTTTAGTGAGCTTGGAGGTGTTGGGTTGACAGGTGGACTTGATGATCTTGGAGATATTTTCCAACCTTGATGATTCTGTTCTATGATTCAGTTGCCTGTACAATATAATAATTCTCTGAGTCTGAGATCATCAAGCATACTATTGTTTAAGTAATCTTGAGCTGTAAGTGTTGTATTATCCCTGTCTCATTTTTGTGGCTGGGGTGTTTGATGAAGAGAGCACCAGGTCTAATCTCCCTCTCTAGGTTCTTCTCTGTGCTTTAGAATTCTGAGACACAGAGTTGCTTCATGCCTTCCTCCTCTTATACCTCGTGTGGATTTAAGTGTATTTGGTAAGGGCAAAATCTTACCTACTAGTGATTTCAGTTGGAGAAGTCTCCTTCAAAAGCAGTGACAGAGTTCTGATTTTTTGATAGATGTATGTAGTAGGAAGGGAAGGATTTCTCCTAGGTACAGATGTTTTGGTCTTTCTGAAATTCAGTGAGTGTGTATTTGGTCAACAATTGTAATGAGAATTGAACCAATCCAAAGCCTGAGAATGCTCATTGATTTCAAGTCTATGGCAAATCCTGCAGTACTGGCATGACTGGCACTCCAGTGTATTCCTGTAGTGAGCACTGTCTGACCCTGTTTCTATCACTAATGCTAACAGTCTGAAAATTTCTGTTTGTTTAATTCTTCAAGCTGACTCTGGGACACGTGGTTGGAATAACTGGAATGAGTTCTAAAATGCTGTTAAGCAGTATCTATGCCGACTTTGCATATCAGCATCTCCATTCACTTTCTCAGTTTACTGCACTGTGCTTATGTGAGTAAGTAAGCACTGTTTGAAAAGAAAGTCACACCCTTTATTACTTTTTCTGAGTAAAATGTTAAAAAAATGTTCAGTACCAGAATTCCTGCTTATTCAGGCAGAATCCTTTGTGGAGAGTTTTAAAGCTTTAATTAAATAAATGCTCTAGGTCAGTGACTTCTAAAATAGTAAACAACAATCTCTGGAAAAGAGGGTTGCCCAAACTGGACAGTAACATGAGATGGGATTTTAAGAGTTAAAGAAATTAAGTATCAAGTATTGGCTAATGCTGTAGAGAAATGATGGAAGAGTCAATAAAAGAATGGATTCCTCCAGTTTGACTTGAGTCCTTGTCAGTTTGTGTTGCTGGGGTCTTTTCATAGCTGTGCTCAGCAGGA